>NW_016107688.1:10411-68230 GCF_001604975.1 Cebus imitator | reverse complement strand
AAAAAAAAAAAAAAAAAGAATCACTAAAAATCTCTGTTGCCAGCCTCTTTACATCTAAAGAATTATCTACTTTCTTTTCAGAGTTTTAATATCCCTAATACTAATTTCATATGTCTTTGTGTTTCTCAGTTTCCATTAAAGTATGTCTAATAGGAGTGAGTGCAAAACTGGCAAATATAAAAGTATAGATGCCATCGGCCATTGCATGCTTTGACTTTTTTTTTTGATTATTGTTATTTATTTTTTATGTTTAGTAGCATCCCTGTTTAAATGGGTATTCTTGGGGCAGAGTTTATACTATGCTTTGAGGACTATTTGATACATTTCTCTCAGCTTCTGGAGGTGTAAGTTTTCATTTGCATATCAACCTTCAAGTTGCTGATTTGATTTTAATGGCTCAGAAATCTGTAACATTATTTTATCTTACCCAGGCTCAGATACATTTTAGTCTTTTGAGGCAATTCCAGTCACTGTTTTAGTATCGTAAAAATATGCAACTTAGTTTGTGGCTTGGATACTTCTGCATCACCTCTAAGTGGTATGACTTCATTCTGTACCAAGATACAAAAATGCTTTTCAAATAAACTTCTCTTTAGTAAAGCCTGTATGTACGTGCAACCTATCTGCAACCCACCTAAACCTCGGGGAAAAGCCTCAGCCATCTATTGGGAAATGTGGTGCAAGGGCTGCTTGCTTCATTATCTCCTGCCAGCATCTGCTCTGCACTGCACGTGTGGGTGTGATGAGTTTCTCTGGTTCCATCTCTGCAGCTCTGGCCATTTCTATTAGAGGACTAAGGATTCAGGATGTTCCTTTCTTCCCTGTTTACCACTGTGGGAGTATAGTATAGTTTAACTTATTTTTAATTATACTTTTTTCTGGTACTGCTGGAAACCAAGATGATAGTCATCATTATTTTTTAAATTTTAGTATTTTGTTCCCATGATGTGAGGGATGCTTCAGGCTTGTGTTCTGTATTTGATCTTTGTTTTTCAGGGATGTGTCTTGGTTAACTTTGGCTGACGTGGTTATCTTTTAATTGCAAACCACTGAATGTAATTTAGTTCCTATCAAATTGGCCACAGCTGAGGACAGGTTTGGTCTAGATAACCTATTACACTCGAAGGAAATGTTGAGCTCCCTTGGTGAATAAATCTTTTTAAAAAGAAAATCATCTTTTGAAGGATCTGGGCTATTTGGCCCCCTGTGAGATCCAGGTCGCTTGCCTAGTCATGTGACTATCATCATCTTCCATAGATACTGTGTGTGCTCCAGAGCTGAGAGTATTGGTGAATTGACTTGGTGCGGGATGGGGGCTGGGGGTGGTTGCTGTCGCTGTCTAGTTACAGTAGGGTTTCCAAGGGCAGCTACTATGTCTGTGCTTGGAGATATGCGAGCACTTCTCTCCTGCATATGTGCCCACACGTTGAACCCATGACTTATCCTGTACTTAAGCCAGCAAGGATCAGTTTTTAATGTGGGAGAATATCCTTTGATTTTTATTTCAAAACCAGCATTGTTGTAACTGCCTTTTCTCATATTTTACATAGGTTTGACAGCCATTTCTACCATTCCGTGGTGTGGAGTCTCTGTTATTTTATTGTTCTATCCTGTCTGCAACTTCTGTTTCTTATTTATTATCCTCTAATACACAGTTTTTCTCCATGTCCTTTATATGCTGCTTTCATTTCAATTGTCTTGGTATACTGGAAAGCCTCTTTTGGTCTTAGTTTCACTCGTAAATTTTATTTAGGAGAAGTTAATTTTTTTAGCTTACATGAGTCTCAAAATCTGTGTTGTAAATATTTGTTGAAAGAATATCTAGCATTTAACTTGACTTTTCCATTCTTTGAATCCAGTCAGTTTGTATAAGATGCTTTTGACCGAGTTTTTGTAAGTTGTTTCATTGATTTGCTTCTTGATAGATAGGTAGTTCTCTAACTTCTATAATAAAAATATTTCTATGTGTTGTGCTTTAAAATTGTTAAGTATTTGAAATAGTACATATTTAAGACCTATAAATAAGTATAAAGAGTAATGCAGTGAATACCCATGTACCCACCATATAGGTGAAGAAATGAAACTTTATCAGATTCTTAGATTTTCCTCTCCTGTGATATCCCTTTCTAACCATTGTTAAACATTTTATGATAGACATTATCATAAATATAGATATATATGCACAAAATAATATATAACAGGTTGCACATCACACGTTATGTAGCCACATGTGTAAACTCTATTGTTAAAACAATGTATTTGAAAACTGCTTAGGAAGTATATCTATATCCCTATGTGTAGAAACATACCTATTAGACTTACATATGTGTATGCTATATAGCATGTATTTTGTGAACAGGGCTTCTACTTGGCATACTGCTTTGACACTATTTGTTTGAAATTCCTCCAAACTCCAGTTCTTTATTTTCACATATGTAGTTCTACACCGTATGAGTGTGCCTTGCTTTTCATTTAGCCATCTTGCTATGGCAGGCCACTTTGTTTTTTCTTTCAAATAATGCTGCCCTGAACATGTATGTGCCTGTCGGTTCCCATACATACATGTCTCAGTGGTTTTCCAGGGCATAATCTGGTGTTGGAACAATGGGTCATAGAAAGTACACACGTTAGACATTGCTGAATATTGCCATTTTTTAACCCCAAAGTGGTTTTATCAACTTACACTTCTTCCCCCAATAAATAAGAACTGGTTCTGTGCTACCAACACATTATCAACACTTGATAAAGTTTAATATTTGCAAATTGAGTGGGTGTGAAGTAGTGCTTGGTGGTTTAAACTTGCATTTTTCTAATTACTCATGAAGTTACTGGTAAGAGTAGCCCTTATGTTTCCTCCTATGAATTGCCTGTTCATATATCTTGCCTATTTTTCTGTGTTTGTTTTGTATTTGTAGTATTGATATATAGAATTTTTTTTATGCCCTGAATCTTTTGATTATTTGTGATAAAGAACTTCTCCCAGTCTGTGATTGCTCACATTTTCATTTTTTATGGTATATGTTGTTGAACAGAATTTTAAGATTTTAGTATACTCTTAGAATTTTTCTAGTTTCTACTTTATGGTTCACATCTTCATACTTTTATGTAAGACATATAATGCAGATGTCACAAAATATTCCTGTATTTTTCTTTAAAAGATCTGAAATGTTGCTTTTTTTTTACATTTAGATCTCTGAATTTGTGGTATAGTTTTATTGTGTGTTTTGTTAGTAGAGATCTAATTTAGTATTTTTTAAAAAAGGGACAGTGAAAATGTCCTGTACCATTAATTGAATTGTCATCTTTCTACTCTAGTCTGTAGCATCACCTCTTGTATATAAAATATGTGGGGCTCTATTATGTTCCAGCTGTGTGGAGGCAACACCTAACTGAATTGCTCACTGTCGCTTTGTAGTGAGTCCACGTATCTGACAGGGCATGTTCTTCTACCTTGCCTTTTTTCCCTATTGTGTTTGCTGCTTTGGGACATTTCCTCATCCATTTCTCTAGATTTTGGAATCTGCTTATCAAATACATTCATGAGAAATATTTAAGAATTTCTACTGGCATTGTATTGAATCTGTAGAACAATTTGGGACAAATACATATGTTTATAATAATGAATTTTCCTGTACAAGCAGCTGGCCTGCCTGCCTCCCATCCTCTCCCCTCCCCTCCCCTCCCCTCCCCTCTCTTCTCCTTTTCTCTCTGCCCTGCCCCTCCCACTTTCTTTGCCTTCTGTCTTTTCTTTTCTTTCCTTTTTTTGAGACACAGGAAAGAAAAGAAAAGGGTGTTGCCCTTTCACCCAGGCTGAAGTGCTGTGGCAGCCTTGACCTCCCAGGCTCCAGTGATGATCCTCCAACCTCAGCCTCCCCAGTAGCTGGGACTACAGGTGTCCACCATCACATATGGCTAATTTTCATATTTCTTGTACAGTTGAGGTTTTGCCATGTTAGCCAGTTTGCTCTTAAACTCCTGGGCTCAAGTGATCTGCTCATCTTGGCCTCCCAAAATGCTGGGATTACAAGTCTGAGCCACTGTGCTTGGCTTATAATTTCTTATGTATTTAAGTCTGACAATTTTTACAATCTTATCCAAAAGTCATATACATATTTTATTCAATTCAAGTCTGGGTTCCCCCCCGCCCCTCCCATATATTATAATTATATATATATATATTATATATATAATATATATATATTATATATATTATATATAATATATATAATATATATATTATATATATAATATTATATATATAATATATATATATATATATATTTTTTTTTTTTGAGATGGAGTCTCACTCTGTTGCCAGGCCGGAGTACAGTGGAATGATCTTGGTTTACTGCAACCTTCGCCTCCCGGGTTCAGGTGATTATTCTCTTGCCTCAGCCTCCTGAGTAGCTGGGGCTATAGGACCTCACCACCATACCCAGCTAATTTTTTGTATTTTTAGTAGAGACGGGGTTTCACTATGTTGGTCAGGATGGTCTCGATCTCTTGACCTCATGATCCATCTGCTTCGGCCTTCCAAAGTGCTGGTTTTATAGGTGTGTGCCACCACACTTGGCCCATTTTTGTTCAGATTTTTAAATTAATGAAAATTTAGTGAAAAATTTTTTTAATGAAAATTTAAAAATATGTATCCAAGTTCAGAGTTCTGTAATGACTCCACCACATAGATGTTATAGCAGACAACATTTTGATAGATTTGCTTTGTCATAATTACCAGTCAATCTTATTCCTTCATGCCTTTCGAAGTAAGTTGCAGATACGTATTTCACTTTGCTAAATATTTACATGTGCCTGTTGCTGACTGGAGCTTAGCATTTGTTTGTTTTTTTCCTCTGAGGTATTTCACATAGTGAATTGCACAGATATTAGCGTCTGATCTGAGGAGTTTTTATATCCATTTCCACTTTTGTAAATCAACAGCCTCTTAGATTAGAGAATATGTTCATCACCCTGAAAAGTTCTCTCAAGCCCCTTTCTTGCCACCACTTCTGCCATCAGAGGCAGCCATTGTACTATATTTTTTTTATCATAGATTAGTGTTGTCTAATTTAGAACTTCCTTTTGCAAGTCCTTTTTTTTCTTTGTAAAGGCTCCTTTCACTCATATTTTCGAGTTCATTTATGTTGTACACACAGTCACTTGTTCCTTTTTATTGCCAAATAGTATTCTAGTGTCTGACCATAGCACATTTTTTTTAAACTTTTATTTTAGGTTGAGGGGTACATGTGCAGTTTTGCTATAGGGATAAATTACATGTCACAAGGGTTTGGCATAATTTTGTCACACAGGTAATAAGCATAGTACCTGCTAAGTAGTTTTTTCTATCTTCACCTTCCTCTCACCCTCTACCCTCAGTTAGATCCCAGTGTCTGTTGTTTCCTTCTTTGCGTTCATAGGTAGTCGATGTTTTGCTTATAATTATAAATATATATTATTAATAATTATTAATATATTAATAAGAACATGGTTCTCTGTACCTGTGTTAATTTGCTTAGGACAATGGCCTCCAGCTCCATCCATTTTGTATAGCACAGTTTGTTAACCCAGTCTTTTATTGGTGGATACTTGGGCTATTCCTAGTTTTGAGTTATTATGAATAAAATTCTATGAATATTATACAAGCCTTTTTTGACATATGTTTTTATTTCTCTTGGAGCAAGAGAGGGATTACTGGGCTATAGGGTAGGTGTATGTTTAGTTTTATTAAGAAACTGTTAAACTCTTTTGCAGAATAGTTGTACAATATATTTTATACTCCCACTGACAGTGTGTGGAATTGGTTGTTCTACATATGTACCAACATTTGGTGGTGTCAGTCTTTTTAATTTTAGCCATTCTGGTGGGTGTACCATGGCTTCTTACTGTAGTTTACATTTGCATTTTCCTGATGACTAATGATGTCAAGCACTACTTCTTGTGCTTATTGGCTACACCCATTATCTTTAGTGAAGTTTCTCTTTTCCCCATTTTTAATTTTGTTGCTTTTTTGTTACTGAGCTGTGATTCTTTATATATTCTGGGTAGAAGTTCTTTTCAGATATATAGAGCACACATTTCTCCTGGTCTATAACTTACCTGGTCATTTTTTTATTTATAATGTTTATATTTATCTTTTCTGTTTTTGATTTATGTGTTCTAAGAAACTGTACATTCTCAAGTCACAAAGCTATCCTCCTTTATTTTCTTCTAGAAGTTTTATAGTTTTAGTCTTTATGGCTGCCGATGAGCATTTTCATATTAACTTTGGATTAGATTTACATTTTTCTATGTGGAATTTCAGTTCTAGCACCATGTGTTGAAAAATCTTTGCTTTCATCATTGGATTGATTTTGGTGCTTTTGTCAAAAAGCAAATGACAGTGTAAGTTTAAGTCTGGTTCTGGGCCCTTCTGTTTTTTTGTTATCTATTTGTCCTTATGGCTTTATCACAGAATCTTGATTCCTCTAGCTTACAGTAAGTATTAAAACTAGGTGGTGTAAATCCTCCTACTTTGTTGTTCCTTTTAAAATAGTTCTAAATATTATAGGTACTTTGTATATCCATATACATTTTAGAATCAGCTTGTCAATTTCCACAGAAAAAAGCATGCTAGGGTTTATGACTAGAATTGCATTGACTTTGTAGACCAACTTTAAGAGCATTAATCACACTGATACTGCACATTCTAATTCATGATAGTAGTATATTTCTTCATTTGTTAGGTTTTTAGTTTCCTTCTGCCTTTTTTTTGGTAGATTTTGCTGTAGAGATCTTTTTACACTTTTTTTTTTTTTTTTTTATTGTTTTTTTTTTTTTTTTTTTTTTTTTTTTTTTTTTTTTTTTTTTTTTTTTTTTTTTTTTTTTTTTTGGCTAAACATTTTTCTGAATATTTTGTTCTTTTTAATGCTATTAGAAATGGTATTTTTAAAACTTCGTTTTCCCATTATTTGCTGCTAGTATGCAGACATAAAATGGATGTGTACCTTATATCGTGTATCTTTGCTAAATTCATTTATTCTAGTAGTTTTTTAAAAAATAGATTCTTTGCAATTTTCTTTGTAAATATCATGCTGCCCATTAACAGAGACAGTCTTCTTTTCTAGTCTTTTCTTGCCTTACTGCACTAATTAGGATTTCCAGTATCATGTTGGATGCCAGTGATAAGAGTAGACATTCTGGCTATGTTCCTGATTTTAGTGGCAAAGTATTTGGTATTTTACTATTAAGGAAGTAAAATATTAACTCGGTGTTTTGTAGATGCTTTTCATTGGATTGGGGGAATTTGTATTTCTAGGTTGAGAATTTTGTCAAATACTTCTTCTCACTCAAAGTCCCACTTGGTTGATTTGAATTATCCTTTTTATATATTGCTTTATTTGCTAATATTTTGTCAACAGTTTTGCATCTGTGTTTATGTTAGATGTGGATTTGTAATTTCCTTCATTTTTTCCTCTCCTCCTTTCCCCTCTTCCTGCTTCTCCTTCTCCCCTTACTTTTTTAGGTATTATGATTAGTACTGAATATTTTCTCTGTACCTACTAATATTATATATTTGGTTTCTCTCCTTCCATATTTTAGGTAGTAAATTATAACAATAGACATCCTAATTTAAAACCATCCTTACATTTCTGGAAAGAATCCAGCATGGTGGTTTTATATATTTTCAGTATTACTGGGTTAGTTAATAGATCCATGAGTAAAACTGACCCAACATTTTCTTTTTTGGTTTTGTTGTCCAGGTTATATTCTGGCTGCATAAATGAATTTTCAAGGATTTCTTCTTTTTCTGTTCTTTGGCATAGTTTGTATAGAAGTCGTTATTTGGTAAAACTCATCTTAACCTTTTTGTCATTTCACCTCCCACACTGGGTGAGGTGTGGGTAGGCATGAGGGGAAACTAGTTTGCTTTTTAAATGTGTACAGGACTATTTAAAATTTCTTTCTTCTTGAGTCAGGTTGGCTATGTTATATTTTCTGTTGTTAGGTACATTTTAGTAAGTTATATTTTCTAAAACATTTTCTGTCTTTGAAGTTTCAAACTTACTGGCAAAAAGTTGTATATGGTTTTAGCTGTGCTGCTTGTGAAAAGAATGTAGCTATTGTATGTCTATTATTAACTGATAATAAAATTCCATTAAAAATCATTCAATACTAAGTTTCTGTAAATTTTAGCTGTTTTAGACACTAAGAATGTTTTACTGAGTTCATAAAGTAAAAATTCTTTCTCTATAAAATACATGGGATATTTTAATATCTGTGAGAAGGTAATCCATTTGATACTGGCAATTTTGTTTAATTGACTTGATATGATGCTAATTTTCCTCCTTAAATGGTAATAACTAGCAATAGGTACATTGGTTTGTTAAAAATTGAACTTTCTTCATGACCAAAGTATAATTTATTTTCTTGAGCCTTAAGATTTCTTTGACTGGTGGTTTCCAGCTAATCAATCTGTGTAGTTGTAACCAGTAAATATACCTGGAGGCCTAGGAAGCCTGGCATGGATCCAAACATAGCCCAATGTTTCAATCACATATTTGCTTTGTAACATTATAGAAGTAGAATATTTTAAAAATTAAATTGATGTATGTGAAGGTAAAAAGCTCTTAAGCCCCTTGTATCTATTTTATTGTTTTTTTTTTTTTTTTTCTAAAAGTAGTGTACCATTTGTGTTAACAAGTATCCAAGCTAATTTTTAGAATTGTCTTGTCATCATTGAGACATTTAAGATGACTGAGTAGGATAGAGTAACATTGAGTAAAAGCTCAGTTCACTGGCTTAAGTACTTAGTGATTTGGAGTAAGCTTGAAATAAACTACGAATGTTCAAGGCCTTCCTGCTCAGCTGGTACTTCAGCAATGCCTTGCCTTAGTGTGCTTTTAGTTTATGCTTACTCATATTTTCAATACCAGCTATTTCACATCTTCAGCAACTTCAGCCAGTATCTTACTATTTATCCTTCAGTTGTGGCTGACAGTGCCCTCCCATTCGCATAGAAACCAGAGGACATTAAGAGCTCCCTAATTTGTTGCATGGTGTGTAGAGATTGGCCTTTGAGTTGTGTGACGTTGGGGACCTACTGAGGTGAGGCTGGTTACCCCTGCCCCAGTGGGTAGACAGGATCTGAAGCCAGTGCAGTTGAGAGTCTTAGAGATTGCTGCAATTTGGATGTGAAAGTATCCTTTTTGGGATATATCTTATCGTAGTTTGGTAAAGCCTCTTTTCTTTCTTTAGACTAAAGAGGAGACCCAGAAGGTGATGACTAAGTAGAGATGAGCCAGCAGCACAGTTAGAACTTATTAATCTTGGCAGACGCAGCTATTAGGGAATTTTGGGCTGGATCCCCCCCCACCTAAGGGAAAGGCAAAGACTCAGGCAGAAATGCTGGGCCTCTCTGAGGAACCCCCAGTGAGCTGGGACACCATTTTCTCATGTATCTTAAGCCATTACTTCTGAGAATTCTCCTTCTTCATTCCTTCCTACAGTATGGACCTCTTGCTTTGGTCTTTCTCATGTAAAGAAAACCCACAAAACCTCCTTTTACTGTGACTACTCTACTCTACCGAGCTAAATATTACAACTGAGTAGTGTGGGTTTCTTTCCTTCTCTTCTTCCCTTCAGCTGTCTCTGTCTGAAGTCAGCAGATACTACCTTAGTAGTAAATCCACTAGACTCTTCTTGTTTCTTTCCTTTACTCCTTAAAGGATACTCTTCCCAGGATTTTTGCTTCATTATCTTCTAATCCCATGCTACATGCTCTTCATAACTTTAACTACAATCTATTGATGACTCCCAATTCTATAGCACTAGTGAGCTACAGACTGAATAACAGTAATGATAGAGAAAAAAAACATAGCTATCACTGAGTGCTAACTGTACGTCACACATGGTTTATTTCTTTCTGTTTTAGCATTTTATTCTGACAGTAATTATCTAAATTCTTAATTATTTTATTTTGGGTAGATGAAGAACTGGTAGGTTAATTTGTCAAAGATCATGGACCTAGTAGAAATTGAAGCTGGAGTTTAGGTCCCAATTCTGGCTCTAAGGCTACTTTAGTTGAATATTTTAGATCCTCATTAGTTGTTACTTAAAATCCTCAACTGGTTCTATTTCATTCTCTGTCACAGTCATCTTTATAAAGTGGAAATTAGATTCTGTCCACTTCCTTATTTGAAAACCTCAAGTAGTTTCCCCAAAGTACTCAAGAAGTAGTTCAAATGCCTAAGTGTAGAGGAGACTCTTCATGATCCTCCCTTACACTCTCCAGCTGTTCTCTGCCTCCTCCTCTTTATGTTAATACTCCAGACATATGAAGTCACTCTGTAGCCTTAGTATCTGGGCATCACTATTTCTTCTAGGACAGCTCACCACCTTGCGTTTCCCTGTCTGGTTCCCCTCATCATTTTTTCCCTATTCTCCCTTCTCCTCCCATAGACTGAGTTTGGTAACCTCTCTTCTCCTCCCTAACCCTGTACCATTGTGTCATATGAGTCCTTCAACAGATGAAAATGAGAGCAAATCATGGTGTGAGACAACGAAGCAGCATCAGACTGAACGAGAACCAAGTACCAGCTCTGCCACTTACCAATTTTTGTCCTTGAGTAATTCATCAAACCTAAGCTCCTTTATATTTTTCTCCATCTTTAAAATGAAGATGCTGCTACTTACATTATAGTTATGAGGATTCACTATAAAATGACTATTAAATACAATTATTGAATATGGTCATGGTAATATTATCATGAACAAAACAAATACTTTGTTTTGTACTGTAAAGGTATGTTTTCTTTCATTCCTGCTTGTCAGGGGACCATCTGTGTTACTCATAGATCTCAGACTCAAATTCACATAAATAAGTAGGAAATTTATTTCGTTTAGAAAGAAAACTAAACATATGGCTGGTTCCAGTTGTGGTATCATCTGTGGCTCAAAATGTCTTCAAGGACTCACATTCCTCCAGCTTCTCACTCTTCTTCTCGGCATAGGTGTCATCCTAAGGCTGGTTCCCGTGTGGGTTCTAGATGGTAGCCAGTAGCAACTGGGATTGCATACTTCCTGTTCACATTCAGCAGAAGAAAAGGGGCCTCTTTTTCTCTTTTGCTGAGAGCAGACTCCTTGCTGCTTCTTGGTCTGTATGATCCAGGCTGTTGAGGGATTAGCATGATGGTTTGAACCAGTGGTTGGCACTGCTGGACATATGGTGTCTGTTGCAACTACTCAAAGGTTGACATTGTTGGCCGATCTTTGTTGCAGCTACTAAACTTGGCAGTTGTAGAATGAAAGCAACCATAGACAAGCAGGTGAGTATGACCATTTTCCAACAAAACTGTATTTAAGGGCACTGAAATTTGATTTTCATAGAATTTTCTCACGTTGTGAAATTTTCTTCTTTGATTTCTTTTCAACTGTTTTTAAAAAGTGAAACCATTCTTAGCTCCTGGTCCATACCAAAAACAGGACACATGCTATAGATTGCTTCCCTGGTTTAGAGGAATTGCTGGGTCTGGGAGAGTTACTGCTAATGTTTGATATACGTGAGCAATATATATGTGTGTGTGTGTTATGTGTGTGTATATATATATATATATATATATATATATTTAATGCTGAAGTGACATTCTGGACATAGTACTCAGTATTTAATAGTTTATGAGTATTGATTATCATAGCAGGTACTCAGTCTACAAAACAATACTTAATAAATCTTGGAATTGACAAATACAAATAAAGTCATATTTCCCTCTACTAGACCAAAAGGACACTGGGGTAGGAGAAGCTGCTTTTTGTGTCTACTATACTGCCTTGAATGTATAAGTACTCAAAAATTATGTTTGGCGTGGGTAGTTTTTTTAGGCTTATATTATGGACAAGGGCACAAATTAAAATATCTTGTTGTTTGCAAGAGTTGGAACTAAAGAAACAGCAAAGTGATAAGAATGTGTATACTTCATTGTAGTGGAAAACTGTTTCAGTGGGTCAGGTTCATTAAGTAACAGGTCCCGATTAGGCACCATGCTAGTAGTTTTCACAAGGCAAGTTTTTGTAGTTCTAACAACAGGAAGCTGTTGTGAAGCCATGAGAGCCATTTCCAATGCTTTTTCATCCCTAGTTCATTGTCATTGGGAGGAAGGTTGGGCAGAAGCAGGCATTTTATGTATTCTGCACTTTTATGAAATTAGAAAATGCTGCTTACCTTGCAATATTTCAGCCTTCCTCTCGTTTTATTTTTAAACATGACTCAAGGATAGACTTAAAATTATTTGTGTGAATGCTGAAGTATGGAGTAATTTGCTAAATTTTTCTTCCCTCCTTTTTTTTGGTTTTGGCTTTTAAAATTCTTTTGTAAGAATTTGGACAGTTTTCTCCTTGACATAAGGTTAAAGTTTTTCAATTTTGATTAAAAAATATAAACAGTGAGTTGTATAACACTAATGTTTGTTCAAAAAAAAAAGTTTGGAACTGATTATACTTTAGAATGCTGTATCTTTAAAATTTCAAGATTATGATTCTCCCCAAATGACCATTTGCATGTGTATTATCCCATGTACCCTTTATTTGGATTTAATACTTACCAACGGGAGTTTTAATTGCCTTCTAATTTTTCTCCTCCACTGGACTATAAGCTAAATGCCCTCTCTTGTTCATTGCTGTAGCACAAGACAGGCATTTAAAGAGTATTTATTGAGTGGTTGAATATTTGAGTGCTTGGAGAAAACCATGGAAGCCATTTAAAATTTATCATGCTGAGATTTTTGTGTCTTAAAATCCACATTAGCCCGCAGGGCTGAAAGAAGCTTGTTTTGCTGATCTGAATTTTACGTTGGCCAGAAATGTTCTATTTAGAGCAATATTTCTATCTAGAATGTTATTAACACTATTTAATCATTCTATGGGAGAGCCACTCATGGCCTGGTCAGGACAGCACCTGAGCAATATACCTTGCTTCTGCTTGAATGTAGCTTGCCTGTGACTTGCGTGTAACTTGAAGACCAACCTTTGTAGCTCATCTGATCTTTTTGGGGCCCTACTCCTGTCAACCTCAAGCCTCAGACTAGGTTATTCCAGAATACAGGAGACCAGCATTTGAAACAGCGTATGATGCCTTTCAGCACAAATAGTGGGCTACTCGATTTTATTCTGTTACTCAGTTATTCTGAGCAACATCAGCCCGGGAAAAGTGGGGGTGTTTTTGATGAAGTTGGAGCTGAAAGAGGGGCACGAAGGACGGTTAGAGCCGAGTCATTGAGAGTGTGGTGAAGGGGGCAGCTCTGAGCATGGTGGTGACACTGGCCATCACTTTGGTTTTGCATTGGGGCATGGGTGGGAGGAGAGGCACAGACAGGCAGCCAAGTCAGGGATGAAGCTGACAGTGCCAGCTGCACCTGCCCTGGCTATTTCTACACTCAGAGTGACCTTTCTTTTGCTGTTCTATGGTTTTATTTTTAAAATACTCTATGTAGGTTAGATTTGCTTTTTCATAGATACAGGACAAAAATAATTTATGTTTATATTTTAGATTTTTGTGGGGATAAGGTGTAAAACCGCCCGGTGAGATTAATGATCTCTACTCAGTAGGCAGGGATCCCAGTAGTAACATCTCATGCTGGCCTCTGGAAACTCACAGTAGTGTTGAATTGTTGAATGATACAAATGAATGTTTCATGGCAATCCTAGGCAAATTATAGAATAAAAATTATTCTTAAGTGCTCAAAAAGAAAACCTTGAACACGTGGGAGACATTACAGGTTTACCATGGAGATTGCTTTAAAAAAAAAAAAGCATTTGTGTAGACTTTGAGGACTGATTGGTCAGAATACAATCTTGTAATTTTTCCTATCTTCATGGAGGTATTTAACACCATCTCTGAAAATCTCCCTGTGCCTAAGATGGTAAACATTGGCCAGGTACAGTTTGAACCAGCTGACTGCAGAACTGTATCCAAAGAACGGTTATTTAATGGATTGATGCTAACCTCAAGAGAAGCCTTTCCAATTACTGTAATGCTTCTTAGATACTGTTTGGCCAAAGCACTGAGGGAAATCTAGTACCCAGAAGTAAAAATTCTATCAAGGGGATGGCTGACACTGAAAGTGGACTTGAAAGGATTAACTCTGTTTTTGCAAAGCAAATTCACTATCGAGAATAAGCTGAAAGAAGTTAGAAGTTAGAAGTAGTAGGTATTTATTTCTAGGTTTTTTTTTTTTTTTTTTTTTTTAGATGGAGTCTCGCTGTGTCGCCAGGCTGGAGTGCAGTGGTGCAATCTTGGCTCACTGCAACCTCCGCCTCCGGGTTCAAGCAATTCTCCTGCCTCAGCCTCTCAAGTAGCTGAGACTACAGGCATCTGCCAACACGCCCGGCTAATTTTTGCATTTTTAGTGGAGACAGGGATTCACCATGTTGGCCAGGATGGCCTCGATCTCTTGTGATCCACCCGCCTTGGCCTCCCAAAGTGCTGGATTACAGGTGTGAGCCAGCACACCTGGCCCTTATTTCTAGTTTTTTAAAAGGCGTAGTTTGTTGTTGTTATTACATGCCTGCAGTCTCAGAGGGGGTTGTCTACTTGATGTGACTGACCAGAAAAACTCCTTGAGTAGTTAGTGTTATTACCAGAGCGAGGGGTGCACCTCCCACCCTGTGATGCTCAGACTGCATCTGGAACGTGGCTTGAGTGGTAGGGTTGTGGGTTAGGAAGGACAGTGATGGAGGTTGACAGAGGACCCTCCTCCCCACAGGCCCTTGCATAAGGGTATGTTAGCCTACTGTGAGAAGGAGTGAAAACACTCTCCATGGCTGGCCTGGAGGGAGCCCTCCTCGGGGGCATCACTATCTCCAAGTGTCTCAAGCAGCATGCCCGACCTTCTTGGCATCAGGGACCGGCTTTGTGGAAAACAATTTTTCTACAGGTGGTGGGGGGAATGGTGAAAGGGCAGATGGTTTTGGGATAAAACTGTTCCAACTCAGGTCATCAGCCATTAGATTCTCATAAGGAGCATGCAACCTAAATATCCCTCACCTGCGCAGTTCACTGTAGGGTTTGTGATCCTATGAGAATCCAGTGCCCCCACTGAGCTGACAGGAGGCGGAGCTCAGACTGCAGTGCTTGCTTGCTGCTCACCTCCTGCTCTGCAGCCCGTTCCTCACTGATTGGGAATCATTCCATGGCCTAGGGCTTGGGGACCTCTGGTCTAAAGGTTTCCACGTGGCTGAGGAGCTAGATCTGTGCTCCCATTTGAATTTGACGTGCAACTTGGGAATCCAGTTGAGAATGTCCAGGGGGCAGTTAGAGATGTTATCTTGAGCAGCCCAAGGTCAGAGATAACCAGGTTTACGCATGTTTGTCTTTCCATGATGTCAGGCTTTTATTGATGCTATTTCAATCACAAAAGCCACGAGCTATGTGGGATTCCCAAAGAGGCAATTCTCTTTAGTATTTCCATTTCACTCGGTAGTCAGAGCCACAGGCACAGAAGGTCATGCCACTCCACAAGACAGTCAGGATTGCAAACCATACCTAATAGTAAACTTAGTTAGTATGTAACTGTTCCAGATTAAGCATTCCACAGCAAAGTAACATTTAACATCAAAAGAAAGGGAATAAGAAAGAGTTAACAAACCATTCTAGGGAGAGCAACCTGGACAGAAAAATAGCCCAGTCTGGGTCAGGTGGTTTGCATGTCTTGAAAGGAAGAGTGTCTGCTGTAGACAGAACCTGCGGTGTCAGAGGCCCAGTTCTTGTCACAGGCAACAGTAAGATGGTGTCTGTTAAGACAGCTGCTTTGAACTGTTGAAGTTGTGCTATTTTTATGGCTGCAGAGTCCTCTGGTGAGGACTGATTGTGGGAGAGTATGCTTCGTTATATCCTTATCTTGTTGGATACAGTCTTCATTGGTTAGACAAAACATCTGGTCGTGGTTGGCAAGATGCATTTTAAAATGTAAGATGGAGTGTTTTTCCAAGATAGAGCTACTTATATCAAGAGTGCCTGACACAGATGTGTAAGCAGAACATGTGCGTACGAGACATCAAGTGGAGTAAATGTTCCCTTTGGTTTTTTATTGTTTGAGGCTGCATGGTGTAATTTCAGGCCTGGTTTAAGAGACTGAGCCTTGACTTCTCTTATCTTTTTTAAAACCCAGTTTGTTTATTTATTTTTATGTATTTCTTCAACTGTTTGTTTTGAAACTTTTAAATCTATGTAACAGCCAAACGATTAGTTCATGAGTCTCCTCTGTTATTCACGGCATTTGCCTCTCTCCTCTCGTGTTTTTGGTTTTCCTGCTTTCTTCTCTATGGAAGTAAGCTACAGTCACCCAGGCAGCTTACTTCACTCCTCCGTGTTTCTCCTCAGAACAAATACATTGCCACAGAACCGCAAGAGCATTCTCAAACCCAAGAAGTTTGACACTGATGCCATATTGTCATTGAACTGCAATCCATATTCAGGTTTCTCTACTTATGTCCAGAACCATCCCTAAAACTTGAAGCTTGGGTTTTTTTTGTTGTTGTTGTTGTTTTCTTTTTCACTTATCCAGAATTCATTCATGAGTGAACCTGGGAAGCTTTTAACATTTCAGATTCCTAGTCCTTAACTCTGGAGATTCTGATTTTTTAGGCCTGGAAATGTATTTTTTCCCCCAACTGTTTAATTTGAAAAAATCAATTTTTAAGACAGTTACAAAGTACAATGAGTACATCTGTTCATCATTTAAACTTACCACCTGTTAACATTTTGATGTGTTTGCATTCTCTGTGTCTCTAGACACATTTATACACCTTTTTTTTTTTTGCTGGTGAACTATTTCTAAGTTAAATCAAGATCCTTTACTGTAAGTTCTTCAGTTTGTTTTCTCTTATAACACCGATATGCTCCTCTGTAACACTATTGCCTAGTATAAAGTCCATATACAAATTTTTCTAATTTTTTCTAATAATATTCTTTAACCTGGCCCCTATACATTCTTGAATTATTTTTATCTTTCAGAGATTTTTTAAAAGTTTTTATTATAAAATGTATTTTTCTTTCATGAAGTCTCACAAGTAAACTATGTGCCTTCTGCTACAATGCCGCTATTTAAAAAACTTTCTTAGGATTTTATAAGGTTGATAGAGTAAAACTCACAGTTAAGAGAAACTTTTTTTTTTTTCTCATTGCAACTGTCTGGTGATTTAAAGAGTCGAGCTTTTGTTAAATATAATGATGAATTTTTAGATTGGAAGAGACATGGGATAATATACTTATTCATTATTTTCCATTTTACTGAGGCCCATGAAACAAGGAGCTTACCTAAAAACATGTGCTAATTACTAGCCCACAGAATTTTTTACATAGATTCTAGCGTAGAAGAATGTTAGATGAGGAAGTTGTTTTTATTTCTGAAGGAGAGAGGAACAAAGAAAATTACACACACACACGCAAAGAAAGCAAATCTAGCAAAATGTTAGAAATTGGTCAGCTCGGGTGTAAAGGTACACAAGGGCTTCATTATACTAATCTTTCTGTTATATATATGTTTAAAAGTTTCAAAATAAAGCATCAGGGAAGTATGAAAATAAAACACACAAAAACGCAAAATTAAGTATAGATTAAGCATAAAGTATAAAAACAAAAAAATAGTTGTTGAAAGAAGTATTCATAAAATAGTTGAATTTTAGTGACAACTTAGAACTTTTTTGTGCCTAGTCATCGCTGATGAAAATGCTTCTAAAAATTATCAAAATTTCCTTGTTTTTACTCTCTGATATTCACCACTAATAGACATTTAGTTGGCAGATGAGCCTGTTTTTGAAACCTTCCTTTACTCTGGCACAATGTTTGAGCTAGTAACAAGATGTTTTATCAATGATTGAATGTCATAGATTCAGTGATTGTATAGAGTAAGTCCTGAAATACATGTCGTGTTTCAGAGTGTGAAACTATACATATGTTTGTGTGTGTGTGCATGTGTGTATATATACACCCCTGAAGCATCATCAAAATGAAAACTTTTACCCATCAGTAGATGCTATTAAGAAAATAAGCAGGAAAGCCACAGACTGGGAGACAATTTGGTAACGCATACATCTGTTACAGGATAGGTGTCCAGGAAATACAAAGAACATCTATAATTCAGCTTTTAAAAATAGGCAAATGTGCAAAAAAATTTGAATTAATAGTTCGCAAAAGAAATAAATGGCCAAGAAGCACAGGAAAAATGCTTGATATTATTGGTTCTCAAGGGATTACAAGTTAAAACCACATGGAGATACCTATGCACCCTCACCAGAATGGCTGAAATTAAAAAGGCAGACAATAGCAAATGTGGGTAAACCAAGTTCTATGTTGAGCAATAGAACTCGAATTCTTGGTGCGTATGTAAAATGTTGAACAACTTTGGGGAAAGATCTGGGAGTTTTGTTTAATACTAAATGTACATATGCCCTGTGGCCCAGCAATTCCACTTTTACATATTTACCTAAGAGAAATGTAGGCATATGTTCATAGTTGTCTTGTACAAGTATATGTCTAGCTGCTTTATTCATAATAGGTCAAAATGGGAAATGCCTCGGCTTCTACCAGTAGGAGATTGGATATACTCTCCTATTCTCTGTATATCACATACATATCCATTTTTATGTACTCATATGTCCATGTAATGGAATACTACCCAGTCATAAAAAGGAATGAGCTGCTACTACAGATAACACACAAGACTCTTAGGCACATATGAGGGAAAGGAGCCTTGCAAACATAAGCTTGTGATGCTTTGTCTATGAAATTCCAAGAACAGGCAAACTACAGTGAGAAAAAAAGCAAAACAGTGGGGCCACCTCTGAGGCTGGGGATGGGTGAAATGGAAATGGCCGTGAGGGAATTTAAGAAGTAAGTAATATTAATGTTCTAGATCTTGATAGGGATTTGGGTTACATGTTGTATAAATTTGTTGAATCTCAGGGAATGTATACTTAAAATTTATGCATTTCATGTTGTGTAAATTTCACATTGAATAACTATAAGGAAATGTGTAACTGTAGTTTGTGATACTCATGTTGAAGTGTTTAGGAGATGTGTGTTGATGTCTTCAGTTTACTTTGCAATGCATTATACAAATAAGGTGATGATAGATGTAGAGGGATGAATAGGTGTGCTACAAACAGTATAATACCACGTTGATGCTGTAGTAGAATCTAAGTGATATGAATCCTTTTAGCTTTGTTTTTGGAAATGTTCGTAATAAAACATTGGGGAAATTCTTATGTTGTTTGTTTGCTTCCTGTGAAATAGCCATTTGTATGGGTCAGAAACTGACAATTTCCTGTGGTTGAGCCTAACAGATGGAAGCACATTTTGTAGCCATTTTATTAAGCCATCTTTATCTGACTGGATACTAACAAGAAATAGCTTCATTTTTCTCCAATCACTGTGCACAGTTGGGATAGATTAATCTATTTGTTCTTGGTAGCAGGGGCTCTTGACAATCTCTGGGATAGACCTTAATATCTCAGTCACTCTTTTTACAAGTCTGCCTGGATTAGAGCTGATCTAATTTTCAGTGCAGATGTTCTCGTCTCCCCTTTGCAGCAGAGCAGGAGGCGAAGGAGCAAGTGTGCTCTCCTGTGGTCTGCCTTTGGGGCTGTGCTGGGGAGGAAGAACGGGTGTGGTCCCTCTCAGTCTTCTCTCTAAGTTGATTAGATTGACTGGCATGGTTATCTGCAAGTGTCAGGTGCGCAAACACTCCCTATGTGAGTTCTTTGAAAGGCCTGGGGAGGACCCTCCCTGTGACACATGACTTGATTCACCCCCGATCCCCTGGGCCTCCACTCCTGGCAGAATACCTCATCTCCTCTTGTTCTTGGGGAGCCCCTTGTGTGGCAGTCAGCCCTTTTGAGTGAGGTGCTGGCAAAACAATACAAACCCTATTACTTCCCTGCTGCCCACTTGGATTTGTGGGAAGCTGACATTTTGCCTGGAGCTTGGGCTGCCTTGTAGCCTTCACCTTTCTCTGTAGCTGTCATTCTCCAGTTCTCGCTGTTCAGCTAGGCACAGGGTGGACCATGGAGTCCATTGCTTGTGTGGACATCCACTGTGGAATGAGAAATCAGTCTTCCTGCAGGTGCCTTTGGTCTCTGCAAGGCGTTCACCTGCAGTATCCCTCTCTCATTTGTCTTATGGCGAAGGATTTTTGGAATTTATAAATAAATATTTGTACCTTACCAAGTTGATTGAAATATGAGATTCATTATTCTACAAAGTGTGGTTATTTAGTTTTTGGCAAAGTTTTGACATTTTTTCTGGTACATATGTAAGAAAAGTCAGACTTTATGCTGTTAGGGTGAAGGACACTTTTAATATGTCATCTGTTTATTCAGTTGATCATGGTTTTCACAAGGAGTTAGGCAAACTGTACAGTCTGAAGGAATAGTTCTCACAAGACTGCCCTCACTTCAGGCACCATCTATAATTTTGAGGTCCCCAGGGTCCTCCAGAGATCACAACTGATATGGCATGTCCCAAAACCCACTTGGTTAGGTTGTCCAGTGGCCACAGCCCCCAGGTGAAGACGCTGCTATCAGGTAGAACATTCCTGGGATCTAGAGACCTCATCGAAGTAGCCAGCAGCAAAGACCAGACTTCTCTTTGGGTGAAGTTAATTGTTTATGTGGTTTTTAGTTGCAGCCATAGTTGGTTTTTATTACTGTTACTCACTTTCATTATTAATTTATTTAGTAAGAGGTTGTTGGCTATCTGTGGTATTTTGAAATATATATTTGGTCTTCCTCCTGTTTCCTGACATATAGCTCCTAAAACCGTTGTGGTCTCCCAGCATCTTAAGAGTGTCTTTGCTAATGATTGATTGGTGGCTGACAGCCCCTAGATAGCTTCAGGACGGGGGCTGGTCACAAGAGAGACTAAGGCATGGTTAGAAGATTGGGACTTTGAGCCCCCCAGCCTCTGGGAAGGAGAGAGGGGCTCAAAGTTGACTTGATCACCAGTGACCATTGATGTAATCAATCATTCCTATCTAATGAAGCTTCCATAAAGACCTAAAAAGATGGTTCCTGGAGCTTCCAGAAAGCTGACAAAGGTTACTAGAGGGGGCAGTGTGTCCAAAGAGGGCATGGCATGTGTTAAGTTTAGCCTAAAGCTACCTCCTTGCCTATTTCAAGTTGAGTCTAAAGGCCTTTCCATATCTAGTGAATTGTAACCTAACTAAATGAATAAACAGACTATAACCTACTCTTGTATCAGTCACAGAATTTTGGCATATCACAGGTGGATATCTGTTCAAACTATATTCAAATAAGGCAAACAATGAGCTGTTGCCAATCCAGCTGTTTCTGTGCCTTTCATTTTCTGTCCATAAGTATTATCTGACCATGTGGCAGCCCTGGAGTCTCTGAACTGCTTCTGGGGCCTGCCCAATTCAACAATTGTTCTTTGCTCAGTTAAACTGTAAATTTAATTTGTCAGCCAGGGGTGGTGGCTCAAACCTGTAATCCCAGCACTTTGGAAAGTGAAGGTGGGAGGACTGCTTGAAGTCAGGAGTTTAAGACCAGCCTGGGCAACAGAGCAAGACTCTGTCTTTACAAAACATTTTTAAAAAAAAATTCGCAGCACAGGTGGTGCATGCCTGTGGTCCCAGCTACTCAGGAGGCTGAGGTGCGAGGGTTGCGTTAGTCTAGGAGTTCAAGGCTACAGTGAACTGTGATTGCACTCCTGCACTCCAGCCTGGGAAACAGAGTGAGACTCTGCCTTAAATAAAAAATAATAATAATAATTTTAATTTGGCTAAAGCTTTTCTTTTAACACATGGGAACTGGGCATTTCTTCCCACATACCTTGCCCTATGCATCTCTTCCATCTGGCTGTTCATCTACATCCTTTGTAATATCCTTTATAATCAACTAGTAAATGTGTTTCTCTGAGTTCTGTGAACCCCTTTAGCACATTAATCAAACTGGAGGAGGGGATGTTGGGAACCCTGATTTATAGCCAGTTGGTTTGAAGTATAGGTGACAACCTACTACTTGTGACTGGCTTCGGAAGTAGAGATAGTCTTGTGAGACTGAGCCCTCAACCTGTGGGATCTGACACTATCTCCAAGTAGGTAGTGTCAGAATTGAATTGAATTAGAGGACAGCTAGCTGGTGTCTGCTGCAGAATTGATTGCTTACTTGCTGGTGAGGAGGAATCCCCACATGTTTTAGTGAGCAGGGGTTGCAGGAATATTCTGTGTTGATTGTGGGGTGAGAATAGAGGAGGAGAAAATACAGAGTTTTTCCAATATCTTTATACTGTCCCTAAGATGTATTATAATCATAATTGTATTAACTATTTTTTTGACCTATGATTTTCTACTAACTGTAAGTCAACTATAAGATTTGTGTTTTATAATTTACAGGATTCTTCTGTATATGCTGCGCTAAAGCATTTTTGGAATCCCTCTCTTCCCTCCCGATTTGTATCTGTAGGGCACTTTATTTTAAATGCTAGATTCTTTTGCTCTGGAAATTGGGAACTGGTAGGGAAGGGATTCATGGATCATTTGCTGTCTAAATGGGTTAAAGTCAAAGAGCCTTCATGGGCACAGCTGTAAAGCAGTGGTATTTGTCCATATTGGCAGTGTGTCCTTGTTTCATTGCCCCGAAATTAAGACTTAAAGCAGGACTAAGCTTTTCTTGTTATTGGTTTTAGTTTTGAAAAAAAATAACTTTTTTGTTCATTGTAATAACTTTTCTTTCACCACCTCAGAGTTTCTCAATGGACATAGGTCATCTTCCTTCACAGCTTTTGCTTCTCTCAGGCCAGTGAGAGACTGTCTCATTTTGAACGCCATGCTAATAATTGTCACCCACCCATGTGGAGATTGACCAGCTCAGAGGAGTGTTTTTTTTTTCTCTGAGACTCTTCTCTATTGAGTGCTCTGTAGGGAGAAATAATTAAATTTACAGAACTGACTCATGAGGCCTGGCTTGAGGAACTAGCCTCTGAGGTTGGGTGCTATTTATACTGTGTTTTTATCTTCAATGGTGTTTGGCTTCATCACAAATTCATGTGATGGGTGTGGGTGGACCCGTATTCTGATTCACATTCTCCTCTGCAGTAAATCAGTATTAGCACAGAGGTGTGGGCTAGGGCAGTAGTTCCCCAGCTGGGTATTCTAAAGGATAATAAAGGTTCCAAAAATACCTGGAGGCTGATACAAACGGCTGTTGCTGATATTTCACTTTCGTTTACTAATATTGATGAAAATGCAAGCAACTTTCTCAATATTGTTTTCCTGAGTCCTAAACCTCATGGCCCCCCTTGTCATTCTTCCAGCCATGGTGCCTGTCTGCACAGGGCCAGTCAAGAGAGCAGCATCTGGTGTTTGCCAGGATAGGTGGAAGAAGCTGCAGAGCCTGTCCTGCCTGGCCCCACTCATGTGCAGCCCGTGTGGCAGTCATCCAAGATCAATCAGGGAGGAATTCACCTGACACAGAGCTGTGAAAACTTGGTAAAGGGACCAATTCGAGTCTGAAATCAGAGTCTAGAAATCAATGGGCTGCTTTCTTAATTTCTCTCTCTTAGCTATCTGTAGGTCTTTTCCTCTAGCGAATTAATTTTAGGATCATTACATTCACGGAGATGAGGAAAACTGAAGTGACTTGAAACCAAACAACTAAGCAATAAGTTGCTCTCTTATTTCTGAAGTGTTAGCAGAAGAAGTTTGAGTACTCTTATCAAGGATTTGAGAAGGAATATATCCACTCATTTCACGAGTGATTATTTTATTGAGTTTCTACTGGGTAGATCCAAGGGATGTGTACAGTAATGAACGTGGCAGATTCAGTTCCTTGCTGCATGAAACTTATATTCTAGAGGTGGAAAGAGGTTAAGAAATCCGTTGTATAGTTGTCTAATCAGCAGTGTAATAACACAGTAAAGAAATGCACACTGCTGTGAGAGTGAGGGAAGCTAGGAAGGCTTCCTTGAGGAGGTGGTTTGTAAATAGAGTGAGCAGACAATAGCTGGGGTGCGGGGATTATATGTGGTGGTGCAGCCTTGATGTAATTATGGGAAGAGGGAACAGTCTGGGCTGAGAGCCCGAGAGGGAAAGATCATGGTAAGGTGTTTTGTGTGGGAGTCTAGGCAGCTAGGGGAGTGACACAACACTGAGGCTGAAGCCACGGGCTGGAGCCCTATAACATAGAGTCTTGTAGGCCACAGGGAAGATGTTGTATTTTATCTCAAAAGTAGTATTGGGACATTAACAGATTTTTAACAGGGAAGTGATATAATCAGATTTTAAAAATATTTTATCACACCTGTAATCCCAGCACTTTGGGAGGCCAAGGTGGGTGGATCACCTGAGGTCAGGAGTTCAAGACCAGCCTGACCAACATGGTGAAACCTTGTCTCTACTAAAATTACAAAAATTAGTTGGGTGTAGTGGCAGGTGCCTGTAATCCCAGCTACTTGGGAGGCTGAGGCAGGAGAATCGCTTGAACTCGAAAGGCGGAGGTTGCAGTAAGCTGAGATCATGCCATTGCACCCTAGCCCGGGTGACAGAGTGAGACTCCGTCTCAAAAAAAAAAAGACCATATTTTGGCTGCTTTATGGAGTAGAAAAGTGTATGTTGTTATTGAAGTCACCTAGGAGATGATGATAACTTGGATTTTGATGATTATAGTTGAAAGAACATTGAGACTTGAGACAGAGTTTCCCACTTTTTAATGCCGTGGCACACACAAATGCTTTTAAAAACTACGCTGTGGTAAATGGACAAGGATGACCTAGGTGCTGAGGAGAATCCATATCTTGGCCTCGTTGTAAGCCGTTTACAACAGTCAGATGAGAAACTCTAATTTTGAGAGGTGAGTGTTTGGGTCAAGAGTCAAGGATGCATCCTGGGGTTTTTGTCTAAGCAACTGGCTTCACAGAAGTGCTTCTGAGCTTTAGGACACTGAACAGGATTGGGGAAAGATCAGGGTTTGTTTTGTATATGGTGAGTTTGAGGTTTTTTGTAAGTCATTCAAATGGGATATTGAGAAGACACGTGGTTGTGGAGCTCAAAGGAGAGAAATGTAAGTCATGTAGATGATAGCTGACGTGAACTAGAAGGGTGGCACAGGACCAAGTATTAGGGGATTTTCACCCTTAAAAATCAGCTAGATGAGAATGAGCTAGCAAAGGAGACTGGAAACTAGAAAGTTTAAAGAGGTGTTAGAAGTACCACAAGCTTCTGAAGTCATGAGAGTCAAGGGAAGAGAGTGTTGAAGAAGGAGGGAGAGTTCTGCTGAGAGGGTCAAGTCAGATGAGGACTGAAAGTTTTCTGTTGAGTTTAATGACATGAAAATCATTAATGTAACATTAGAGCCACTATGCGGGAGCTGTGTGCAGAAGCCAGATGGAAGCCTACAGGTTGTAAGGAGTGAGTGGGAGGTTAGAAAATGAAAACAGAGGGAACAGCAACTCTGTGGAGAATTTTCTCTGTGATAGGAAGAGCAAGATGGCATAGAGGCTAGCAACAGGATGAAGGGAGACCTGGCAAAGGCAGTGAGGCTGGGTAGGAGGATCGTGAAGAGACAGTGCAGAGTGCGAAGTAGCTGAGGAGGAACCCAGAATGGATGCAGGTGAGGACAGGTTTGTGTGCTGGGCAGTCGACACCCAGGATAGCTTCCTGCTGAGGGTTCTGTTTTCCCTGTGAAGTGTGGGGCTATGGCAGTTTTGGAGTATGAAGAGGTAGGATACTTGGGGGCAGAGAAGTTTGATTTAGTCACCATAAAGTACAGCGAGGTGAGTTTGTAGAGAATTGGGAGGGTTGCAGGCAGCACCGAGGCCTGGATGAAGCTGGCTCTGCTGTGATCAGTTCCCAATGTTGATTCCGTGAGCCCAGCTCCCCTTGCCTCTGTGGCCGGGGATACTTGTGTTCACCCAGGGAGGCAGTTGTGGCAGTCCACACAGTGAGTGACCTGATACAGGAGCAAGAAGGGCTCATCAGGGAGGGAGGTTGAACCCTCAACTCAGTGGACATAGGTCCTGGCTCCCCTGGTTGCAAGTGGCATCAGGCTGATATTAATGCTCTCAAAACACGTTTGGTCTTTGATTAGACTTGGAGTTGCTATTAGTACCAATAGCTATTACAAGGAATAGTTAATATCATTTTAGTTGTGTTTGTTAAGGTTTTAAAAACATGATTTACGATTTGCAAATTAAGTTTATTTTTAAACTTTTCAAAAACATCATAAAAATGAACTGTCATTATAAGAGGTAGTTGCTTAGAATTCAGAATTTATTGTTCTTTAAAAAGTGTTGTGATAGATTAAATGATATTTCACAGGGCTTTCTCCTGATCTCCCTATCTAAAATAACAGGTATGTCACTGTCATTGTGAACTGAGGAGGAAAGACATTTTAATCAAAATAACTATTCAGTTATTGCAAAAGACAAAAGAAGGTTAACTATAGGACTTGTGAAAGAGCTGGATAAAGATTTGTCACTGAGGAATAATTGGAGCTGTGTTGAAGAAGTCTCAAGGTGAGGTGTCATCACATTTTAGTAGCTGTGATTCTTACAGCTCGACATTGGACCATAGACATTCTGTAATTTGGAGTGCAGCTGACCTCACACAGGCCAGTAAAGAAAGGAGAAGAAACCCTAGCAGCTTCAGCATTTGCAGGGGCAGATGGGATTATGAAAAGAGCTCTAAATTGGGAGTACGGATATTTGTACACTAGTTATGATTGAATCGATAAAAATTTGTTTCCCTGATAACTCCAGCAAATATTTGCATACCTCGTTTGTGCAAAGATCCATTTTATAAGCAAGAAAATTGAGGTCAGAAGTTTGATGACATCCCCTAAATCAAATTTAATGGAGAAGCCATGAAACAAATCCAGATGTCTAAGAATGAAAGCATACCAAGCTGCCTGTGTATCAGTGTTGGGGCTTGGTTTCTAGTGGTCTCACCCATAGGGGTATCATGTTGCTGTCATTTTCTTTCCAAAAACAACACAGTGAAAGAAAGCTTCCAGAATATTTGTCTTATTAATTTGTGTGGTGACAAAATAGTGGGTCACTTTATCCCCTGTCAACAAGTAATTCATTGTCATTTAACAATATAGCAAGCACTAAGTTTAGTGGGACAGATCTTTGCAGAAAAGAATGGGGGAAATGATGCTTGGCCAGAGGGCACCTGAGACAGTTCTGTTTAGTTTGCCTTGATGCCTACCTGCTTCACTCTGTCCTAAACCTGGGCCATCAAATGTTGGCACCATAGGTTGCAGACAATGGTATCAACTTGTTAAGGGTTTATCTGCATTCATCAGTTTTGCTGGGCAGAAACTGACCTGCCCTTTGGGACTAGGTGTACCATATTTACAAAATGACATATCAAGAGTATATTGTATGCTGTTGATAAAAAACTGCTCCTAAAATCAGCTTAGGATCGCTTCTATAATTTAGTGTTTTGTTCATTTGTGGAACTAGTAAATATCAATAGTAATAAGGTTAATAATACTAGAGTAATACCTCATTTATTTGATATTTTAAAGGGATAGATAAAATATTGCTAGTAATTTAATATTCTAGTTAAGTAACATTTACCTTTGAATATATAGGTTTGAGTGTACACACATACACTCAGATGGATTTAGTTTTTATGGCCCCTTTTAAAAAATTGATCTAGTCTTGCATTTTTTAAAAGCATGTATATCTTTTTAATAAGAATTTTATTTTTTCTTACAGAAGAATATATTGGCAGTGTATTCTTTACTTGAGCCACTGGAAATTACTAGTACTATTCAAAGCATTTAAATGTTTAATTTGTTTGTGAAGCCTTACATCTGAGTGAAAAAAATTAGTCTTATAAACAACTTAGAAAGGTTGCTGTCTTTTTCTAGATACTATTTATGCCAAATTAATTTAGTGTACTAATCAGAACTGTAATGAATTCTGTTAACTGGTAATGGTAGATCAGTGAATATATGGCTGATTTTATTTCCCAGAAGAGAATATTTGGAGATGAGGTTGGGGAGAGGTCGAAAAAAAAAATGAGAATGTGGTTGTGTAATCTTTTCCTAGTTCCCTTTCAAGAGGATCTTTCCCAGGTCATCATTCTTACTCCTGAAGATGTCTTTCTCTCCCTCTCCTCACCTTCCAGCCTTATTTCTATTTCTTTCCCTCCTACCAGTCCTCTCTCCCTCTTTTTCTAGTGAAACATTTTGTGTTGCTTTATTTTTGCTGTTGCAAGAATTAGTCCTGGGATGGTGTCTATGAATCAGAATTCTGGAGCATTAATTAATTTCTTACTATTTATGGTTTTGTTTCATTCAAACAATCTATTGGTCTTTCCTTGTAGCCATTTTATTAGATTCTGAAGGGCCAAATCAAGCTGCTTCTGGGCTTGGGGCCATATTTTATAGCAAGACTTGTTTGAGTTTTGAATGAATTGGTGCTTAAGCTAAAGCCATTAAAGCCTGCTTCCAAGAAAACAAAATTGGCAGCACAATTTGTTCCATTTCATTTTTTTCGGCATGCTTGATTTTTTAGGGGTTGAGGTTAGCTAGTACCAACTGGGAAAGGAATCCCGTAAGTGGGAGAAAGGCTGTTGTGTTGTTAGGGAGTGCACTTCAGCCTAAGTGATTAGCAGCATTTAGCCTCTAAAAATAACTTGTGAGCAGAGTTTGTAGTCAGGTCCAATTTCAGTTGTAGAGGCCCTTGCTGTGCAGGGGCTGGCCAGTCTCAAGCTCTGGTAGGCAAGTGCATGCAGTGTGCCTAAGACCTGCCAGTAGTACTTTTGAGTTGTTTGGCTTTTTTTTAACTTTAGCATTTATTATTCATGGATTGAAGAAATCGAAATGGCTGAAGATAAAGGTATATTTTTGTTATTTAGGTTAAAAGTGGCGTTAGAGCTAGCTGACAACTTTTTGCTTTATTTCCAGTTGTGCTGTGTTAAAATATTCTTGGCTAAGTGCTTTGACTGCACCATCTACATTTTCTATTTTGAACTTTGAGATACTGAGTTTTCACAGTAGCTGAATATTTCATGGAATAATCTGTCTTTACTCAGAATATGTTTTGGTGTCTTAATTTAGATGATCTTATATTGTACTATTGGAGACTGTATCTTACAAATTTCAGAAAATGAACAAGCTCTCTTTAGTTTTAAAAAGTTAATTACAATGAATTTAAAGAAATATGTATATTTAAATTTTATATAAAATTAGAGGATATATAAATTCAGTCTCATATTAATGAACAGACTTACTTGGTTCAAGCAACGACTTGCCATTTATGGAAAGTGACCTACTTTTATGTGAAGCAGATAATAAATGCTAAGAAAAAACACAAGAGTTTTTTTTTGTTTTTAAATTGACTCTTTAATCTTGAAGTATCCTTTAACGATGTATTGAATTTCATGTTTTGAATATATTTGTTTTTGCTTCACTCTGTAAATTAAGATAGTCTTTCCATTAATTGAAGGACTGCATTCACTCATTATAAAAGGATTCTTCTATTAGGATAAAGAATATGAGCATCTCCTCTGTGAATGCTGTTTGAATAATTGGTTAGAATGGGTTACTTGACTCATCTGATAAAGTGCTTCATGTAGCCATGAAGAAGAATATGAGATATGTGTCTTTTAGTTCTTTTGGAAAACGTTTTTCCCCTCTGTGGATTAGGTAATCTATGTAGTTAGGAAAAATCAGCTGTTACATCTGACCCAATTTTAACAGTTCTTGATTCCCAACGGGTGACATTTTATAGCATGGAAAATTAATCACTTTGATGAGTTGCTTGACAGTTTTCGTGTTTTTCAAAAAATTTTAAATGCATTGAGTTTATGTGTAAATATGAAATTCCCAACATAATGCTAACTAAAACGTATAAATGATCTATAATTCAGTTAGTAGTTGGCCAGTGAAGTAGCTGATCACTGTTCAAGTGCTGGGGTTCATCTTCTTGTCTCCCTTTCTTCGACCAAATAAGTAAAACTGCACGTTGCCCTTCCCCTTCCTTTTGTTTTTGGAGTGTCTTCATTTTGGACTGTTGCTTGCCATAGTAATTTTTGTGTTTGGTGGTTTGTAGGAACATTTTCTGATTTGGAGGTCATGTACTTTTGATGGAATAATGTGGGAAAAAAATGAATCGCATAGTTCTTGCGGTCTTCTTAAACCGCAGTAAAAATATTTTTTCACTGATCCCAGGACTACAGGTTGAACACGGAGCCAGAAGATGAAATGAAGACTTAAGAGTTATTCTGATCCTAGAAAATAGGGACATCTACTAGATGTTCTTCCCAAATACCTTTGGAACAAGCTACTGGTTTCAGATTTGCTTAGGGAGTTGTAAACCCTCTTAAGGGTTGTCTTACCATGCGTTCATCAGTTTCGTTGGACAGAAACTGACCTGCCCTCTGGGACTAGGCACAGCATATTTACCAAATGACATACCAAGAATATATTGTTCGATGTCAAAAAAAACTGCCCCTAAAAAAGGTATCTTAGGAAAGAATCCCTTCTATAATGTAGTACTTTGTTCCTTTATGGAACTGGTAAATAGCAACAGTAATAAGGTTAATAATACTAGAGTAACAGATAATTTATTATTTGTAGAGGGATATATAAAATATTGCTGATAATATATTCTAATTAAGTAACATTTAGCTTTTAAAGTGTTAAATCTCGTTACTAAAAACTATTTTGAATGAAAATCTAAGATTTATTATACATTTCTTGTATGTTTTAATGGCAGAATCAGTGTGAAATGAGTTATTGTCTTGTATTGAAGATTATTTGAAGGACCCTCAGGGATTCTGCCTGAAAGTCTCCTAGCACTCAGCTTTTCTGAGTTCTTGGATCTGCTCTTGCTGGAGAGACGTGTGCATTTTATATGCCTTTCCTCTGTCAGCACTCTGTTGCTTTGACTTATTTGGGTTAGATTGTGTCTAAAATCTATTCTAGAGTTTTGTGTAATGAGCTAGAAAACTTAATTGAAATTGAACTTGTTAGAATCACATCTAAAATAAAAACATAAATAAATTCTAGGTAAAGGTGTGTTTTTTATTGTGTTTGGCTCTCTTCCCATCTCAATCCCTTGCTGTTTGAGTGCATGTATTCATTTTGTTTTTTAGAAAAAAATCTTTTGTCTACTTTTCCCTGCATATATGGTGTTGTAGTCAGTAACTTAAATCAGTATCACTGAGTTAACTTGGATAAATGATAATTTCCTTTTCAGAATCTCAGAAATTTTCCTCTTCCATTTCCCTTTGAGAGAGAGAGAGAAATGGAGAAATGATCAAACTTTGAATTCAACTTATTACTATATTTTATTAGCTATTTCATTACAGTCTTTTAAATTTTTTTTTTTTAAGAGAGGGTCTTGCTTTGTTGCCCAGGCTGGAGTATAGTAGTGAAATCATACCTCACTGCAGTATAGGCTTATTTTAAATAGAATCATCTTGGGTATCTGGCTGGCCACATACTCATTTTAAAAAACTTAATTATTGGGTACAATTATCTGGTATTCACATACTGAATAAAAATGTTGGATGAATGAAAAGATGAACTATATTTGTTTAGCCTTGCTGTTTTCCGGTTAATGAGGAAAATACAAGAGACTGGTATCAGTTACAGAATGTTCAAGAGGACGTAAGACAAGAACCCAGCTTTACTGAAGTTTTAACATTCCTTTTCCAAAAAAAATAAATAAATAAATTTGATTCTTAGAGGGAATAAGTAGCAAAGTCAGGAAATTCTTAGTCATTAGCTACTTTAGTTCCATATTTTTAGTATGTGGATATTTTTGAAGGTATTATTTTTATTATACTTAGTGTTGTACGCAAATGAGTTTGTGTGTATATGTCTATGTGTTATATAGAAATAAGGGATTTTTGGTTTCTTTTGGATATAGTATTAGAAAAAAAGTCTTTCTGTTCATAAAAATATAGTGAATTAGAGATACAATACTGTTACCGCATGTATGGCACTTCCTGCCCGCACAGAAGCTTACTCACTTTCATAAATCTTTTTTTTCTTGAACTTTTAGTAGTAGTTTAGTTTGTATTTTTCTTTTTACATGCTTACAACATATAAAATTTTTGAAAATCACCATTTCCTTCTACCAACATAGCAGACATTCTCACCCAGTCTCCCCCTCCTATGGCTGTGTTCAGGTAATGGTACCTATTTGAAGTTGATTTAATGTGCAACAACAGGATCTATGCCCAGTAAGTATTTTTATTTAATACATAAATTATGGTTTTATATAGCTAGCTTTTATATAAATCACATTAGAAACAAAGTTGATGGCCATTTGTCATTTGGTAAGCATACTTTTATGAATTTACCATATTATTTAGGACACTGGCTCTGATGGATTCATTAATATTTAAATAATGTCAGAAAAAGGAAATACTTTTTAAGAATGACCCAGCACTTTGAGAGGTGGAGGCGGGCAGATCACTTGAGGTCAAGAGTTCAAGACCAGCCTGGCCCACATGATGAAACCCTGTCTCTGCTAAAAATACAAAAATTAGCGAGGCGTGATGGCAGGTGTCTGTAATCCCAGTTACTCGGGAGCCTGAGGCAGGAGAATTGCTTGAAACTGGGAGGCAGAGGTTGCAGTGAGCCGAGATCATGCCAGTGCACTCCAGCCTAGGTGACAAAGGGAGACTATATCTCAAAAAAAAATTAGTTTTATTAGTAATCAGAACTTCATATAATTTGATGTAGGCATATAGATAAATATATGTGTATGTTTGAGTGTACGTATACACAGATGAATTTGATTTTTATGGCCCCTTTTGAAAAACTGATCTAATGGTATATTTTTTAAAAATGTTTATATCCTTTTAAGAATTTCATTTTTTCTTCCAGAAGAATATATTGGCTATATATTCTTGACTTGAGCCACTGCAAATTACTAGTAGCATTCTGTAATTAGAACTGGACTTAGAAGTCAAAGGGCAAGTTCTAGATTAGAGCTAGTGGGTTTTTTTTTTTTTAAATCATGTAATTTGGCCCACTGATTAGAGATTGAGGAACTCAGAGCTATAGAGATGAGAGTATGTTCCTAGTTCTACCCAATTTGTACTGATGACTTTGGGAGAATCATTTCATTTTTCTTTTATAAAACAGATAATTATTCCTGTCTTTATCCCCGTTGGTTCTCAACCAGGAACTGCCCCTGCAGGGAACATGTGGAAATGTTTGGGGGTGGGTTGCTTGTCATAACCCTTGGGAGCTCCTTGTCTTTAGGTCCAGGGGAAACCAGGGATACCAGAAATCCTGCAATGTGATGAACAGGTGCACAGGATGAAACATTGACCTGTGTAAACATCCAGAAATGCCCTCTGTAGAAACAGTGGCAGGACACGGTGAGGATCACCGGCAGTAATGCACCTTAATGGTGACTCCACCTGCCGCACAAAAAGGAGACTCTGCCCTGCCCTTCCATCTTCTGTTTCATAAACTTTTCCTCTTCTCAGAAGGCATTTTAGGATATGATTTATCCTTTTTATTTATTAATATTGAGTATTCCTTTTTATGGGAAATTTAAATATTGTGGTTCATCTTTTTAAGAACAGTTATTTTCTAATATCAAATGATTTTTATTTTTGACTGTAAGAAGAATACTTACAAAAGAATATAAGGTATATTAATCATATCAGATGTGATAAATGATGCGTCAGGTGGACAGCAGTTTACAAAGCTGTTTCCTGCAGTGAGACCAGTTGTGAATGAGCCTTTTCCTATTTCCTTAGGCCTCAATGGATCTTGTAAAGGAGTAGGAATGGACAGTGCTATTTCACTTCTCTGTCCTTCTCTCTCTGGCTAAGAATATGAAATGGTTTGAGGGGAAATACTTGCTTCTGTGGTAGTTAACAGAGTTTTGAAAATTCTGCAGAAATGAAATGGACAGAGAAAAGGATATGGCCACATTTTTATGTGATTTCATTACGTTATTGATGCGCTCTCCCTTTAAAAGGGGGTAATCAGGTCATTTTGATAAGTAACTTAGATGGAATATACATATTGTACTAACTCTTTTAAAAAATTGGTAGTTTATTTCACGCACTACTTCAAAGTTAGTGTTGCATCTAAACAGAATCTTTTCTGTTTTCAAAAATATTTTGTGTGACATGTTTTGAGAATTTAACTGAAAACTATTTTTGGAAATGGTCTATCATTGTATATACTCTTAAATTACTGGAGAAATAATTGTGAGAAGAGGTGTTCAGTAAAGTATTTTCTACTTATACCATCTTACATTTATTTCTAAACAGAGACAAAGCACGGAGGACACAAGAATGGGAAGAAAGGACTCTCGGGAACTTCATTCTTCACGTGGTTTATGGTGATTGCATTGCTGGGTGTCTGGACGTCTGTAGCTGTGGTTTGGTTTGATCTTGTTGACTATGAAGAAGTTCTAGGTAAGAATTTCGATATCTTATGTGAATTTGTAAGGGAGAAAGTGACATCTCTTAGGAATCTTGAATATTTGTTACTTTCTTTTTGGTACTGGCAATTTCTGTGGTTCTCAATAGAGTGAGGCTGAAAAGGGGTATGAAGAGGGTTACCTTGGAGTACTGTCTTTTGAACTTCTTTGAAAATGACCTGTAGCTTTTTTTTAAAAAAGGCTTTTTATCGTATGTCTGTCATACAGAGAGAAGTGTCATCAAACAGTACTCATTCTCACTATATGCAGTACCTTTTGGTTTCTATTCATTTTTATTATAAATTTTTAAATACTTGATCATGAGCCGCTAAATTTATTTAAGGACCCACTAATGAATCATAACCAGACAATATGCAAAACCCTTTCTTAGAGAGGGTTTTCAAAGCACACCCTTCTGTGTCTCTGTTGGGATGGGGTGAGTGTGTGCATGCATGCATGCAGGTGCTGGATGGGTGTGCTAAGATAGGCATTTGTAGATATGTTTGTGTGTGTATAGTGATCTGTATGCCGTTCTGAGAAAGTTGCTGTGGTTCTTCTGATAGTGACCTTTCTCCTTTTTCCTTTTCTCTCTGATAATCACCGCAGTTTTTCATTATTTTTTACATGAATGATTCTTTATTACTTTTGGAGTCACATTCTCTCTTGCTTCCCCAAAAATCTCTTTTTAAAAGAAATAAAATTTAATATTACAATTCAGTTTTCTTTCACTATATTCATCATTTTATGTACCCATTAGCATTGTCTAATTCCAGATTATTTTTGTTACCCCCTTTCCGTTAAATACCCAATCTCCTCCTCTTTCTCTCTCCTGGCAAATACTAACCTACTTTCTGTGTCTGTGGTTTCCTTTATTCTGGACATTTCACATAATGGAACCGTACGCTATATGGTCTTTTGTACCTGCCTTTTTGCACTTAGCATGATGTTTTTAAGGTTCAGTACTTCATTTTACGGCTGCATAATATTTCATCATATGGACACACCACATTTTGCCTATTATCAGTGATGAACATTTGGGTTGTTTCCACTTCTTGGCTATTGTGAATAATGGCCCTCCTCTTTAGTAATCCAATGAAAGATGTGAACCTGGCTCTGGAAAAAAATGCATATTTGTCTATATGTACAATGTTGCATGGATGATCTCCCTTTCCCTTGGACATCCTGTTCTTCTGCTTTACTTGTCAGATTATAGACAACTTTTTGGGGAGAAAGGGCAAAAAATAACAAAATATGCTTATCTGTAATCTGTTTTTTACTGAAGTTTTTCATTTTCATTACTTTAAGGAAAGTGTCTCTGGATAGATTGACAGACCAACAGGGGGAGGATTTTAGTTTGGAGACAAATTTCTGAGTAGATTTATGCTTACTGACTTATGTTGTTAGGGAACATATCTTAAAAGAGGAGATTTTAAATATTCGTACCTTTAAGCACAAATAACAATTTTCATGTTTTTACATGCATGCAGCCAAAGCAAAGGACTTCCGTTATAACTTATCAGAGGTACTTCAAGGTAGGCTACTGGAGATGCATTTCAAGTCTACGTGTGTTAGTCTCTAATACCTCATACTTTTTCTACTAATCTAGTTATTAACATTAGAATGTAAGTGATAGGACAAATTTCCCATTGTAGGCTTGTCAGGAGGGATAGTATTTTCTTTTACTGTTTCTTGAGTTCTGTCTTCTGCATAGCCTTGATTAGTACTTTTTGTGTTCTTAGCAGTTGAAATAACATCCTTATCTCTTCCTTCATCATTATCATTTTAAATGTGTATGTGTTTGCTAAGTCAGACTTCTATATAGCAAGTTAACCATTTCCCTAAGTACAGCAAGGGCTCTGGGGAGATGGGATTGATCAGAGCTACTCTGAGCCAGAATTTCTGCCTGCTCTTCTGTGGTCTTTTAATGCACTTTGTATTGAAGAAATGATAAGAATGCTGCCAACTGTTTTTTTGTTTTTATTTTTGGTTTTAGAGCTGATGCTCTAAATCCTGTTTAGAGCATTGTGAATCCTGTTTAAAATATTGCTGTACCTTAACATGATTATGTTTCTCCACAGTCATTGTCCAGTAATGAATTAGAATCGTGGATTTTAGGACACTTTTTTAGGAAGTTGAATGTTTGAAATGCTAAACAAAATAACAGTGTTTCTTGTGAGAAAGCATTAAAGCCTAAAAGCATTTTTTGTTCTTGAAGAGGAAAGGCTTTGGTAGTATTGTCTTCTCAGCATATCTGATTTAAGCCCTTTTTCCTTATAGTATAGATGGCCAGTACTAATTAAGTCGAATAATCATAAGTTTTCTTTTATAATTTCAGGAAGCCTCCAGTTTTATATGCTTTATTTTCATAATGGTCTTTTATTTTTAAAGGTTAATTTATGATATTTGTTATAAATCATGATTGTAAAATATAAACTTAATGAGTTTTATATTGTTAGTACTTAGATTCTGTGTTAATCTGTTTATATTTAGTTTCTGTTTGAGGCTGGGTTTTTTGGTTCAGATATTGATAATGTGATGAAATTTCATGCTTTAGAAACATTAAATTTCAAGTAACAGGAATAAATCAATATTGTTTCATATATACTAAAAACTTTACGAAAAATATTTTTAGCAGTATAATAAACATTGTTCTCAAGTAATTAGATCAGGATGTTGTTCAATCTTTAAAGAAAATGCTATGTCACTTTTATTTCTTGGAATTTGTTAGCTGAACATTTCCTGACTACCTGCAATGCTCACTATTTTGAAGTAATATATTAATTTGACACTGCTTTGCAGGATTAAAAGAGGAAAGAATTGCATTAATTGGTAACATTTATGACTGAGCTATAGGACTTCACTAAGTGGTGATACCTTATTAAATTTGTTTTCTCTTTTGTTCCCATATCCATCATTTCTCTTCTATTGTAGGAAAACTAGGAGTCTATGATGCTGATGGTGATGGAGATTTTGATGTGGATGATGCCAAAGTTTTATTAGGCAAGTACACATTTTATGTTTTTTGTTAGTGATGATAAAATGCTAGAAACAAATATTTTTGATTTAATATCTATCTCAATAGTATATATCTTACAGAAGATATTTCCCCCTTAAATCATATATTTCATTACTGTTAAAATTTAAATGGCTTATTTTTCCACAGACTCTTCCATTTCGATTTACTTTTATCAATGAATAAGTGTATATATCTCTTACATATATATCTTTTGATATGTATAACAATATCATGTGTGTTTTCAAATTTAAAGTACTTCTTACTCTGAACTTAGAATTGGAATAGGTAATATCCTAGTCTGTTTTCAGATATGGTAATTATAGCCATTCTTCATTGACATTAGACATTCACTTCCATTTCAAAATGTAAATTTTTGCAGTCTTACATAAATTAATTTTGAAACAAAAGTGATAGTAAACATCTTAAAATGTCCCATGCATATTTTAATGGTAGCATTAAAATATGAACTTCTGGTCTTTTGACCCAGTGTCTTTGTTTTGGAAGTCTTGGAATCTTCTCTTTCTACTGTCTTTATCAGAGATGTTTCTTGTAATAAATAACAATGTGGTATTCCCTCATTTGTTTTAAAATGCTGTCTTGCTGGAAAGAATGATGTTAATTTTAATATGCAAATTTTATATAATCTTGTGAGACTTCCTTTGCTTTTGTATTTAGCATAATTCATGTTAAAACTTTTTATATCAGAGTCTTTAGAAAAATAATGGATATGGCATGATATTATACATTAAGCTTATAAAAGAATGACCCAAAGAAATTCTTAATTACACTGTATTGTGTATATTTTTTAGACATGAAAACATAATAGGGTGCCACATCTGTAACCCAGTGAAATTGCTTTTAGTAGATTAATCTCACCTCCTTATGAAATAAAAAAAGTTCTAAATATGAAAATAGAGCTTTAGTTGTGGTTAAGAGTAAGAAACCTTCCTAATTTTGACCTATGTTAGTCAAAAATAGTTGACCTATGTTAGTTTTTTTTTTCTTACCATCCATTGGGAATTCGTGTTTTCTGCTTATTGCTGGTAATTTACCATGAAATTTCTTTTCCTGTCTTAACTTTAATGAAATTTTCAATATAGCTCCGTTATTCTGTATCTAAATTTGAGTTTCTGTAAATATAGTAAATCTTCAGATGACTATAATCCTAGGCACGTAAAAGAAACAAAATTATATAGAACTTGTCAGAATGATGTCAATTTGGTTGCCTATAAATGGTTTATTAGTTCATTATATTACTTTAAATGACAAATTCTGAATAGCAAAACTTTTTAAAGAAAAAATAAAATGTGGGCTAAGTTCCCTCATTTTCAAAAATAATACTACTTCCTCATCTGTATTCTGCTGATTTTTATTTGTTTGCTTTTGCTTAAAACCAGCTGTCTGGTCTGTCAGGAAATGTCAACCATTAAAAATTAAAATGTGGTATTTCTTTGATAAAATAACACTGATTTTTATAGCAAACCATTACCTTAATAACTTGATTTTTAGTGTAGTTGAGATTTCAAAAGGTCATTCCCTTTAAGGTTTTTAACTTATCATTAAGAAGTTAATTAATTGTAACTTTGAATATTGCTGTTTGCAGGTATAGTGTGAGGAACACATAAATTGTGCCATTTATAAGAATTGTACACTTGGAGATGGAACTAAGTTTGGTGAATATCAAGGTTTATTTTGGTAACTTTACTAATAAATGCATAAAGACAGGTCAGATAAAACTACATAAATACTTTTTTACTCTTCCTGTACTCATTTGCAGTTGGCTTATAGCTTTAGTACAGATGAAACACACCAAAGGTGAAATGTTAGGCCTACTCATCACCTCTAATTTCTATAGTGTTTTGAGTTCTCTGCATGAAATGCAACCTTAACTTGAATTGAGTTTTATGACTAAAGTTCTTTTCTGGTTTGTGAGATTGTTGTAGCTTAGAGGTGCCTCTGTTACTGGAAGGTTACTGCAAAGACAGCCTGGTGAAATTGTTGGGGTAACAGAGGCTTCAGTGGGTTCTGTGTGCTCAGGGAGGGGTTATGGGGGAGCGCTACGGTGAGTGTATGCCAAAAATGAAGCCAGACTTCCACGGTACATTCTCACTGGAGAGGCAGCTTAATGGTAAAGTTTACACTTGAAGAGTTTAGGTTTTAGATTAAGGCCAAGGAGATCTAAGGGAAGGGAGGAAGGTAGGAGGTCAGAGATGAGAGGAGTGCTTGGCATCACAGATATAGTAATAGTTGAGATATGTTAAACTTTAGTAGATTTTGCATTTATTTCATAAGTATTTCATTTTAGATTCTCAAATCTACATATATCTAAATCTTAAAAAGTTGGGGAAATGTACACATTCACATGGTGCATTTCACTCAGTTTTAAGGTTTGGCTTTTCTTGTGAAATAGAATTAAAGATATGTGAGTAAATCAAGATCAATAACCATCATTAATTTTATTATTTGATTATTTCTGGCCAAGGCCCTTCTGATTCTTTGAAAATGTACTAAGCCTATTGTTATTCATTTACACAGCTGCTTATTTTTGTGGCCAGATTAAAATATAGGTATCTTTTGTAGCTGTTCGTATTATTGAACACTGCCTTGTTTGGAAATGTAGCCTTTAAAAGCTTATTTTCCGAATAAAATCAATAGGAAAGTGACTTGGACACCAAATCCTTAAAGTGATACACCTAAAAATCACGTGGTTGCCCTTTGTCCTATGGCTAGCACCTAGCTGGTGTCATATCAGGTATGACTGGAAAGCAAAAGGGAAGCCAGTCAGCACTTGGTAAATCCTGGAAGAACATTTGTAGATTGGTACATGCATGAGTGAGCAGGTGGGAGAATACCAGCCCTTTCCAAGCCAAAGGCATTCTCTGGGTTGAACCCTGTTCTTAGAGGTTCAGAAGGAATCACATACCCAGAATATGTGTTTTTCTCTTTGGACCAGGACTTTTGTCTTCAGAACCACAAGAATGTTGCTTGGCTGGGTAAATAGTTTTGTTCAAATGCTTTTGCATATTTGTTGCACGTGGTCACCTGTCATACTGAAGGATGAAAAAGCTTTATATTTTATATGCAGTACTCAGAAGTACTTGTAATATATTGGCAAATGGAGAAAAATAAAGATGTTTATACCATGCAGCTATAGTGTTTTAAGGCAGAAAGAAGAAACAGTGTTATTCCCACAGAGACTTAGTTGGGAATACAGATCTCTGTTTACAGCATTTGTCAACTGCTAAATTCAGTGAAAAAAAAAATCTAGGCTTGTCAAAAAGTAATTTAAATACCAACTGCAATTTGTGTTTATTCCTACCAAAATCATGAAGAATGACATAATATAGTTCTTTTGAATAAAGCAGAGAAATTTCACCATAACCTTTAAAACTTTTAAATTAGTTGTTGTCTTACCCTTCATCTGCCAATCTTGACTGCTCATAGTTATACTACATGGAGAAATTGTATGTTGCCAAAGACTTAAATGATTGAATTAGGTGGGTACAACCAGAAAAGCTTGGTGGCCATGAATGTTAACATTTCTTACAGCCAGAACACCCTACCCTGTTATTCCTCCTCAGAATTATGGGATCTTGCCATATATAGCTTGGTAGTATTGGCAGATTCTGATGCTTACTGGAGCTAAGAAACCTTTGCTACCCAGAGGCAGTTCTTCACAGGAAAAAGAAGGAAATGATAAAAACAATATATACTTTGATTTACTTCTATCCTAAGGGTCTGTTTTGGGTCTAATACTTTAAAATGACAGTTGTAAGGGGTCTTAGCAATAGAAGCTAATTTCACAGGTTCATGGGGAGAGGAGTTTGGAATGTTCTTACTGAAAGTGACTGGCTAAGGCGTTGATCAAATTTCATATCTGTAGGCAAACTATTATTAACAGCTGACTCTTGTCATTGGCCGGAATTACAGAACTGCGAGTCAGTTGCCAGAATTTTATAGAGCTACCACATTTAATAGTGTTAAAATTTAAGTGTTAAAATTATCTGTGATACATAATTTGAGTATATTTATGCCCATCTATGGATGTTATAAATGGTAATACTGCTAATTATATTAACTCCAAAATTTCCTAAGTTAACTCCAGTTCTTAAGTGGGGTGGTGGCGGGGGAGGGGAGAAGTTTGAGGAAATAAGCCTTTGTAGTTTGAATGAATGAATGGATGTGTGTATAATCAACTCTCGATAAAATCTGGTTGATAAATGAGCAAATCTGGAGGTTGTCAGAGTATATATCTTTTCTTCCCTGAAACTGCTTTTATTCACTCTTCCTTTTACTGTCTACTGATTTTCCATTATTGTCTATTGACTTTGACGGATAAAATTTTTTCTTTTCAACACTAATGAGAGAAAGGCAAACTTGGGTAGGGGCTGGTAGGAGTGGTGAGGATTGTTCAAACTGTGGCTTTCTTTTGACATTTGATTGAGAGTTGATGGTAAGGTGTGCATTTTGATGGACTTCTTTATTTTCCAAATGTGGTTTCTATAAACCTCTCTGACCATGATGCACATCGTTTTTGAGATCGCCCTTCCTGCACTTCTTTTTTCCACCTAACTGCTCTCCTTATTTTCTCTCTCTCTTCCTTTATTCTTATGTAGGCCTGACCAAAGATGGCAGTAATGAAAATATTGATTCTCTTGAGGAAGTCCTTAATATTTTAGCAGAGGAAAGTTCAGATTGGTTTTATGGTTTCCTCTCATTTCTCTATGATATAATGACTCCTTTTGAAATGCTAGAAGAAGAAGAAGAAGAAAGCGAAACTGCAGATGGTGTTGATGGTACGTCACAGAATGAAGGGGTTCAGGGAAAGACTTGTGTCATACTGGATTTACATAACCAGTAACTTTGATTCAGGGATTGAAGTCATTGGCAAATGAACACCCGAAGCAGCCTCCTTTTTCTTTTCTTTCCTTTGCTTATGCAGGGCTTAATGTGCAGTGGGGCGGTTGTAATCTTACCATCTTACCATGCAAGTCAACCATGTGATCTTGCCCAGTATAGCTACTAGCTAGTCCCTTGCTCGCTGGACTCCCCCCACTTCTAGTCAAGAAAGTGGCATTCCTCATTCTTGTAGTCAGCTACAAAGTACACTAAAAATGATGTTCTTGGTGGTATAATTGGTTTCTGTATCGTTTTGTTTCAACTCGTGTATTCACTGAACTAAATTTGGACACTTAACAGTAGCAAATTGTGTTGTGGTTAACCCTTGATACTTGTCTTTCTAACACACTATTAATTAAAATGATTCTAATGGGTTTCATTATAAAAATATTTCTGGCATGATTTATAAGTTAAATGCTTCTCTGTTTTTTAACATGACTGATGTATAAAGTGATGGTTCTTTGCAAAGCTGATATTTTTTATTGTAATTTGTTTAGGTTAACTGACTTGTCAGATTCATACAAATTTCTATGTAAAATTCTGTGTTAATGGTGCTTTTAAAATGATTTTGAAATAACCCCATGTTTTTGCCTTAGAGTAAGTTAACTTACTGTTTTCAGATAGTAGCATGACATATTTCTGTTTATGAAAGCAAAATTTATTTTGTTTTATTTCCAAATATACATCCAGAGAAAGTAATTTGTATTTTTTTTAAAGTAGGCATATTACACGAGGGAACATGTGAATATGTATCTTAATGTTGTACATATTAAAATTGTTCAGCCTAAATAAGTCTTTTTCCATTTTTTCCTTCATTAATTTATTGAATATTGATTTTTGCTTAGATGTAATGTGATTTTTAGAATTATAAACTTATTGAAGTGGTCATTTTGTTTAGGGCAGTAAACTTTTTACATTAGAACACCTTAAAAACATATTTGAATCCATTTCTTTAAAGTGAGTTTGCTTCAATAGTAACAAAAAGTTATATCAGCTATATACAAATTGCATTTTTTAAAATGAAATTTCATCAGTTTCCCCTCAAGAAAAGCTCTTCTAGGGATAAGGAGGATAAGGAAAGGGTTGTTACTTTTTGAAGGAGTAAAGTTCCATGGTTTTAAATCTTTTCCAGCATCTCTAAGATTTTGGTTAACTTTAGTTTGTCAAATATCTAAAAATTTGAAAATGTTTGCATTTCTTCACCTTTTATTTAACTGTGATTTCTACTTTTCAAATATTTCTTGTCTTTCTATGTCTAATCAAATTATTTTCAGTAAGTGTGTCATTCATCCATTTATTTTGAGGGCACTGTGACAAGTTTAGATAGTTTGCTAGAAATTATTCTTGTAGCTTGTCATAACGGTAGCTTGAAAGCGACAGTCTCAAGCCAGCACAGGACATCACCCCTCTGCCTACCATTTACCTGTGTCAGAGAACACTGTCCAATTTGCTAATCTTATTGAAAAACATTCTATAGCTAATTTTGGTTATGGATACACACGCTGGTCAGTGATCTCTTAAAGTTTAAATGGCTATGAAAGCTCTAATTTGTCTTGCCCTCACTAATGGGCAAATATGTTTTATTCTGTTAATGCTTCTGATAGCCCAAAGGATCTGTTTTCAAATATTCAAGGACTTCAGCTAAGCTGTCACTTAGTAGCATGTTCTGCAACAAATGAATACCTTTCAGTAATGTTCCTTCTGAAAGCTTATTCAGTCTCTGTATTTATTGTGTCTTCTGCTTTTATATTTGGGTACTATGAAATATCAAAGTTTATTAGGTTTTAATTCTAAAGGAATCTTCAGCCTCACTCGATGAAATTCACCTAGCCAAATGTCTGGGATATACTTTTTAAGGCAATTTTACTTGTTAACGTGTCATTACTACTAACACTAGAAGATATTTGATTAATTGAGGAGAAGTAAATGTTTAAATTTTTGTGTTAAAAGTGTTTGGAATTATTACTTTTTCATCAGGCTTTTTTGTCATACTAATACATATTTTATGTACAGAAATTAATTATGCTTTATTTTTGTAAGTGAAAAACAAGAATGTGGATAAAAATTTGCCACTTGTTTTGTACCACCCCTCATTAGCTCCACCGAAAGCCTCTGATGAAGGTGACACCCAGATAGCTGATGAACCCCTGACTTCTGTGACTTCTGTCAACTTGTGCCTAAGGCGTGTGTTTGTGTGTGTGTGTGTGTGTGTGTTAAAATAAAGGTATTTGCAAAACTGTGGTGTAAAGTATCAAAGCAGATCAAAATTACTTCACTTTTGTTTTCTTTATTATGTATTGCTATAATTCTTAATTTTCTAAGGGTGTATTTTCTAATTTTCTGTTTAATAATATAAGTATTTTCATAGCTCTTGTCTTTTAAACTTAAGAGCCAAATTAAAAAGGCAAAATCGTATCCCATTCATTTGAATATTTATATATGATTATGAAATTTTAAGTTATACTATATTTACTCTACCTTTTCAGTTTCGAGCAATCAGAGAAACTCTGTGGAACAGGCTTCATGTTGAGATGTAGTGTTGTCTCCTCGGAGTCACTGTTCCAGCTTCTTCGGATGCACTGACATTGTCCGATTGCAGAGGTGCTGGGTTCTCCGAAGTTTGGCACAAAAACAAGACAGCATTCTTTCAGCCCTATAGCTCCTTCAGCCTGCCTTGCTTTGGGACATGAGTGGTGGGTATAAGTCAGTTGGGCAGGTGTCTTCTGGGTGACAGTCTTACCCAGTCCAGAGGCGTGGCTGTCAGCCTGCTGCCCTGGGGATCCTGCAGACGCCTCGGTGCTGAGGACATACAGAATGGTGGGCTGTCCTGCTTTTTCATCTTGTCCTTGATTCTTTCTTTCTTCTAGAAATTACCTCCCTGTCTTATAGAGCTGTATCCAGACATGAAGGAAGGACTATTTTCTGTTTGTTTTTATTTACAGTTAGAACAGATTGTTTCTTTGTCTACCCTGATGTTTGCAACTTTGGAGAATTATCAAAAAATCAGATCTAGCACAACGAATTATTCTTAATTTGATCACTTGGTAGTTTACTTTTGGGGGATTGATGCTCCATGACCCTTTCTAAATAATTTCCTGGGCTAGCTCCTTAAGTCCATAAAACATATAAGAAATTTTCTGTGATTTAGCTGTGGAATATTTGATGACAATGCCTATTTGGAATGCTTAAAGAACTCAGTGACTCAGACTTTATTTTCATAAGTTAATTGATGGAACCAGTATGCAGAATTTTCTGCTTTCATTATTTGTTGAGATGACCATGTTATACATAGGAATAGAAATTAAGTAGTTTGTGGACTCCTTGAATCTAGGAACCAGATCTTAGGTTTTATTTGAATTCCTCTTCAATGGTAAGCCCTACATGTGATATTCGTTAATATCATATGAATAATGTCATATGCTGGTGTTGATCCTGATGGGTGAGGAGTTAGTGCATAATAAAATACTGAGTTTTTTTTTTTTTTAAACTGGTTTAAGTAAGTGGTAAGATTATTGGACATTTTTTTTGCAAGAGAAATGACATTTTGAGTTTCTATAACAAACTGACCCATGCTAACAAAAATCTTCAGGTGACCTTTCTTGCCTCCAATTTGTATTTGAATCTACATTTTACCTTTTTTTCCCCTCTGTCTCTGGATTTTAATTCCTTTGTGTTTATTTAGTCTTTCAGTTTTCTCATGTTCTGATTCTCCCTTCCCCACTTATTATAGAGGGTTGGTGAGTTTGTAGCTGCTGCTGCTGCTGCTGCTTTTTAAAATCTGTACTATATTATTCAAAAATATAATACAAATATGTGTACTATATTATATTATACTATTTTATTTAAAAATAAAAAAGAAATTGGGGTAGTGTCCTAACATGCATTTTACCAAGCGTAGACATCTGTTCTGGAGGGACAGTCCACCTCGCTAGCAGGACTGTTAATTGGACATTTAGGGCCTCTTTTTGCTATGTGTAGTCATGTTGAAATAATTATGATGTTCCAGTATGGGATAGAGGAAGGTGAGAAGGCTCAAAGTGACTGACAGGTCTCACCAGAAATGGAGTGGCTGAAATGACCGGAGTCTGAAGTGATGTCCAGGCCAATCCTAGAGCTGACTGTCTGGTCTGCAGTAGCTACTCATGTGTCTGTAATGCAGTCAGTCTTCTAAAATCATGTCTGTTGTATGTGGTGTAGCCACAGGCCTAGCCATTGGCTTAATGGTTCAAACATTTTCATTCATAGAGAACATTTCATTTTGAAAATGTGGAATAGTGGCTTGAGGCAGTTGCCAAAATAACATAAATTTCCTTTAGGCAACTCCCTTATGTTCTAAGGGAAGAATGTAAGACCTTTTTTCTAAATTCTGTATAAGAATTCCCAAATAGTTGCCAGAGCTGTTAACTATCATCTCTTTAAAAGCTTACATCAAAATAAACATAAAAGGATGAAAAGAAAGTAAATAGCGTGGCAGTTATTTTTCAACATGTTCTTAAAGCACATCCTAATGCTTTGATGATTTCTTAGATGGGAATATAGTCCATTAATTAAAAAAAATCTTGTCTGAATGGATTAAGAATTACCTAAGGTGTTTCTCTTTTTGCTTAAATTGATAGAATTTTGTTCATACTACTTGAAACTATTTTTGACAAGCTACTGTGTTGTCATGAATTTTATTGTTTCATGGAATCTTCCCTTTTTCCCTTTTTCTTTTTTTTCTTTCCTAGACGTTAGCTATGGTAGTAAAGATAGAAAAGGAGAAAAGTAGGGCATGCTTGCAGCATTTTGGCACTGTAGGGAGAATCTACATCAACCATAGTTACAAATGATAAGAATTTAATTCTGTCAAGAATTAGAAGGGTGGGTCTTATGTACCTTCCTTGTGGTTTTCCCTTAAGTCTACTTCTCTAATGCCCACAAACTAATATTTTTCCCCTCTACATGCTGTCACTAATCTTGGATTACCACTGACCCCTTTCTCCATTACTGCATTTTGCATGGTTGCTGCGGAAAAAAAAAATCTGTTATAAAATTAACTGCACTGACCCTCTCTCGGGGGTGTGCTGCTTTGACAGTTTCTCTCCTTAGCAGTCATTCTAAACCTTCCCCACACCCTTCCTTCTTCCACTGTCATTTTATTCCACTGCAGAGATGATTTTGCTTTCTGCTTTTTTTTAAGATAATCAAGTGTGGCTTCATGTGGTTATTTTCTTTTCTCTTTCCTTTACAACATTACTATCTCAGGATTTTTTTGAGCTATTGTTTCTTCTCTCATTCGCTCATCATTTTTTCAGACATTGTATACTCTGGTTTCCAAAGCTGACCATTTCCCTTGAGCCTGTACCTCCTGCTGACCTCATCACCTCTCTCCTGTCATGAACTTAGTTAGCTTCTTTTTCTTACAGACATGGCTGCGTTTCCTTAACCTTCAAAACCAAACCTGTATAAAATTCTTCAGACTCTTAATTCTTTTCTGCTCCCGTCAGAATCTGGGGAAATTCTAAATATAATCAGTTTTCTTCTAAGGAGATAAGGAAGGCTGATACGAGCACCCTAGGATTTTGGTCACTTTTTCTTCCACCTATGTTTTCTCATTGTTGTGGTGTGACTGCCTTCTCTACTGCATGTAAAACTGTATTCTGAAAAACTTTAGAGGATATTTAGTAACTGACATAATACAATAATGTCCTAATCCTAAACCTTTGTTCATGCCTTCCTTCCTAAAACTGACCATTATCACTTTCTGAAAAAACACATTTTCTTCTTTTTTTTTTTTTTTTAAATTTAATTTCATTTTATTTTAAGTTCAGGGATACAAAAAAACAAAAAACAAAAACAAAAAAAGAACTTATATTTTCTTGACTCTCTTTTTGTTTCGTTGTTACTAAGGGGCTCCTTTGTTAACTGTTTTCAGTGGTATATTTTCTTCACTTCTATATACTTTCCTTCAGAGACTGGATGTAATAATTGTTGATAAATTATTAGCTTGGTTCTTATGTCAAAAATATTGAAAAATTATTGGCTGTTTTTAAGCACATCCTAATGCTTTTAGAAAAGGTAGCATGAGGTGATACTTTGGAGTTTTATATGGTGCACTGCACTTAGTTCATTTGTATCACTGTAAGGATTTATAGCCAAACCAAAAACATTTAAAATAAAGTATAGCACTGTTTATTTTTATATGTTTCACTAATCTGATGCTAATCTAATATTTAGGCTTATTCATGGCAAAAGTTAACTCCAGTCTTTTCATCCATATAGCTCTTTTTACCTAGAACATAACGGTGAGGGTAGGGAGAGGGCAGTCTGGGTTTCCTCACTTTATTTTTTAATAGGAAAATATGGATCTGCCGTGGGAGAACATGCAGGAGTCAGGACGGGGACATAGCAATACTAGAAACACATTTTAATGTTTTATGCTAATTTGTTTTACACATTGGATACTGCTCATATTTAAAGGTGGGTATTACAATAATAGTTTTGGTATTCTGAAATAAACTTCAGTGGAGAGTGGTTGGAAATAGCACTCAATATTGCAGGGTGATACACTGTTTTGGACAGAGTTTAGGAAATAATCAAGTTTTGTCTGAAAAAGAATTGTTAAGCACATGGGAATAAGTACTGGTTAGTTATGCTTATCTTTGTATTTCATGTAATTGGACAAATATAACCATAGTCACTTGTTTACATTTTTATATTGTCAGTGGTAAGAGATACTAATACGTTTTTGAAGAATAGTGATATTTCAACCAAAATAAATTACTGTTCTTAAATGGACGACCTCATTTGATAGACAAAAATTGCTATGAATAGAGAAAGGGGAGGTTTGAACAATATAGTAGTACAAACATCTCACACTGAAAGTAGAAGTTTTGAGAAACATACAAAGTGGGTTTTACAGTTTACAGCTGGAAAAATGTCAGATAGCTTTGGGGACTTTCTTATGACCACACCTTCGTTCTTTAGTGACTGGTTATGCATGGGCTTACCCCACTTCCTGAGGAGATGAACAGTAAACATTGCACCTGCAACCCTAATGTGCCTAAGAAATGGATTGGCAACTTGGAATGGAACTTTGGAAAGTTTGCCAATACATGAGCATAAACCAGCCTTTGTGTGACCGAGAGAGAGAATTGGGAAGACCAATTCAGTCGGATGCTAAGTACAGCCTGGTTGGAATAAAGAGTTAGAGGTATATCATTAGAGACTCAAAAATAAATCCATTATCAGAACTTTCATTTGCCAAGAGAGGAAATAGAAAGCTATTGCCACGTTTTGAGAGTGAAAAAGTACTATGTGTTTATGTAATACTGCCATTCTTAACTTGCTCGTATAATTTTTGTTAAAAGAAAATTTGAACTGATAGAAGAGCAGTGATTGTTCAGACAGTAAAGATGGAAACTATCAAAATATACTATCCTTTTTTTGGATTGCAAATGTAATTGAAAAGTGAAGTAAGGTCCTTGGTCCTTCACTCTAGTACTTTTAATTGATCATCTGTGACCCAAACAGAAGTCCACCACTGAGTAGTAAATGCCATTTCCAGTGGCAATTAAGTATTTCTAATGCCAACAATTCTTAAAGATCTAAGCCAAACTGTGAAGTTGATTAAATCATAAATCGTAGGCTGATTATAATGCACTTATCTGTTAAAGATAGTGAAAGGAAGGCTTTAAAGTGACACGTAAATAAGAGAGATATTGGAGTAGTTTTAAATGGTGAATATAAGTAACTTGTTTTATAGTGACATTGATTTTAACTATAGACACTTTTTTTTGAATTCCCTTAATATTTTTTATTTATAACTTATTTTTGTCTTGTAAATATCAACAGAAGGATCCAGTGGGGTAGCCAAGAGAAAAACTAAGGCTAAAGGTATTTTCTTTTTTTTCAAATTAGCCTTGAGTGAACCAAGTTTAATGTTTGAAAATGCATGACATTTTCTGGGAATGTTAATGTAGCTACTAATGCTAAACATTATTGCTTTGGGGTCTTGCTCGGGTGCACCTTAGGTTGTAAGTAGCTTTATACAGACTTCATCAAAAAATGTTCTGCAGATAATTTTAAGTCATTATCTTTTCATGTTATCAAAGCTTTGTAATAGTCTTTAAATTAAGAATGTATATATTATGGCAATATCACATATTTTTTATGATATATAAATATTAAATTTACACATAAACATCTTACCTTGTTTCCTAAAAGCTTAATTAGTTTGACATTTTGAATTACTGTTGGAAAAGATGAAGTCTTCAGCAATTGGTTTTATTTCTCCAAAAGCTTTTATGACACTCTGTCTTAGAGCACAGTAAGAGTTAGTGTGATCCAAATGTATAGTTTTCAGTAAAATGAAAACTTAGATGTATAATGTAGAACCTGCATTACATTGACATAGAATTTGCTGTTTGATATTTTAATTCATTAAAAATTATTATACCTGTCAACCATTTGTAGACTTAACAGCTCAGTATTACAGCTTTACTTTATATGCCAGTGGTTATTCTTGTTCATTGTTAGTGATCATATTCTTTCTGGGGAGAGACATGGGGGATGTGCATGTTTTTCTTCATAAGCTTGTGATATTCTTGTAATCATTTCAAGTGCTTGGCATATTGTTTGTAGTTTTTTTGCTGAAATATGAACAGATGAGACTGTGATTCACAGTGTTTTGTGATTTATATTTTGAGATCAGGAACTTTTATATTTTATTTTATTTTTGAGACAGAGTTTTGCTCTTGTCACCCAGGCTGGAGTACATTGGCATAATCTCAGCTCACCACAACCTCCGCCTCCTGGGCTCAAGCAATTCTCCTGCCTCAGCCTCCCAAGTAGCTGGGATTACAGGCATACACCACCATGCCTGGCTAATTTTTATATTTTTAATAGAGACAGAGTTTCTCCATGTTGGTCAGGCTGGTCTCAAACTCCTGACCTCAGGTGATCTGCCCGCCTCCGCCTCCCAAAGTGCTGGGATTACAGGTGTGAGCCACCATGCCTGGCCAGATCAGGAACTTTTAATGGTTTAACCTTTCCCACCTGAATAATTTCTGAGGATGAAAACAATTTTCATCATCTTATTTTTATATAAATAACGATGAAACAAATTGACAATACAATATTTTACTTCTTGACCTAGAGAAGCAAATTAAACATTAAAGACTGAAGTTTTAAAAAGCAGTGTGCAGACCAAAACAAGCATTGCACATGCGTTATACTCTTGCAATGCCAGCATCTATGTTACTATCCAAACAGCATTGAAATAGAATGAAGACTCAGAGCATGACCCTGAATGAATACTATTCTGTATTCTTAGAAGACTTTAATAAGATTTTTTAAGGAAGAACTGAAGAATCTCCTGGTTGATCACCAGGAAATTCAATTAATGGAGAAAGCCTGTGTGATATTTTAATCTGTTAATCAAGATTTTATCGGCCTAGAAAGGTAGAGTACTTTTAGTGAGTACTGCACATTTGATGCTCATTTTGAACACCATTTGTGCTATATAAGTTTTACATGATTTTGATGGGCAAAAACATCTTCCACATTTTATTATATTAAAGAAATATTTCATTTTCTTTGTTTCTGCTTAAATGTGGTAAACACCTTATGATTTCCTGATGAGAGTTCAAACAGATGAAATTCGGAGCTTTTGCTAACTGCTTTATTAAACTTTACATAAAGCGAGTTGAAAGCAATACCTTCCGTGAGATTTGGAATTAGCTGTGTGTTTCATTTAATTGCTCTGACAACCCTATGAACGTAGAAGACGTGTGTTAGCTTGAGTGGCTCTACATAAATTAACAGGGAAACATACTTAAAGGAATACTGATTTCATGATACCTAAAAAGAAAAAGGCAATTCTAATTTGTCCTTTATACTATAGATAATGATTTAAAAATTTCATATACATGACAATTTTTTGCCTAGTAAACTAAGAAAATGAAATTATATTTAATATTATTTACATACATTTGTCTTCAAAGAAGCACATGTATTTTAAGGAGATACTTTTTTGTTTGAGCTAAACATTTTAAATTATCTTTGTATATGTTTTTACAAATTATGAAAAATTTGTTCTTAAGTTGCCAGTGTTCCTTTAATTATGTCATTATAGTTATGAAGTGTGAGTTAATACTTTGTGTAAAGTACTGCCTTCATGGTGCACTCAGTTTTATAATAGTGCATGCTAATGTTGTTTTAAGGCAAGTCATACTGTATTTCAAGATGGAAAAGTTGACAAGCTTCCAGCATTGTTTAATAGTTGATATTTTATAGAGGTTTGCATCTATTTTTAACCGCTATAAAGACTAGTGAATTAAAGTAACTTTCTGAATGTGGATTTCCTGTGTGTGAAGAGATAAAAAGAGAATACCTTTTCACTAACTTCCTGTTCTGTGATTAAGAGATCCTGTCAATAAACCTTTTTTCCTTTAATTGGAAAATCTGAAAGTTAAAGAACTCACTAAAGAGGAGCTCAAGAAGGAAAAAGGGAAACCTGATTCAAGGAAGGAAAGTAAGAACGAAGAGAGAAAAAAGGGGAAGAAAGAAAAAGAGGATGACGGAAAGGATAAGAAAATTGCTGATGCAGACCTGTCCAGGAAGGAGTCTCCCAAGGGTAAAAAGGACAGAGAAAAAGAGAAAGTGGACCTAGAAAAAAGTGCGAAAACCAAGGAAAATAGGAAAAAATCAACAAATATAAAAGGTGTTTCTAGCAAAATGGCATCCAGAGACAGAGATGACAGAAAGGAAAGTAGAAGCTCTACCAGATACACACACTTGACAAAGGGAAGTAACCAGAAAAGAAACTCCTAAAGCTCTGGCATCATCATCCCAGAACATGGTCGTGTTCCAGATGACAATTTGTTATGGAAAAGCATGGAAAATGTAGTATTGCTCTGGTTGGTGAAGGTGTGTAAATTAGCCATTGAATGTATTATTGGTGCTGAGCAAGTAAATTATCCGAAATTTAAATATACCGTCTCATGCTTCTAAACATAAAAACATTTTAAAAATATGTCATAGAATATGATGTAATAACTTCTATTTATTGATCATGTATTCAGGCAAATGTATATGTATCATGAATTTTTATGTATCGAATACTTCCATTGACATTAAATAAGAATATTAAGATTTTAAATATTATTTCTGTGCAGAATACCTTGTAACTTTTTCAAGTGTGCTAAATACTCAGGGAGATAGGATTTGCCCTTTGTTTTCTCCCTCCTTCCCCTTCCTGCTTCCCCAGGCTCATGTGCCACCTCCTTCCCTGAGTTCCTCCCTTCCTAGCCTTTCAGGCTGTTCATAGGTTCACCTTTTTCTTTTCCCTCTTCTCTCCCCTTTTCTAGTTAACCTTCCCAAGTCTTTTACTCTCTCATTTTCTTCGCACCTCACCCCTGCCCCTCACTCCTGCATACTTCTCCCTCTCCTGACCTCCCTACAACCACCCCACCTTTCTGTCATCCAACACATACTTAGTGCTTAGCGTGTGCCACATACTCTGCTCGGGGAACTCTGGCCATAGCCATGAATAAAAGGGAGAATTGTTTTCAGAAGAAAAATCCCTGAACACTTTTATTTATGATACCTTTGTACTCTTAGACTAACTATAGAAAAGTTTTAATTATTTCAGATTAGGATGCACTTTCATTTTATATCACAGTTTTTCCATTATTTTGATTGAATGGCATACATTTTTCATATTTGATTGTGTCATTATTTACCATTTCTAAGGAATTGCAAATGTAATCTAATTAGAGGTCAGAATTTAACATCTTAGAAAATATTTAATAAAGTGAAGTTTTAGTGAGAAATACAATTCTACATATGGTTTGTACTATTCTGTACCTCAAATATTATGTATCTAATTGTGACTACTGTGAAATGCAGTTAGTTCATAATGATAAATTGTTTGTGTAGCATTTTTGATTCTGTTATTGTTAACCTTATTTGTTAACAACAGAATAAAAAATGCTACCACAAAGATTTTATTTTTAAATAAGTTTTTAATACTAGAATCAAAAATCCTACCCCAAATATTTTATTTTTAAAAAAAGATTTCTTTACTTTTTTATGAAGATCTTAAAAATAGAGGTTTTTGGCTTAAAGATATTTAAACTCAGAAATGAGTACACTTAAGTGTAAATATTTCTAAATGTATTGTACATCTTTCTTATGTTAACGCCTTTTACTATTTAAAGTCAAATACTTTATGACATTTAGTTGACAGAAATTTCAACTTAATAGAATTATACAACAGAGATGAAATCCTAGAGAATATCTAATATCTCTAATATAATCCTGTTATTTTACTGCTTAAAAGCTAAGGGCCGAAGATCTTGTAATGTCATAACTTGGAGTTTTATGTTTTGATTAGTCAGGATTTTGCCATTTTTATAGATTACAACAACATAGTAAACCAAAAAGGGAATTTTACGGCTGCTTTGTTTGGCAGATACAGGGCACTAACTTCAGATGACTAGATACCAAGTCCAGACCTGGAATCAGAGCTCTTTTTCTTCTTAGCTCACTCTGCAGGTCTTAACTGTGCTGGTTTCTGCCTGACTTACTCTATTTGGAGATCCTACCACTTGATAACCAAGATGGCCCTCAGCAGGCTCCAGACCAGTCTTTCCAGTTTACCAAACCCAATGCAGATGCCTCTGGGAGAGAGAATTCCAGGTGGCCTGGTTAAGCCTGGTGAACATCTGGGACCATTTTTGTAGTCGAGGATGGTGAGTCTTCCCAGGTGCACACCTGTGCACGAAGCTTTGGAGTGGGAGTTGAGAGGGTCCCACCCAGACTCCATCAAACGCAGGGCTTCTGGGACAAGAAAGTGAGGCTTTGAGAACTGGACAGAGCCAGAAGCAGGAACCTGTCCCCCAGGCATATGAAAGTTGTATGATTCTCAAACCATATCTTGGTGTTAGATCTTTCTCCTGAGATAAATGGAATGATTTTTTAATGTATAATTTTTTTTTTTTTTGAGACAGAGTTTCACTCTGGTTACCCAGGCTGGAGTGCAATGGCGGGATCTCGGCTCACCGCAACCTCCGCCTCCTGGGTTCAGGCAATTCTCCTGCCTCAGCCTCCTGAGTAGCTGGGATTACAGGCACGCACCACCATGCCCAGCTAATTTTTTGTATTTTTAGTAGAGACGGGGTTTCACCATGTTGACCAGGATGGTCTCGATCTCTTGACCTTGTGATCCACCCGCCTCGGCCTCCCAAAGTGCTGGGATTACAGGCGTGAGCCACCGCGCCCGGCCTAATGTATAAAATTTTAAGTGCTGTCTTCTCTAAAGATTGTTTGTTCTCCCTTGAAGAAGGGCAAACAATTATAAGTGAATTTGTTGAAGCATTCTAGCAACTTTTACCTTAGTTTTTAAGTTCAATGGCTATGGGGCAGAAAATGCATAAATGCTAAATTCTAAACAAATGAGTGAGAATATTTTGGAATAACCTGATCATCATATGCACATAAGAATTGTGTATTGCTATTTAGTAAAGTACTTCAAAATGTTTTGGCTATATAGCTGATTTCTTCTTTTACTGTTAGCTCAAGAATTGAAACACCTCAACTAAAATATTTAAAGATCTTTAAAAGCACTTGTGCACTAGAACTTGATTTATTTTTTTCCTTCTCTCTTCTTTCCTCTTTTGTTTCTTTCTCTTTTCTTTCTTTTTGTAAATGTTTCAACTGACTTATTGATGTCAAAGACACACTTATCCAACTGCATTAGTACTTAGGCTTCAGCTAAATCAAAACCAGCTTTCAGTTGTGATTAGTGGGTTAAAATCATGTTTGGCACTCTCAGTTTTGCATTTTGTATTCAATAGGTTGTTATTTCTGTATTGTTTGCTTCATATTATTTTCTAAGTTTAATTAAAATCAGAAAGGTTATCTTTTTAAATAAGCCAGCTACATCAGGGACAAAAAATTCATAATTAGTAGCTGGGAGTCAGATGTTGTTTTCGGGAAGACTTGAAAAGGGAACATTAAGTACTAAAAATGTAAGTTTATTTTGCCATATCGCTAACAACAATTTGATTTATATTATGATACTTACAAATCTTTTAAATGATATTATTGGCATGTTTTTCCTTAAACTTTGTAAGGTAACATTTTACATTTTAGTAGCAAAGTCTTTAAGATAGTCAATTTTTTGAAAATATTTGAGTGCCAATCAATTTTTCCAACGATCATCTTCTATCCTTTAGTATTAAGATACTTCCTTTTGAAGCACTTCCATCATCATTGAATTTTTTCTTCATTCGTTGTGTTATCTAGTTTCAGTTTCATTTCCTAATGGCTTTGTATGTGAATGGATTTTAGTTATTCCAAACATCATTGGTAGTCTTTTTTTTATTTATTTTTTTAAGCAAGATTTTCAGTTTTACTGTATGGGCGATTTGCATTGTGTATAGATGATCCTCTCAAAGTTTCACAATGAGAGAGAGACTGATGAAGAAATTGATATAAATCAATCAGCATGAACACTTGAATTAATCCAGGGGACGACTTGAGTTAATTCTATAGGTGATTGCTTTATTGAGAATATTTTGTATTATGACCCGCTTAGCTATGCAAGTTTGTAACTTTAGAGGTTCTCATAATGATACGTGGATAATAAAGATTCTCCATAGAAACTTGCATTGAAAAAACAAGGAGTAAACAAGAATCATTTTTAATTTGAAATGGGTCTGGTGACTTAGGCTATATCTTCTGACACTGATTTCTTTTTCCTGTGTCCTCAATTGTTTCTTCTCCTGTTAATGCCCATTGGTAATAATTCTCAAAATTGATTGCTCAGAATATTTCATTGTAAAATGCATCTTGGAAATGGTTGTTTTCCTCATTTGTAAATGGAAGGCGATGCTGTTCCTCAAGGTGGTTGTGGGAACTGGCTGATGTTGCATATGTGTAAACAGCAGGTGCGTTGTTCGGCATTCACTTTCCCTTTTTCATTGGTAGAATAATAATAGTAATAATTCAGCCAAGATGTTTCAGTCGGGGGTTCAAAACTTGGAAGCACTGAAACCGATTCCTATTCCTACTTTTGTCAACAGATTGCAAAACAAATATTTAAGTCATTTATCCTTTGTAGTGAATGTGTCTTTGTGAAATGAGTATATTGGAGCCTGATTTATTCTGCTGAGATCATTGAGGGGGCAAATGCAAATAATTATAAATGCTACACGTGTGAAGCCATAAGAATGGCTAGTTTTTAAAAGAATATTGTGACAATATAAAAATGCAAGATATAAAGGCTAGAAAAAAGTTATGAAATAAACTATAATATTAAGTATATGGTACAATCAATAAGCCTAATAATCAGCCTAATTGTGGAAAACATGTTTGTTTTGTATTCAGAGCACATTTTTTCCATAGATGTGATTTTATGGTCTTCAGAGATTTTTTTTTTTTTTTTTTTTTTTTTTTTTTTTTTTTTTTTTTTTTTTTTTTTTTTTTTTTTTTTTTTTTTTTTTTTTTTTTTTTTTTTTTT
>NW_016107688.1:0-10293 GCF_001604975.1 Cebus imitator | reverse complement strand
TTTTTTTTTTTTTTTTTTTTTTTTTTTTTTTTTTTTTTTTTTTTTTACTCTGGTACACACAAATTTACTTCTAATATCCAGTTCTTCAAGTCTTAATGTAACTATATTTCTATGTAAAGTGCATTTATCATTCTTCCTTGGGATATTAGGAATATATTTAGTTTTACTTCTGAATGTTCTCCAGAATTTCTTTGGTTACATCCATGATATTAAATTCATTCAGATACCTGACATGGACAAAAAAACCATGGATTGGCTCCCGTGATTGTAAAGCCCAGGGGTAATTTTGGATTTTTTCTTTTGTTATGCTGGATCTAGGCGCTCAAACAATGTTCTCAGTGTCTGTCTGTGGACTCTCAGGAATGTCGGCTTCCTTCTCAGGCAGAATCTCATGTGTTCATCTTCAACCCTGCTCCTTATGGAGTAGGGGATAAGACAGCTGTGACTGCTGACACCCTGGGATATGTGAGTGCCCACCCTTAAACTGGGGGGTAAAGAAAAATTGGATTCCCCTAAGGAAGTTAGTGTGTTTTCTCTAGAAGGAGGAGGAATTGGTGCAGGGCGGGAATAGGTGTTTACACACCACTCTTCATCTGCACCGAAAGCAGGCAGATGATGGAGTTTGTTTCCTCTTCTTCTACCCATCCCATTTCTTCTTCTTCCCCTGCTCGAATACAGAGAGGTGAATGGAATGGGCCGAAATAGATATTTCAGAATAAGAAGGTGTGTACCTAAACATTGGGTACTCATGGGCATAAAGATGGAAACAAGACACTAGAGCTTCTAGAAAGGGGGGAGAGGGAGACAAGGGTTGAAAAACTGTTAGGTACTATGCTCACTACCTGCGTGATGGAATCATTCATATTCTAAATTTCGATATCACACGATATACCCATGGAACAAACCTGCACATGTGCTCCCTGAATCTAAATAGAAGTCGAAATTATAATTTAAAATTAAAAGAAAAACAATAATTTTAGACCGCTGAAAGAATGTAAGAGAATACTGATATAATAATAAATGTTGCCATTTAGATATCAGGTAATGAAGTTTATTTTGTTGTTAAGCTCTCTCCATTTTGCCCCTGTTCTGTTTAAAATGAGAGTTTTTGTGTTAGGGAAACTAAAGGATGAGTGTTATGTAGCCGACCCATAAGATTATTTTCATGAAAATCTTGTTTGGGCTGATCTGAAAGATTCCTCAGTAACAATCTTTTGTCTCTTATCCTTTCTTCTCCATTTGCCTAAGAATATAATTGTATAAGCTAAATGTTTATTTCTTGTTTGGCCATCATTTTTAGATAGGAATCAATTTCTGGAAGAACTCTATCAGCTATGCAAAGCAGAAAGTCATTCATTTCTTTTTTCTTTGTTTTCATTTAATACCCCACTTGATTTCACTTTTTGTATCTATTTATTGCTCCATATTAAGTCAGGTATGCATACGTCATAGAGGTCTGCCTCTCGTTTCCATCTTCTTTGCCTTATGTATTACTTCTCTTGTATCCTATTAGAGGAAGATGGTCTATGCTTAAAGCCATTGTTATTTTTGATAATTATGTAATACCAACATGCTGTGTCTGTAGTTCCCATTTATTGACTCAGTTAATATTTCTGAGTATCTGCAGCATGCCAAGGACTGGGCAAGGCATGGGGGATACAAGAGATTGAGGTGGCTGCTATCCCTGCAGTGATATGCTGTGAAATAAACAAGGGACTGAGGGAGAAAGTAACGAGACTAGAGTGACTGTCAGTACGGCCCGCTAGTCCCTCCACCTAGAACGTGCTCCTGCTCTGCGTGGTGGGCTGCCTTTGTCTCTCCCATGGGACCCAAGCCAGTCATCACCTCTGACTCAGACATCTCTGACCCTCCCAAGTGGCTGCACTTGTCCCGCTTGTGTTATCACACTCATCTCTTTGCCTCATTCCTGGACTTTGCTGCCAACTACGAGTTATCTCCAGCACCTGTCCTGGTAACTGACACTGATAGGCATTCAATGTTTGTTTATTGAATGGCGAATATACAAAACAAATCATCTAAAAATACTTGAGGTCTGTATATACTGTTGAAGAATATTAGGAAGAAGAAAACTGTGTGTGTGTGTTTTTAAAGAACCCAAAAGATTGTTCAATAATTGCAGTGTTTTAACTACCTTGGAAGTTGCCTGTTAACTGTGTTTATGTTGCTGTGTGCATGTGTGCAAGAGGTGGCCAGGGAGGGAGTTTAAAGATCTTTTTTTAAGAAGAAAATAAAAGGTAAATTTTTTGAAAAATACTTATTATCTCATTTAATTCTTAAAGCCGTTCGGAGGGGTCCTGTTTTGTCCTCTTTCTGCATTTGTGGAAACCAAAAAGTATAGCTGTGGTAACACTGACGTGGAATTCAAATGGAATTCAAAGACATCCTCTTGTCCCAGGTGCCCAAACTCTTACACACCATGTTGAATTGTGTGCCCTTTAATTGCATTTTTTATGAATCTCCTCTCTTCGGTGTTTGTGCAGTCCCTTCGTTGGTGCTGAAACCAGGCTCTTGGGAACCTTATTGCCAGTGTTTAATTCTCTTGTAATTTATGTCTGTTTGAAATCTGCCTGTCCATCTTACGTTATGTAAAGATGCTTTGAATCTGGAATGGCTCTTACTGCATATCATGGGGTGGCTTTGAGTACCTGGTAGTCTCAGAACTTTGGTAAGTTCTGGGACTGCTGCTGGTAAACTAGGAAAGCTCTGTATTCACTGATTATATAAGCCAGGAGCAACAATGAGGATTGGCATGGTTACCTAGTAGGCATACCTTTCTGGAGTATTGATTTTCCAGAATATTTCCCAAATTTTGTGTACCTGTGAGCCATAATCTGGGGGTAAATTGATTTATACTGCTAGACTACTCGCAACTGAAACAGTACCACTTCTGAGCAATAACCATAGCCAGAGTAACCCAGATTGGTATGGATACATTTTCCTTCATCTGTACGCCTTTGAATTAGTAAACCAAAGATTAAAACATTAATTTTAAAAAAACTTCTTAGCTTTTTATAGGCTACTTGTATGAAATTCTATGAAACAAAATAAGTTTATAATTGTTCCCCAGGTTTTGTTGAGGGAGTGGCTTCCTTCTAACTCTCATGAGAAGTAAATACTTCGTGTTCCCTCAAGTCACAGCCCTTGGATCCAGCATCCAGGGCCTTTCTGAAATGCACACCTCTCCTGGTGCCTCAGCCACCTTTCTTATGTATGATAGTGGTCCCATAAGATCATAGTACCATATTTATACTGTATCTTTTCTGTGTTTAGAAACACAAGTACTTTGTGTTACAGTTGTCTGCGATATTCAGTACATTACAGTACATGCTATACAGTTGTGTAGCCTGGGAACAATAGGATATTGCATATCGTCTAAGTGTGTGGCAGGCTATACCTTCTAAGTTTGCCTAGGCACACCGTGATGTTCCCACAATGGTGAAATTTCCTAATGGCACATTTCAACAAACATTTCTCAGAATGTATCCCTGTTGTTAAGCAACTCATGACTGTACTTGCTGTTCCCTACCTGAAACACACACGAAACTTACATAGCCACAGCCCTGATTTCCTCAGGGTCTGTTCACATGTTATCAGTGAGTCCTTTTGCCAAAGTATTATGAATAGTTCTCACCCTCACTTTTCCCTAATGTTCACCCTGTTCCATGTCTTTCCTGTACCTCTGTCCCCATCCAATATGCTCTAAATAGTTCATGTTTCTTATTTTTATTTTTTTGAGACACAGTTTCGCTCTGTCTCCCAGGCTCTAGTGCAGTGGTGCCATCTCAGCTCACCACAACCTCTGCTTCCCGGGTTCAAGCAATTCTCCCACCTCAGCCTCCTGAGTGGCCTGAATTACATATGTGCGCCACCATACCTGGCTAATTTTGTGTGTGTGTATTTTTAGTAGAGACAGAGTTTCACCATATTGGCCAGGCCGATCTCGAACTCCTGCTCTTGTGTTCTGTCCGCCTTGGCCTCCCAAAGTGCTGGATTACAGGTGTGAGCCACCACACCCAGTCCATGTTTCTTTTTAAATTGCTCTCTCCCCTGGAAGGTAGGTATGTTGTTTTCATTTATTATAGAATAGTTCCTTGAATTAATAGGTGCATCTGATGAACCTAAAGAACTAAAACCAAGGTATGTTTTAAGGGAATTAGTATATTTTCCAAATCATGTTGTTGCCATTGCTGTGGACTGGCAATTTCTATTCACCCTATAATGACTGGAAGGCAGCAGTGGACACCCTGTTCCTCTTGCCAGCGTAGAAAAGTGGGTCCCAGTCCTGATGATAAACACTGAAAGGGAAGACTGTCAGCGGCCTCTGGAAAAGATTTCCTCAAGCCTAAGAAAGAAACAGAGCAAGAGATGGTCCTTTTGCTTCTGGACATCGCCTTGTCTGAAAAAGAAGCTTGCAGCTCGGGAGCTCTGATTGCCAGCCTAAGGAAGAATTTCGGCCTGTGAGCCAGCCAGCCACCTCCACACTTCATGTTTAGTTAGATGATAAATTTCCTTCCTGCTCAACCATTGTAAGCTGGCATTTTGTTAAATGCAGCCCCATGGACATCAGAACTGACACATCTCGTGTCATAACCTAATTTTGAATATTTATTTCATTGCTACATCTTTGCCACTTGTACTTCATAATAAATCCATTTTGAAAACCTTTCCTTTGACTGAATTGAGCTTATAAGCATTTACTTTTCTTGATTCATTGTTGCTTGCTTTTTTTTCCTCAAATTATAGAACTAAAATGAGTTTGGGTTGCAAAAAAGTTTTTTTTGGAAATCCTGAAATAAAAGCTTGTCGGGCAAATTCTTCCATATGGGTTGTTAAAGCAATTATACTCTAGTATGTGTTTTTGTTAAGTTTTAAAAAGTTTATAAAAGTCTAGAGGAGGAGATATACCAATATGATCTCAGCTTCTTTGAAGTTTACAATATAGTTTATTTTTGTGCTGATTTCATCTCCGGAAATAGCTATGACCAGGTATTAATGATTTTATGATTCACCTGCCACTTTGGACAGGGCAAAAAAACCTCAGTATTTTTTGCGATGTGCTTTTGCTTTCTCCTGTTTTTAAATGTTTTGCAATTTCAATTTTAGAGACAAATAAGTTCAGGTTGAGTTAAAGCTAACTCTGGGGGCGTTGTATGTCAGAATATTGGTATACTAGTAGTATTTGAACACTTAGCATTAGAATTTTTTTTTTTTTCAAATGAAACTTCAAAATCCTCAAGATTGGGATTTTTAGGCAATTTAATTCTTTATTGGGAAAATATTTCATTGCTTGTGTAACACATGGAACATAGTTTGAGAGCCTGCTACAAGTGGGGTTAGTGAAAGATGACCCTGTAATTTTTCATTCAGACAGTTAGTTTTGAGAGTGAAATAATTCCAGGACAGCAGACATCAACTGGGAGTGTCTCAGGCGAACTAGACTCATGGCACTGAAATGGTGGATCCTAGAGCAGAAATGTGGATCTCTGGTACATAGGAGTAGAGAAATACTGATCCCAGAAATGCTCACTGATGTGAGCATTCAGCTACTGGAGTACAGCTAAGAAGCCCTGGCCCTGCAGGGAATCTCCACAGTCATTTAGACTTAGCAGAGTAGTCACACCACTGGGTGTATTCAGCCCTTCAGCAAGTGTTCATTGAGCAATTGCCATGTGCCAGGTGTTAGCTGAGGTGCTGACAGTGCAAATAAATTACTTGATTCTTATGATTCTTGAGCATTTTCCTATTCATGCAGCAGAACTTAGCAATGAATCATTCCAAACCTGTTTCATTAACAGTTGAGGGATGTAAAAATGATTATTTAAATGGGAAAAGGGTGGGCAGCCCTAAATTTGAATTTGAAATGTGATGTCCTTTACTTGGCCTTCATCTCTACCCCCTACTCCCTGAACTTGAACTACAGTTAAGACCTGTGTATAATCCCTTTGCAATCTGTCTTACAGTTAGAGGTAACTTACATGTAGAATACAGCTAACTGTATGTGTTGGTGTCAGGTATACTGGTGGTAAGTTTTGTGTGGAAGTAGTGTTGCAAATGGTAACTGGAGGAAATGTAAGTGATGCGGCAGGGCCGTGTGTTTCTGTCTCTGTTTCTTTTAAGATTTGGGAAGAGGAATGTGTTTGTTTTTGTCAATAAGAGAAAAATGAGACATAGAAAAAAGAAGTGAAAAGGAAAAATAATAAACGTAAAATACATTGAAATGAGACCACATTGGTGGTCCTGTACGCACAGGAGCTGCACACAGCTGCTTAAGATTAGAACACTGCTTCTCATGTCACCTTGACCTTCCTGTTGCCTGCAGGCTGTCCATGCACAGAGCATTCCCTTTAGTAACAACACTTGGTAGGAGATTGTGAATGAGGTCGGGAGGAGTCCAGGATCAGCAAATAGAATCTTCAAACTCTTGAATTTAGCTGTTTTCTAAATAGTTGTACTTAACTGAGGACCCATTTTAATGTTCCACATGTATAATATCAAGTAACTTCAAATAACAAACTTAATATAATTGATTTTAGATTGCTCTTCACTTCAAAATCAGTTTTCATGCTAATTTACCCTGATATCTTATTTTCTTTAGGACCTATAAAAGGAAGAAGAACCTTTAAATTCTCATGTATTTTAGCTGTTGTAGAATAATATGATTACTTGTAGGGGTTTCCTTTAGAAGATTATAAATAGATATGTATGATTTCTTTTTAACTATTTTTCGAGTAGAATAAATAGTTATATCAGTGAAAACATGGAGTGTACCTGAATAACAAAAAGTTCAAGTCCTTCTTAGTTGCCTCATTGCTGAATTTGAACTTCAGGACTTAGGAATTAATTAATCACTTACGAACACAAAAGGAGCTTGAACTCATACTGAACTTTTGGCAGGTTTAGACGTGACTATTTTAGAGAATCATGAAAATTTAAACAAAGATTTTGTTTTAATTTGAAGTGAAAAGCTAACTTAGACAAAGAGATGTTAAAGGCTCATGTGAAATTGAAGAGCAAACTATTTTCCTACCTCAGCTTTTAAGCACATAATTCCAGAAACTATTAATTACTTGCACTATTGGTTACATGTTTGAGAATATTATTTTTCCTGGTTTAATATGTCAGAAAACCCCACAAAAACTCAAGTTAACTTTGTGAATAAAAAAATGCAGGACTTAAAGAGAGATCTACTTCAGAGCCAGCAGTCCCACCAGAAGAGGCTGAGCCACACGCTGAGCCCGAGGAACAGGCTCCCATGGAGGCAGGTAAGCTTGTTCTCATCCTTGAGTCTCACCCAGGTGTGCCAGAGCCTGACAGGTATCCTCATTTACAGAATCATGTTTTACCTGGAATTTGTTTCACATCGTTTACAGAATAATTAACTACTTTTTTTTTCCTCTTCTGAAATTATATAGTAAACTTACTTTGTTCTAGTAGAAATTGGCACAGGATAATTTTAATTTTTAAGATCTAAGGTAGTTGTTCTTTGTCCAGGACCACGCAGGAACATCATGAGCTGAAATGTTGTTTCTTGATTCCAATTCTAGCACTATTGCACTATATTACCTTGAAAGTAAGAATACACACAATTCCACACTAGTGTTATCATTTGTCATGTGATTTAATAGAATTGATCTAGTGGTTTCTCAGTCTTTTTTATATGAAGGTCTCTATCTTAAAAGACTTCCCAAACCTCCCTGCGGTCATCTATGGAGCTTGGTTTGTGTCTACATGGATTCACAAATCAAGCATCTGTGTAATTACCCCAACGCCTATGACCTATAGGTAGGAAAGTCATGAAATATTTTAATAAATTATTAAATCTAATACAGTCTCTAAAACTCTGGTTTTCTTATGCCACCTATTGGAAATGTAAGGAACGACACCACATATTTACTGAAAACTTAAGTACTGGATCCAAATGGTACTTTGGCTGATTTTTTCCCTGTATTCTGAGGAATAATATTTAATTTTTCTTCCTTTAAGGCCAATATACTGCTCTGAGTTTTGTTGTTGAGTTTTTAATTCTAGGACAATGTGCTCTCTCTCATTCCTGTAGAATTGCTATGATTATATCATAGCTCCAGAACAGAGAGTAACTTTTAAAAAGTTTTATAATGTGTGTTTGGATATAGCACCTCACATTTTACTTTGTACTAAAAGCCTTTCTTGACCCCCACTTTTTTTATTTGCCACCTAATCCCTCTCCCCTCTAAAACAGCCACACTTTGAGAGAAGAACCACAATTACTTTTTTACCTTATTTTTCTTTCATTTTTTTAACCCTTTACACTCTGGCTTCTGCCTCTACCAATCCCCTCCTGAAGAGAGAAGGAGTATTTGCAAAATCATGGAAAGTTGAAATGGCATGGAGTCCTCACTAAGTTCAAAGCTAGTGCTGGTAGCAGATGATTCTGGAGAAGTATGTGAGGACTTAGTTGTGGAGGTATTATGTTCTGCTCCTAGGACCCGAGACTTTGACCTGTATGGGCAAAGGAAGCCATTAAAGAATGAGCAGAATTCACCACCCTCCACTTGTAATAACTCAAATATATTCTCTTTGGATGGTGATTTCAGCAGTTATAAACCGGGGAATCCAGCTAGGAAGCTATCTTAGGCTTTTTAAGAGAGGATGGCAATTGGTCGACTCTATAATTGCATAAGACTGCATATATAAATGGCTTGTGAAATGGAAACATCTATTAAAAATAGGCATTTTTATGCTTTGGAAATGATTTTGTAGTGTGATTAGCATAATATATATTACATTTAAACGTTTCCCTTCCTGAAATCTAAATTAACTTATTCTGTTATTGTCATGGAAGATTAGCTCTTTGACATAACTGATGTCACTGGCATTATCTCACATGACAGCGTTTAGGTTACCAAGTGTAGTGCTACTTTTATTCACTGAACATAGATTATGTTTACTAGAGAACTTATAACAGCATCAATGTAGTTATAGCTTCTTGTTTATTGTGTGATGTTGCAGTTAAATCTGATATTCTCATAAGCTCCACAGTGTTTTTGGAATGTCATCATAATGTTCACTTTTGTAATTTACCTTATTTGAATCTATGGATCTCAATGTAAGTTATGGCTCTCCAAAACTGAAAGGATTGTCAGTTACAATGTAAGGTATTCTACTGGCACTTCCTGACAAACCTGAGTGACAGCAGTGGGCCATCTCTGAGTACTCAGTCCACACACCTGCAAGAGCGCACTTTCTCCTGTCAGGAAAGATAGGTAGTGGTTGACCAGATACATCAATCTGTATTGACCTTGTCTTCCACATTTCTGTCTTTATTTCCAACTATTTCCCTTTATGAAAGCTTTGTTCTTCCCACTTTATCATTATTGCAAATTTTATTCATTAGAAACTGGTCATTTTACTTTTAATAAGGCTTTTTGTTTAAATAAAAATCTGAACCTGAGTTAGTTTTCTTTCTTTAAAAACCTTATTGAAAGTCTTTTAACACTTTAGTCTGTTGACAGAGTAAAACAAATTTTACATATCTACCATGTTTTCCAACACAGAACAAAAATGTGGTAAGCTGACAAAGAATGCATAGTTGCTTGGTCAGATGTGTTCCTTTTAATGTGTATGCACCAATGCCATATTTGAGTGTTAGGAGTTCCATGTAAATGTTTGAACTTTTCTACTTAGCTATGTTTTACAATTATTTTAGAACCCCAGAATATCGAAGATGAAGCAAAAGAACAAATTCAGTCTCTTCTCCATGAAATGATGCATGCAGAACATGGTATGAATTAAAATCTGCTCCTTGTCTTGAGTTACTAAAATAACGCTTAGTTATATAAAATGATTTGGACATTTAAAATTTAAAAGTTAATTGGGTGTTTGTATTTTTTTAAAAAGTTTGAATTAAAAGTTAGCAGGTGTTTTTGAAATAGCACTATGGTTATTTTATTCCACCTCACTGTGGAGGAACTCAGTGCATACATCTAAGAGAGAGCTGGGGGAATAAATGAGAATGAACAAATTGAAAACAGTGATCCATCAGTGATCCATCAGAAAGGGAGGGCGGAGAGGAGGGAAGTGGGACTCAGGCCAGCGTTCAGGCTCATCCAGCTGCTGTCTTCCACCCTCAATTTTGCTTCATGTCTGGCCGGTCACCAGAACAAAAACAAACTTTTAATTACCTAGGTTGCATTAAGCACACACACACACACACACACACACACACACACACACGAATATAAAACATTTTCCCAGCACTTAGATTTAAAAATTTCTCATGGGGAGCTCTGTGTA
>NW_016107687.1:2190525-2208385 GCF_001604975.1 Cebus imitator | reverse complement strand
AAAAAAAAAAAAAAGAATAACAGCACAAGTCTGCAAACTTCCATTTTTTTTAAAGTGATAGGATCTGAATCCAAGATGTTTGTGGGCCTCTAGAGTGGGCCCTTCCGACAGCCTTAGCCCTGGAACAACTGTCAGCATTGTGTGCTCTGGTGCCTGGCCATCTGCCCTGCCCTTTGGAGGAGCAGGAAATTATGAGAAATAGTCATGGGTTAGAAGAATTTGTGGGGGTGGCATCCTTGGAAGGATCTCGCGACAGCGCTGGTTGCCATAGCACTATGACCTGGCACTTCCAGTGAGGAGAGAGCTGAAATCGGCTTGCCATGCCAGAAAGTGGAGGCGGCAAGAAAATAGGTATAATTCACAAGGCAAAAACATTTGGAAAGCACTACCCTACATTTTTAAGAGTCAGGAAGGGCTTTTTATTTAATACTACAAATTATCTTCTTGACATGTGGTCTGAAGTCTATCAACTTTCTAAAGACAAATTGAGTGTCAGCTAAGCCGTGAACTATCCGCTGGCATGTGCTTGAACAGTTGTATTGCTACTGCTTTTGCTGGATTTTTGTATTCCCAAATTCATCTTGCAGGCTATTTTCAGTTTTCCGTCACTAACAAGATACACATCCTGTTTAATTTAAACCGGAAAGGCAGAAGTGCACTGAGACGGCATCTAAGCACTTCTCACTTAGAAAATTCTATTAAATTCTTAATCTACTTGCTGAACAAAGCTCCAGGAACATGTTTTCCCTGAATGTATTTCACTAAAGAGAAAGTGTCTGCTGCACTGCCTCCCTGCAGATCATCTCATGTCACAATAGACGCACATTTTCTGCATAGTAATTGATGGCCTCCGTCCCCATAGAAAGGGAGGATGGAGCCAGTCCGGCAATTTAATAACCTATTGTTATATACACCTCCAGCATGGGATTTGGGACCTTTCTACCTAAGTCAAATGAGGTCTGTGCTTTCTCATTGGGATTTCAGGATTTATTAATCCCTTTTATGCTCTTCTCATGAGTAGTCCTGTCTCAATTTCATTTATAACAAAGCACTTCTCACTTCTCACCAGCCAGATGTTTATTATTATAGAAAAGAATTACACCTTACACATTTGTGTAGTACTGTTTCCAGTTTCTATAATACTGTGAATTCTGAGGGCCCAATAAATGAAAGTTTAAATAATCGTCATGTAGCTAAGACCCAGGTATATGATGATTTGGTGTAAGAGGAAGGCAAGAGCTGATGACTGTAGAGGTATAAAGATGATCAAAGACAGCAGCAAGGCAGCCGAGTTAATTTGTGAAGACAAGCAAGTTGTTTGAATTTTTTTCTTTTTCAATATTTTCCTGACATTCCTTGTTTCTGTAAAATGAGGGGAAAGAGACAACATCTGGAAGGAACGACAGTGAGACACTGGTAATGTGGCTGCAGCCTGCTGGCTGCCATTCAGATTATGTGCCAGATGAATGAACGCTGCAGAATCTTGCCTGACGTGACATTCGGTTATTTGCTTAACAGGATTACAAAGAGCACTCCAAAATGCACATTTTCATAAGTAGTTCTTTCAATTGAATTTTATTTTGTTTCTCTCATTTCTGATCAACTAGAAGTGAATATTTCCACAGATATTTCCTGATGTTGTATAAAATAAAGCATAAAAATCTTCCAATAAAATGAGCATGTAATTATTTGAGACTCACAAACTCATCTTTTAGTTCACAGGCTTAGATTAAAACTAATGATTTCTCTCTGAAGCTGGAACTTAAAGGGAACATCAAAAGTGAAGGGGCTTCTATTAAATATAATTAGTTTTTACAGAACCCACAGGTCAAATTAAAGCACAGATGCTAAGCTTGGGCACCATCTCCAAGAATTAAGTTTATATTTATCTTTATTCCCACTTTCCAGTCAGTTTCTATCCACCTTTCCAGATGTATTCCTTGGTAACTACTGATGTTCCCACCTCCTTTTCCCCACCCCCTCAGGCCCATTGCTGCACCTCTGGCAAGCTCCTCCATCCAAGAGTACCTAGTTTACTTTCATTTGTCACTATCTTTCGCATATGTTGATTTCTCTGCTTAGAACTGCAGCCTCCCACTGCTCCAGCTGAGAAATTCCTACTTTTTTAAGAGCCTTGCCTGTTTGCTCCAGGCAGTTAGTGCTTCCATCTTTCTTGTATTAACAAAATTTTGTTATTATTTCATTTTATATATACACAGGCATTTTTGTATCCCAGCCATTATACCACACAAGAGAAGGAGACCCAAGTCAGGAGAAAGCTTCATGTAGGCAAAATCCTGCTTTTCAATCACGTCTGCAATCCATTGCATGGAAGCCATTACAAAAGCAAAGCCTTAGCTTAACTGTTATATAATACTGGGCAAGTCACCTGAAACCCCTGAGCCTCAATTTCCCCAGCTGTAAATTCAGTATAGTAAAACTTCCTGAATTATCAGATTTCAAGAATAAAATGTGTAAATATGCCATGTTTACTCTAAAGTGTTATGAGAATTTGACAAATGGAAGAATATAAACTGTTCCCGTGTTATTTCTCTAGTATATTCTAGATCTCAACATTTTAATTGGTTTAAAAGCATGCTGATTTTTATTGGCATTCTTCTGTAAATAAAGTAGGAATCTAAGTTTAAAAATCACCCTCTTCTCAGTCCTCTCCTTTTTTCCCTGCAACTCAAAAGGCTGTTTCCATTGTGAAGCTTTTAAATTGAGATTATAAGTGTTTATATATTTCCCTGAATTATCCTCAAAACAAAATATATTAACCCTTGTTTTGAATTTTTTTTTTTTTTTACATTTTAGAGTCTCACAAGAATCAACAGTAATTAGCTAAAGATTGTTTAAGTCTTCCCTCACTTCCAGTGTTGGCTAGTAACTCTTTGCCCTTAACTCATGACGGTAATGAGAATTGTTGCTGTGGAGAAAAGAGCAACACAGAGAGAATAAGCTTTAGGCGGCTCAGAACATTCACTCAAAGCACATCCCTCCTCTCCTGTTTCTTGCAGTCACCATGCAAACACCATAAATTCCATTGTATCAACAAGTCAGTTGTCAAGGAGCACCATGCCTACCTGCTATGGAAGGATATATTAGACTCTGGGTGCTGGGCTTAAACATAACATCAGTGTCTCAGGGTCTAAGACTTTTAAAGGATCCCATATAGAGGTAAAGATTATGTCATAATTTATGTATTTTCCTTTAGAATATTTAGATTGCTTTTGGAAGATTCATGTAACATGTTCTTTTCAATGCGGACGTCCTAAGGTCTTTACTCTTGTGTTCTTAGGGTTGTTCTATTGGGCCTTGGAATTCCACTCTTAAGGGCACAGAGGAAAAGGCCTATTTAGCTCTAGTAATACAGTCTTTTATTTTTTAAAAATATATACACCATAAGGTTTGCTTTTGTTTGAATGTGCTTTCCCATTAGTTTTACCTATGTGAGCATTGTTCATAAGACTGTAAGAAGGTACTATCTTCCCATCTGGTGCAATTTTCCTGGGTGTTCTAAAGACACTCTTTCTAATGGTATGAAATAAAGCTCTCTAAAGAGTCTCCAATGTAGTATGTTTTAAGCTTTAAGCCAGTCACAAGATTACTTCATCTTTAAAATGAAATTTTCTGATTCAGAAATAAAAGGCAAAAATGAAACATTGCAGGAAGGGGGTGGGTACAGCAAGTATGAAAAACATGAAACCATATCAATGAATTCTTCCAAATTCCCAACAGTTATTCCCCATAACTAACTTGAAGTAAGTCTGGCAACTAAATGATTTATTGACCTTTACTAATGGTGTCCAAATTATTTAATTTTAAGCTCATAAGATCTTAAGTGTTCTTAAGTGTCCCAATATACCAATTTTTGGCTAAGAAAAACTATCTTGGTAGTAAGTTTATAAAAAAGCAATACAATCCAATTTGCTGGCAATATTAGACCTAAGGAATTACTCAGCACAAGCAAATATGAGAATTAGTTGAGGCTGTTAATGATTCTAGGCATTTTGTCCTTTTTAAAATTATTGAATGAAAACAAGAAAAACAAAGAACCTTGCAGTTCCGCTTGCTTTATCCTCTTTATTTTCACTTTGGCAGAATGAAAGGCCTTTCAAAAATTCAACACTGTGGTTGAAAATGGCCCCAATTGCCCTCTAAGTGCTCTACTGTTCATTCTGAGATTGTTCTCTCACAGTGTAACCTCAAAAGGGCCACAATAAGAAAATCTCAGAAAAACTAAATGCTGGCAGAACAGTGTGAGGGCTGCAAGAAATCAAGAGAAACATCTTTATGAGACATACAGAGCAGAAGTGTTTCCAATAATAATAAATGGGTAGTCTAATTTTTATAGGTTTTTTTGGAGGCTATTTTTGATTGGTTTATTATTTTTTCCTTTATCATTTTTCTCTTGTACATCAGAAAATAAATAATTTGTTTCAAGAGAGGCCCTGTTAAGAATAACTGAATCATTCCATTACATACATTTGTCCTGCATCTCTTTGAGCCCTCAGGGGAGTCAATTATCCTGTTAAACTTGTAGGTTGGCTGCCAGAGAGTTGAAAGACGAAAGGTCTAGAAGTTCTTATAATCTGGAAAGAACACACTGGGCATTTATACATAATTAAGCTACAGTCTACTTACTTGCAGAAAGTTGATTATATACGTTGATAAGGAATTGCTCCATTACCATATACAACAGAAAGGTGAATTCAGTGCCTCAATCATCATCCTTTTCTACACATAGACTCTTGGTTTATACATGTGTTGACTTTGGAAGAACAAAGTAGGACTTAGTGAAGAGTGAAAATGTTTAGCTTTATTTCTGCAAAGGAGTAAAGATTATGAGTCCACATCAATTTTAGGCTATCTGTCAAACACTGAGGAATCTGAAAGATGAGTGAAATCTGTAGTTTTGTGAGGCTCTTTTTACTTGGTTGAACAAAAATCATGCTATTTTTCTCAACTGATGAGGTGGGGTTTAATTATTAAGTGCACCTGAGGAGGTAACAAGTCTTAGCAAATAGCCTCAACGGTAGTACATCAGACCTCAGGGAGCAGCATTCTGGATGCTGCAGAAACTCTAGAGCACCAGTAAAACTACCGATATACCTCTGTTGTCATGGCTGAGCTTCTCCATATGTCTATTATTAGTCCTTCATGGCTTGAGTGTCTCTTGACTTTTGGTTCTTATTTATCTGTCTATATCTCTCAATGGGATTCACATTCTCAAAAACTATTTTTTTTAAGTTCTGATTGACTCAAATGGTCACTATTCATTTGTAATTAGGAAGGTAAAATGTATAATACTTGCATTACATTTTGTGATCTAAGTGAGGCCACCAAATGATAGAAAACATCATGGTAAAGACAGGGACCTAAGGAACTACAAGAAAATCTTCATTTCCATTCTTTATTATTACAATTCTCTTTCATTATCACTGAACTTTTAAGTAACAGTTACACTTCTAAAAAATCTGTTTCAGGCCTTACCACTACATGCTCACTTGCAGCTTCCAAACCCCATTCCCAGCCCCACCCCACCCCACCCAACCTAAGCACTTTTGCCTGCAGCCTGGGAATATATCAGCCCCTTCAGCACAACAGGTATTTGACCACAAGGGGCCAGAGATCAAAATTGCAGGCCTCCTCCCAGTCCCAGAGTGTTAGAGCATGCAGCCCAGGAGTACTGAGCTAAGCACTGGTGCCCTGAAAGCATCCAGAAATGAATCCAAATGACTAAACCCAACTTAAACCACAGTCAAACCCTCGAGGGAACCAAAAAATATAAAAGCAAAATATTCCATCCAAAGAACAGCAACTTCAATGATTAAAGATACATCAATCCACACAGATGAAAAAAAACCATCATAAGAATTTTCACAACACTGAAAGCCAGAGTGTCTTCTTATCTCCAAAAGACTATAGTAACTCACTAGAAACAGTTCTTAACTAGATTGAAATGGCTGAAATGACAGACACAGAATTCAGAATCTGGCTGGCAAGGAAGCTCAATGAGATTTAGGATAAGGTTGAAACCCAATCCAAGAAAATCAGTAAAATGATCCAAGAGTTGAAAGATAGCCATTTGAAGAGAGAAAAGGAACTTCTGAAAATGAAAACTTTACTAAAGGAATTTCATAATACAATTGGAAGCATTAATAACAGAATATATCAAGCTCGGGAAAGAATCTCAAAACTCAAAGACCATTTATTTTAATCAATGCAGGCAGATAAAAATAAAGAAAAAAGAACTTAAAATGGAACAAAACCTCTGAGAAATGTGAGATTATGTAAAGAGATCAAACCTGCAACTCACTGGCATTACTGACAAAGATCCAAAAGAGCAAGGAAATATGGAAATAATTGGAGAAGTATTGAGAAATATTTCACAAATGCTTCTCAATATTTAGTAAACATGGAGAAGCAAACATGGAAAACATATTTGAAGATATTGTCCATTTAAATTTTCCCAATCTCACTATAGAGAGTTTGACACACAAATTCAGGAAATTCAGAGAACCCCTGTGCGACACTATATAAAATAACCAAATCCAAGATACACAGTCATCAGATACTCCCAGGTAAATGTAAAAGAAAATATTAAAGGCAGCTAGACAGAAAAGGCAGGTCATGCTCAAAGGGAACCCCATTAGGCTAACAGTGGATCTTTCAACTGTTAAAGCAGAAAATTTATAATCCAGAAGAGATTTGGGGCCTATGTTCAGTATCCAAGAAAGGAAATTCCAACCAAGGATTTTATATCCAACCAAACTAAGCTTCATAAGAAAAAGAGAAATAAAATCCTTTTCAGACAATCAAATGCTAAAGGAATTTATTATCATGAGGCTTGCCTTATAAGAAGTCCTAAGGGAGTACTACACATGGAAACAAAATACTGATACCCCCCACCACATAAAAGCACATTTAAGTACATAAGCCCAGTGACACTATAAAGCAACTATACAATCAAATCTACATAACAATCAGCTAATGACATGATGACAAAATCAAATTCTCACATATCAATATGGACCTTGAATGGTAATGGAATAAACGCCCTAATAAACAGGCACAAAGTAGAAAGTTGGATAAAGAAGCAAGATCTAACTGTATGCTACCTTCAAGAGACCCATCTGATATGCATGACACCCATAGGCTAAAAGTGAAGGAATGAAGAAAGATCTATCAAGTAAAAGAAAAAAAAAAAAAAAAAAAAAGCAGGGACAGATATTTCCATTTCAGAGAAAATAAGCTTTAAATCAGCAACAATAAAAATACACAAAGAAAGGCATTACATAATGATAAAGCATTCAACTCAACAAGAAGACTTAACTATCACATATATACACATCCAACATTGGAGCACCGAGATATATAAAAGAATTTCTTAGAGACCTATGAAGAGATTTAGACAACTACACAATAATAGTTGGAGACTTTGACACCTCATTGACATTATTTGAGAGTTCAAGTCAGAAAACTAACACATGATATACAGAAGCTAAACCTGACATTTGACAAATGGATCTAACAAACATCTGAAGAATACTAGATCCAACAAAAACAGAAGGTATATCTCCTTCTGCACATAGCACATACTCTAAAATTGACCATGTGCTGGGTTATAAAGCAATTCTCAAAAAATCTAAAAACCAAAATCATACCAACCTCATTCTCAAAGCACAGTATAATAAAATACAGTAATCAATACCAAGTAAGACTCCCAAAACCAGACAATTACATGAAAACAAGCAATCTATTCCTGAACAACTTTTGGGTAAAGGATAAAATCAAGGCAGACATCAAAAAGTTTCTTAAAACTAGTGAAAAAAAAAAAAAGATACAATATACCAAAATTTCTGGGACACACCTAAAGTAATGTTCAGAGAAAACTTTATAATGCTAAGTGCCTACATAAAGAAGTTAGAAATATCTCAAATTAACAAATAACATCATACCTAGAAGAATTAGCAAAACAAGAACAAACCAACTGCAAAGCCAGCAGAAGAAAAATAATCAAAATCAGAGCTGAATTGAACAAAATTGAGACATGAAAATCTATCAACAAAACCAAATCTTGGTTTTTCTAAATAATAAGATTGATACACCACTAGCATGATTAATAAAGAACAAAAGACAGAAAATCCAAATAAATATAATCAAAAATGACAATGGTGACATTACCACTGACCCAATAGAAGTACAAAAAAGTCCTAGAGACTATTATGAAGCCCCAGAGACTATTATGATCACCTCTAAGCACACAAACTAGAAAACCTAGAGAAAATATGTAACTTTCTGTAAATATACATCTCTTAAGGTTGAACTAGGAAGAAATTTAAATCCTGAACCAATAACAAGTTATGAAACCGCTTCAGTGAAAAATAAAAAAACAAACCTACCAACTAGGAAAAGCCTTGGGCCAGATGGATTTACAGTTGAATTATACCAGATATACAAAGAAGAGCTAGAAACAATCCTAGTGAAATTATCACAATCAATTGAAGGGGAGGAGCTCCTCCATAACTCATATTACGAGGCCAGCATCATTCTGGTACCAAAACCTGGCAGAGAAACAGTAAAAAAAGAAAACTTCAGTGAAAAACAGGGAACCTATACCTATGTTCCTAATAAACACAGACACAAAGATCTTCAACAAAATACTGCCAAACTGAATTCAGCAGCACATCAAAAAGCTTATCTACAATGATCAAGTAGGCTTATTTCCCTAGGATATAAGATTGGTTGAACATACACAAATCAATAAATGTGATTTGTCATATAAATAGAACTAAACATCTCAATAGACATAGTAAAGGCTTTTGATAAAATTCAACCTTCATTCGTGTTAAAAACCCTTGACAAACTAGGCATTGAAGAACATACCTCAAAATAATAAGAGTTACCTATGACAAACCCACAGCCAACATCATGCTGAATGGATAAAAGCTAGAAGCATTCCTCTTAAGAACTGGAACAAGACAAGGATTCCCACTCTCACTACTCCTATTCAACATAATACTGGAATTCCTAGCCAAAAATAGTCAAGCAAGAAAAAGAATTAAAAGGCATCAAAATAAGAAGTCAAACTATCTTTCTTCATGTATGATATGATTCTATACCTAGAGAACCCCTAGTCTCTTGCCAAAGGCTCCTGGAACTCATAAACAACTTTAATAAAGTTTCAAGATACAAAATCAATGTACTAAATACAAAAATTATGAGCATTTCTATACACCAATAATATCCAAGCTGCTAGCCAAATCAAGAACACAACACCGTTCACAATAGCCAAAAAAGAATAAGATACCTAGGCATACAGTTAACCCAAGAAGTGAAAGATCTCTACAATGAGAATTTATAAAACACTGCTGAAAGAAATCAGAGACAACCCAAATGGAAAAACATTCCATGCTCATAGATAGGAACAATCAATATTGTTAAAATGGCCATACTGCCTAAAACAATTTACAGATTTAATGATATTACTGTCAAACTACTAATGTCATGTTTCACAGAGTTAGAAGAAACCTCTTCTAAAATACATGTGGAATCAGAAAAGAGCCTGAATAGCCACAGGAATCCTAAGCAAAACAAACAGCATAGAAAAAAAAAACGAAACAAGAGGCATTACACACTACCCAACCTCAAACAATACTACAAGGCCACAGTAACCAAAACAGCGTGGTACTGGTACAAAAAAAAAAAAAAAAAAAAAAAAAAAAGATACATATACAATGGAACATGTTAGAGAACCCAGAAATAAAGCTGCACACCTACAGCCATTTGACCTTTGACAAAGTTGGCAATAACAATCAATGGGGAAAGGACTCTCTATTCAATAAATGGTTCTGGGATAACTGGCTAACCACATGCAGAAGATTGAAACTGGACCCCTTCATTTAATCATATATAAAACTCAATTCAAGATGGATCTAAACTTTAAATGTTAGACCTAAAACTATAAAACCCCTAGAAGGGAAGCTAGGAAATACCATTTTCAACATCAGCCTTGCCAATAATTTCATGATGAACTCTCCAAAAGCAAAACAAACAAACAAACAAATAAACAAACAAAATAGACAAGTGGGATCTAGTTAGAGTGTCTGCACAGCAAATGAAACTGTCAACAGAATAAACAGACAACCTACAGAATGGAAAAGAATACTCACAAACTATGCATACAATAAAGGTCTAATATTCAGGATTTATAAGGAACTTAAATCAACAAATAAAAAACAACCCCATTTAAAAATGGGCAAAAATATGAACACACACTTCACAGAAGATATCATGTGACCAACAAGCTTATGAAAAATGCTCAACACTACTAATCATCAGAAAAATACAAATCAAAACCACAGTGAGACACCATCTCATGCTAGTTAGAATGGCTATTATTAAAAAGTCAAAAAATAGCAGATGTTGGCATGGTTGCAAAGAAAAGGGAATGCTTCTGCACTGCTGGTAGGAATGTAATTTCAGCCACTGTGGAAAGCAGTTTGGTGAGTTCTCAAAGAACTTAAAACATAACTAACCATTTGACCCAGAAATCCCATTACTGGGTATATACCCAAAGGAATATAAATCATTCTACCATAAAGAATTCTACACATGCACTCATATGTTTATTGCAGCACTCTGCACAATAGCAAAGACAGGAATCAACCTAGATACCCATCGACAGTGGACTTACTAAAATATGTTGTTGTGTCTCTGCCAGGTTTTGGTATCAGGATGATGTTGGTCTCATAAAATGAGTTATGGAGGATTCCCTTTCTTTGTATTGTTTGGAATAGTTTCAGAAGGAATGGTACTAGCTCCTCTTTGTACCTCTGGTAGAATTTGGCTGTGAACCTGTCTGGACCTGGACTTTTTTTTGGTTGGTAAGCTATTAACTGCTACCTCAACTTCAGCCCTTGTTATTGATCTATTAAGGGTTTCAACTTCTTCCTGGTTTAGGCTTTGGAGGATACAAGTTTCCAGGAATTTATCCATTTCTTCTAGATTTACTGCTTAATGTGCATAAAGGTGTTTGTAGTAATCACTGATGGTAGTTTGTATTTCTGTGGAATTGGTGGTGATATCCCTTTATCATTTTTTATTGCATCTTTTCAATTCTTCTCTCTCTAGTTTTTTATTAGTCTGGCTAGTGGTCTATCTATTCTTTTGATCTTTTCAAAAAAACAGCTACTGGATTCATTGATTTTTTTTTTGAAGGGTTTTTTGTGTCTCTATCTCCTTCAGTTCTGCTCTGATCTTAGTTATCTCTTGTCTTCTGCTAGCTTTTGAATTTGTTTGATCTTGCTTCTCTAGTTCTTTTAATTGTGATGTTAGGGTGTCGATTTTAGATCTTTCCTTCCTTCTCATGTGGGCATTTAGTGCTATGAATTTCCCTCTACACACTGCTTTAAATGTGCCTCAGAGATTCTGGTAAATTGTGTCTTCATTCTTATTAGTTTCAGAGAACATCTTTATTTCTGCCTTCATTTCATCATTTGTCCAGTAGTCATTCAGGAGCAGGTTGTTCAGTTTCCATGTAGTGGTGTGGTTCTGAGTTAGGTTCTTAATCCTGAGTTCTAATTTGATTGAATTGTAGTCTGAGAGACTGTTTGTTATGATTTCCATTCTTCTGCATTTGCTGAGTGACTACTTCCAATTATGTGGTCAATTTTAGAGTGTGATGTGGTGCTGAGAAGAATGTATATTCTGTGGATTTCGGGTGGAGAGTTCTGTAGATGTCTATTAGGTTTGCTTGGTCCAGATCTGAGTTCAAGTCCCAGATATCCTTGTTAATTTTCTGTCTCATTGATCTGTCTATTATTGAGAGTGTTAAAGTTTCCCACTATTATTGTGTGGGAGTCTAAGTCTCTTTGTAGGTCATTAAGAACCTGCTTTATGTAACTGGGTGCTCCTATATTGTGTGCATATATATTTAGGATAGTTAGTTCTTCTTGTTGCATTGCTCCCTTTACCATTATGTGATGCTCTTCTTTGTCCCTTTTGATCTTTATTGGTTTAAAGTCTGTTTTACCAGAGACTAGGATTGCAATCCCTGCTTATATTTGCTCTCCATTTGCTTGGTAAACCTTCCTCCATCCCTTTATTTTGAGCCTATGTGTGTCTCTGTACATGAGATGGGTCTCCTGAATACAGTATACCAATGGGTCTTGACTCTTTATCCAATTTGCCAGTTTGTGTCTTTCGACTGAGGCATTTAGCCCACTTACATTTAAGGTTAATATTGTCATGTGTTAATTTGATCCTGCCATTTTAATACTAGCTGGTTGTTTTGCCCATTAGTTGATGCAGTTTCTTCATTATGTCGATGGTCTTTACAATTTGTATGTTTTTGGAGTGGCTGGTACTGGTTGTTCCTTTCCATATTTAGTGCTTCCTTCAGGAGCTCTTGTCAGGCAGGCCTGGTAGTGACAAAATCTCTCAGCAGTTGCTTGTCCATGAAGGATTTTATTTCTGCTTCACTTATGAAGTTTGGTTCGGCTCATACCATCTCATGCTAGTTAGAATGGTGATCATTAACAAATCTGGAGACAGATAATGGAGAGGATGTGGAGAAATAGGAACGCTTTATACTGTTGGTAGGAGTGTAAATTAGTTCAACCATTGTGGAAGACAGTGAGGCAATTTCTCAAGGATCTAGAGACAGAAATATCATTTGATCCAGCAATCCTGTGATGTTGGGGTTTGGGGGTTCAGGGGAGCACTCAGCTCACTCCACAGTGGGCTCCAAGCTCTTGGTCCCTCACTCTCTCAAGAATGAGAGAGGGAACCATGGCAGGTGCACTCATAAAGTAAATACTGGACCCCAAAACAGTGTTTGCAGTAAATGATTTATTTACATAGAGAAGGAGAAAAAAGAGAGGAAGAGAACAACTTCCAGAAGAGAGTGTGTGGAAGGGGACCCCAGAGGGGAAATCCGCCCAGATAAGGGAGACATGGACTTTTAACCTGGGAGGAATTCCCTCCCTCTCCAAGCCCTCCCAGCCAATGAAAAGAGTTCCTTTAGACTTCTGCTAAAGTGATTGACTTGTGACCTTCTCCCACGCCCAGGAAAATTAAACAGAAACCATTAAATCTCCCAGATGGAGGGAGATGGGAGGGGACATGGCACAGGGAAGTTCCTGCCCTTGAAACTATGCCCTCTTGTGGACCTGGAAAAAGAATACATTCCCTCAATCCCATTACTGGGTATATATCCAAAGGATTATAAATCGTTCTATTATAAAGGCACGTGCATATGTATGTTCATTATGGCACTGCTTACAATAGCAAAGTCTTGGAACAAACCCAAATCTCCATCAATGATAGACTGGATAAAGAAAATGTGGCACATATTCACCATGAAAAACTATGCAGCCATAAAAAAAAAATGAGGAGTTCATGTCCTTTGAAGGGATATGGATGAACCTGGAAACGATCATTCTCAGCAAACGACACAAGAACAGGAAACCAAACACCACATAGTCTCACTCATAAGTGGGTGTTGAACAATAAGAACACATGGACACAGGGAGGGGAACATCACACAACAGGGCCTGTTGGGGGTGGGGGAGCTAGGGGAGGAATAGCAGGTGGTGGGGGGATTGGGGAGGGATAACATTAGGAGAAATACCTAATGTAGATGACTAGGGGATGGATGCAGCAAACATCCATGACATGTGTATACCTATGTAACAATCTTGCATGATCTGCACATGTACCCCAGAACTTAAAGTATAATTTTTTTAAATGTTGTACATATACACTATGGAACACTAGGCATCTATAAAAAGAACAAAATCACATCTTTTGCAGCAACATGGATGCAGCTGGAGGACATTACCCTAAGCTAATTAATGCAGAAAAAGAAAACTAAATACTATATGTTCTCACTTATAAGTGGGAGCTAAATATTGAGTACACATGGATATGAAGATAAGAACAATAGACACTAGGGTCTACTTGACGTAGGCGATGGGAAGAAGGTAAGGGTCTAAAAACTACTTCCAGGTACTATGCTCATGACCAGGTACTATGCTCACTACTTGTGTGACAAAATCATTTGTACACCAAATCACAGTGACAGAATTTACCCATGTAAGAAACCTGCACGTGTACCCCTGAACCTAAAATAAAAGTTGAAAAGAAAAAAAATTGTTTCAATATTGCTTGTAGGAATAAATAAAGGGGGTATTGTGGGAAAATGGTTGCCCCCTATAGCTGTGCAGGTTGCTTCCCTGAACACACGTGCCCAGGTGAGATAGTGAATGAGGGCTGAAATCCAGCTTGAATTCTGGGCAACTAGTCATGCTCCCAGCTCAGCTTCACTCTCATTTGCAAAAAGACACTGATGAACAGGCAAACACCCTGACAACTATAGGAAGCAAGACAGGGAGACAAGTTCAAGAATTGAGCAGGGATCATTAAATTGCTGTTGGTGGGCACAAGAGTAACATAACAAAAACACTTAGAAATATTGAGAGGGTATCTGGATTTTCATTATATATTTGATGCAGACCTAAGAATTTTCTAAAGATATGAAATTAAAAGTAATCCCTAGTGGCTAGCATTTGGGGAACATGTAAACCACACATTATGGAGCACTGCTGTTGAACGGAACTCTCAGGACAGCTCATAAGCTGCTTCTCTCCTCTTTGTTAAGAGTATATTGTTGCCATTGGGTCAAGTATTTATTTGTAGTTCAATAAGACCTAGAAACAAGCTGAGATCAACCATTCTAATAGGTGCTTTTCTACATGTTTTCCTGTCCAGGTACAGATGTTTAACTCTTCTTGTCAATAGGTTTCATAAAATTCAAATATATTTTAGCAACATTTGAACTAATTTGAAATAATTCTTAATTTTTAAATTCATAGTAACAATAAAAAAAATTATTTAAAAAATTGAGCCCACATCATGAACATGAATTATAACTATGGCTACCTTAGAGATGCAGCCCCATTATCAATGTAATCTGACAGTTGATTATGTAATAGAAACATTCTATTAAGGAGGAAGTAATTATTTTAAAATAAAATATATCAATTTATTACAAGTTAAAATATAGTAACATAACTCTATTTGCTAATCATTTATGTTAAGTCAAGGCCTTTTCTGGGAATTAGTCCGCTGTTGAAAGCCTCATATTATTCGTCTGGTATAAAACCACACCAATAATGAATGTCTTACAATTTCCAATTTCTGTTCATGTTAATGTGGAATGAAAACTTAAAGGCACTTGCAATGCAATCTGAATGCAGAGTCATTTTATTAATGATTTCTTACCATTTCTATAGTTATCTTGCCCAAATTTATTTTTAGCAGCTTAATTTTAGACTTCTCAACACATTCCTGATACTCATAGCAACTATAAGTCTTTATTCATACTTATATTTCATCAAATAAAGTAATTCTTTTCTTTTTTTTTTTGAGATGGAGTTTCGCTCTTTCGCCCAGGCGAGAGTACGTGGTACAGTCTCGGCTCACTGCAACCTTTGCCTTCCAGTTTCAGGCAATTCTCCTGCTCCGGCCTATCAAGTAGCTGGGATTATAAGTGTCTGCTACCACATCAGCCAATTTTTGTGTTTTTAGTAAGGATGGGTTTCAGCATGTTGGCCAGGCTGGTCGCGAACTCCTGACCTCGTGATCTGCCCACCTCAGCCTCCCAAAGTGCTGGGATTACAGGCATGAGCCACTGCACCCAAACCTAAAGTAACTCCTTTTAAAGCATGACTTGTATAAACAGATTTGATAAACACAATGAATCTTGATAAGTTGGGAGCTCAACTGATGGGAGTAGAAGAGACCAACTTACCAGAGAATATTGTATTTGCTATAATTGATCAACAGTCTGTGGGCATCGCCATTAGGTATCACAAATGGAATGTAGAGCATTTGTTCATCTAAAATGATTCAAGAAAAGTTTTTTTATACAGTATATTATAAATCATATTCAGTGGAATTCTGACAGAAACTAACAGTTGCCTCAGTCTATACACCTGATGAAAACATAGATCTGGAAAAAAGAATGGCCTCTGTTCTTGTCTGTTCTTCATTTTTCATTTTCATTTTTTGATCAAATTCTGCCGATTGTTCTCTATTGTCCCACGTTGTTTATATCCAACAGGAACCTCTGTCGCTATGTCACTTTCTTGTGTAAGGCTCTCAGTCTCCACCTGCTACTGATTTATTTGCTCAGATTATGCTTTAGTAAGAATATCTATGTTACAAAATTGTTAAGGAGGTTTGCTTTTCCAGTAGTTCTAGAGTTTTAGTCAGCCGGTTAACTAAAGATTTCTCTCTCTCTCTCTCTCTCTATCTATCTATCTCTCTCTCTCTCTCTCTCTCTCTCACACACACACACACACAGAGAGAGAGAGAGAGAGAGAGAGCAAATCTCTGATTTGAACGCCTGGTCCCCTTTCCATGCAGTATATTCTAGTTACAATAAAGGGAAGAATATGTTTTCACATTCTGACTAGGAACATGAATACAATTACATTTCTTGGAGGCCAATGTCAAACTTGTCTTTGCTCCATAATAAAGGCAGTTTCTGGATAGTTTCAAATTCATCAAACGTGAGCTACAATATTATCACAGAAAGGAAAATATTTCTGTTTTCTCATATTCTCATTTATTCTTCATTTTTTCAAGTCTTCATTCCGATATGACTTTTTACTTAGCTTACTTTTCCATTCCAGCATTCATTTTGCTCCTGCCATTCAGCTTTCTTACCATTCTTCCCGCTCTAATCTTAAAGAAGGAAAAATTATCACTTTATTTAAATTCTGAAGTTTCTGGGAGAAAAATTTTAGTTTGCTTATTTAGTTGCTCTATTAATACTTTAAAATCTACCACTTATGCAAACTGCCTAAACAATTATTTTCTATAAAACCTGTCCAAGATACATATGCTATTTGCCATCAGCGTATAACTTACCTGTGTTCACTTCACCTACTATTTATGTTATTAATATAAATGGCATTTCCCCTATTTTATGGGCCTCATAATTAATGATCAGCATAGGAAAAAGAAAATATAGATAAGCAAAATAAAATAAATATTTCAAAGAATGCAGATGAGTTGTTTGTAGGATATCTAACTTTGGGATTGTCCAAATGCTTTTTAACAGTTTCAGTTTTTGCATTTTTGCCAAGAATATTACAAAATTGATGGTGTCTTTCTGAGAGCAGCATACCCAGAGGCATGTGACATCAGTTTGTTTGTCACCATATGTTAATTTGCCAAGAATCAGGCTCCAATAGAAAGGCTAGTATGAAGGATTTTTTAAGACTTGCTCTTGAGATTACTAGCTGGCAGGAGGCAGAAAGGAAAATGAATTTTGTACAGAGAAGGTGGGCTATGAAGCAGTCTCAAAAAAAAAGCCTCAGCTGATCCCAGAGGAAGGAATAAGCCTACCGTGGCCCTTTAGAATTATCTAGCATTGAGTTGAGTGTTTTAGGCCTTTAGGCACCAATTTCATCTAATTGTTGGATGAGGGCCGTACTGGAAACAGGGCAAGCTCTTGAGTGAAATGACCTCTTCCATCAAAACAATTCCAAAAAGAGCTCACAGTTGCAGGCTGTCTGACTGAAGGACCCTCCCTGTGGGAATACATCTTTCAGTCCTGAAAAAGGATTTCAGTGGCACATCACAGTGTCTACTACATCCCATTAGTAGTAATGTTAACTTTGGTCACTTTTCTGTCATATTTCTCCACTGTAAAGATGCCTTTTTCCTTTTGTAATTAATAAGCAATAATATGCTCACGCCTGTAATCCCAGCACTTTGGGAGGCCGAGGCGGGTGGATCACGAGGTCAAGAGGTCGAGACCATCCTGGTCAACATGGTGAAA
>NW_016107687.1:2179489-2190335 GCF_001604975.1 Cebus imitator | reverse complement strand
AAAAAAGCAATAATATGGGGGAAATGTTGACATTATGAATTATCCTGTATCCCAACCAATTTTACCAGATGATTTTATTATCCATTGAGAATTTCTGCCTCAATCAATTATAACTACAATTGTTGACAAATGGTGATTTTCTACTTGAACTTTCTCCTTATATTTACTAATTACCATTCTCCTACAAAGAAGAGTGTTGCTTTCCTTGATGGTTTATTAATTTATTCATTTTTATTAGCAATATAGACTCACAAATTATATTTTTGATTTAATTACATTAATTCAATAATTGTATCTTTATGCTTAAATTGTACCACGTTTGGCCAATGGGGCCTTCATTAAACTTTCTGTCCTCTTGGACATAAATTCTATCCACTTTTGAGCACTTCCTTAATTCTGGTTCTTGATCTTACTTAAAGCTGCTTTAGCCTTGTATTTGTTATTTAATAATTCTACCCATAGTTTTCTTAACATTGGGATAAAAATAAATTTTGCATGAGATTCAGAGAACCTATGTAAAATTTTAGGACAATGTGTGGCATGTAGTAAGCATTCAATATATAATTGTCAGTTTTATGTCTATTTTCAATGCCTGGTATATAGTAATTATTTAATAAATGTCTTATCTTGTCGAATATAATTGCCATATAAATAAGTAAATATGTGAGCAATTAAAAATTATATGAAAATCAGCACACTTAAGGGTTTATGGGGTTTTTTTTACCCATTCCAACTTTACTAATGTATTTAGCTGCATGTTATTATTCTATTTAACCTAAAACATTAACTTTAAACAAAAACTATTTTGGATAAACATCATTGGGCATTTTTAAGTATTTACAAAATTGGTAAACAAAAATTTGCATTTGGATACATATTAACATGTGTATATTGCACACATACTTTATGAGAAATGAGGATATGTTATTCCAAATTCTCAAAGAAATCTGGGGAAGTGATTTATTCTTAATAAATAAACATCTGAATTTAAAAACATAATTACAATTTCCAAAATAATTTTAGTACTTTAAGAAGAATTCAAGGCCTAAACTAACAATTACCTCTAATAAATGAAGTATATTTGAAATAGATTTCATTACTGTGCTCTCCTTTTTACATTATTATATTTGTACCTAATTAGCAAGGTCATTATACTGGTAATCTTAGTTTATTTTGATACACATGGCTATTACTTCTGAAATTGAAAAAGCACATGCATGACAAGTTAGATAATACTCTTTAATGACTCCAGATGAAATTAAGTAACAAATTTAACAACAAATATTTGTGTTGGAGAACTCTAACAAATTTGAAATTTTCATAATTATACAATTGGAAAAAAGTGATAGGGTTCACAACAACTGGTGCAAATGGTCCTTGCCCTGCTTATAGAACATCTCAAGAAACAATGCAGCATGTCTATAGCTAAAAAGGCTGTATTTACAGAGCACCAAACATCTACCAGTTATAATAAAGAACTATTTTTAGAGAAGTTTTACTTATTATCTACTATAAATAAAATATTTTTAACGCCCAGCATTCTCAGGAAATAACACATGCTGATTTCATAAGAATTTAAACTAGACAGGGCATATCTCGAAAGAACCCATAGACTTATAATTAAGCCCCCTATTTATCCAAGTGTATGATTATATTTGAATATCTATTCAATTGAGCATTATTCAGTTATAATTATATCAAAACCCTATCTTAAACATTTGCATTATATCAAGCTTAGTTGTATCATGCATAATTTTTACATTTTATGCCATGTTCCATTATACATTATATGGTATTATATCTGAATTTTATCTTTCCTTAATGATTTAGAAAGTATTCAGTGAGATGTATTAAAGTAACATCGGTGTAGATTTCAAGAGCTTTTTTTGGATTTTTGTTGCACCTCTGCTATCAATATTTACCATGATTTTGACTGTGTCACTTACATGTTTTAGACCTTATTTTCCTTGTTAGTAAAATGAAAATATTTACAACAAGGGTCAAATGTGATATATAATAGGAAAGTGCTTTGAATATTATAAGTGTACATAAGTTGTAGACATTTTGGAATGACTTGCCTTGTAGAATGCTACAAGAAAAACACTGTGGTGCACTGAGATTTCTACTGACGTTAACTCCGGATAAGGGGAGAATGTTACCCTAAGAAGTTTCTCATCACAAGACGGGGCTACAGTAAACATTCATAAGTGAGTCCAAGCATTCTAGGCTTATCTCTACTCCATGTCTTATTCATCTTACCTATGTTGATGATCTAATTATTTATGGAGTTACTTTGACTAAACTTTATGGTTCCTATCATGTGTTAATCCTGTGTTGAGTGTCATGAACACAAAGAAAGATAAGGTGATGACTCTGAACTCAAGGAACTTAATTATCTAGTAAGGAAGCAGTAAACCAACGCAAACTGCAACAAGACTGTGATGAATGATTTCAGAGTTCAGATCTGATCATGTGCAATAGAAAATCCAGAAAACAGTGATTTAATAAAATAAACAATTTTATTTTAACATTATAGAGGAAGTTAATCTAGGGCTACTGCAGTAATTACACTATACCAAGACCAAGGTTTACATGATTGTTTTAGTCTTTCATGGTTAGTGGGAATATTGTGGACACAGTTCCAGCTATTGCATCCACATTTTAGGCAGAAAGTAGAGGAAAATGCAAAAGAAAATAGAGCACGTGCAATCTGAATATATCTCCCTTTTAAGATGTTTTCTTAGAAGCCTCACCTGACAGTACTCTTAACTCACACATATGCATGTATGTGTATATATATATATATTCCTTTACAATAAAACATATATATGTTGATATATATATATATATATCAAAGGTATATATGTGTATATATATATTATTTTACAATAATATATATATCAACATATCTATATATTCTTATAAAGGAATATATATATATATATACACACACACACACACATCCTTTACAAGTATATATATATACATATGTTGACATATATATATTCTTATAAAGGAATATATGTATGTGTATATATATATTTCTTTTATATATATATATTCCTTTACAAGAATATATGCTGATACATATATGTGTTGATATAGGAAGATATATGTATATGTATCAATATATATATGTTGATATAGGAAGATATATGTATATGCATGAATATGCCACATATATATGTTGATATAGGAAGATATATATATATGTATGAATACATATACACACAGACATATTTATATGTTGATATAGAAAGATATATGTATATGTATGAATATATCTTCATATATGTATGAATATATATATTCTTGTAAAGGAACATATGTGTGTGTGTGTGTGTGTGTGTGTGTGTGTGTGTGTGTATATATATATTCATACATATACATATATCTTCCTATATCAAAATTTCATGGGCTATTAGAAACAGTTACGACGGATTTATAAAGAAAGAGCATCCAAATCAAACTTGATTATGTAGTGTTAACATGGATCTTCATTCCTCTCCAAAAATACCTCTCAAAATCTACTACCCGACCCACTCTTCCTCACACCTGTAAATTACACTACCATCCCACTATCTATTCGATAACTAAAACCAGAAATCTTGGAATCATTGCCAGTTTTCCCTTTCTCCTAAGACATTTTATTCTACCTTTAAATATTCTCAATACGTCAATATCTTTGTTCCTCTGCCATCATTTACACCCTAGATCTCAATACTCTTCATTTAACTGTTGCAGAAGCCTCCTGACTTGTCCTCCCACTTTAATTCTTATTTTGTCCATTCCATCCTCTGCTCACACGGTAACAAGAATTGTGTCTTCTTAAAATGCAATTGAAACCACATAACTCTTCTATTTAAAAATTCTTCAAAGATTTCCCACTGCTCTTACAACAAAATGCAAATTTATCTAAAAATAGTAGGATGAGGCTAGAGGGCTATAAACCCCAAATACTGACCCTACCTCTAGCTTCAATACTACAGAGAAAATGCCAAAATGAAACCAACTGCCAAAGAGACCAATTTTACCATTTAACAAATGTGAGCCCAAGAACAATCCCCTCACTTGCCTGAGCTTTCTTATGTGTAATAAGAAAATTGACTTGATTAACACTAATAGTTCTAAAATCCTATGAAGAGCAAAAGCAGTCTGAGTCTGCTATTAAAAAGTTTTTCGTACTTTTAGCTGTGCACCTGTCTGTTCTTTCACAAGGTAACAGTTAATGACAAAAGGCCATCACTTTTTTCAAAGATCCATCTGTATCTGATTCTGTCTGACACAGTTTTTCATCAGGATAGGCAGATGGTAGATTAGCTCCCAAAAACATACTGTAGCATCATTAGTGTAACTCAATCCCAAATGCAATACTGGGTCTTCTTGTGTTCAGATACCCTTAATTATGCTCATTCCAAGCATATGGTTGCCAAACAAATCAGTAAATTTTTATTATGTTCTTAAATGCAAACTATATTTTCTTGAGAAAGCTTATTCTTTATTACTACTCAAAAAACAAGTTAAATACAAACTGTCTAAATTAGCGTGTAAATAGAATTGAGTAAACTGCACCTTCATGTCCTCTAGGAAGAAATTAAACAAATTTTAGAATCACCAATTAGCTCAAAAAGTTCATGAAAATTAGGAAGTAAAATAGTATGTCTACTTTATGTTTTCATCTAACAAATACTTATTTAATATTTGTATACCTTTTACAGAAAGCAAAAATATTCATATAATTTCATGCCTTTTATTTTCAATACTTTTATGTCGAAAGTGCTATTTACAATCTGTGTGAAACATTATACACATTGTGCCAAATATAATTCATATGCATAAAATCCCTCAGTCTATAAGAATAGCATGTACTCTGAATCAACAACTCCCATTGGCTCTTTCCTGACTTGTAGTCTTGTCATCTTCTGATAAAATAATTCCTTGTCTCCAAAATCCTTGCCCTCACTTAAGCTTCTATTTGCCATCACTGGAGATATAATCAGTGAATCCAACTGTTCTTAACAAACATTCATATCAAGTCCTGTCACCGCTCCAAAGGAGCCATTACAGTGAATAATTTTATGGGAAGTTTGGGCCCCAAGAATCCTAAAAGACCATTACAGCCTATTGTGTCAAACAGTCTTGCAAAATAGAGGCCCTCAATTTGACTTTCAAATACAGAGTGAAATCACTCCCCAGGATCAATCTGTGCATGTTAAGAGTCTCTCAATACACAAAGACATGAGTCATTTTATTCTAGTTCATCAATGACTTATAGTGTTCAAAAGTGCCTTAATCAGAGCCATGAGCAGTCCTTAATTGACTGATATATTCACTTTTTCTCCAGGCTTTAAAAGGCAAACCTTTTTTAAAAATTCAGTCATTTGTCAAAACTGCTTAATTTATTGCATCTCGAAGATGCTTTCTGCTCATCTGCCATGGAGTTTGTGCTATCTATTATGTCTGAAATTACTTTAACTTTATAGTACAAAAAAAGTAGTTCATTGCTGCAGAAAGGCACATATTATGAGTAACCTCTATGACACACCTTAGTTTATCAAATTAACAAAATTGATTCCTTGGAAATCTTTAGGAGATTATATAAAATAACATGATAATTTAATGAGGGAAAGACAGAGTGTACTTACCGGTAAGGACAACTCTAAGGAAAGTATCTCTTCCATCCTTTCCTCTTTGTATAACAATTATGTGGTGTGAAAGAGATTGAGCCCACTCCAGCTCTAAAGTTGGACTCTAAGGGATTGAAGCCATTTGGGTCATTTTTAGATTCAGGTGAGATCACATATCTAAGGCCTAAGCCAATCAGAACATGCTATTCCATTGATTTAGTGAATGGTTCAGGAGTGGACATGTAACCAAATTATTCTAGCCATAACAAGACTCAAGATTTTTCATTTCACAGTTACGAAAAGAAAACCCCTATCTTTCTCTAGGTCTAAGTGAAAATAACTAGAGGCTGTGGATGCTATAACAGGAAGCCTTCTTTCAATCATGAGATGAGCTGCCCTGAGGACGAGATGAATACATGGAGGAAGTCAGCACTGAGAGCCACAGAGACATGGGTCTGTCACCTCAGTGACACCATTCAAGTCATTAATGTTCGGATCAAACCAATCCTAAAGCCCACATTCCCACAGGATGTTTTAGTAATATGTTGATAAATATCTTATTGCTTGAGCCAGGTGTTAGAACCCTAAATTTTTAATAAGCACTAACGAGTGGGATATCTAGACAGAGGTTTAACAAAGAGGCAGGAAGTAGACAGAATATGGGAATGATAAATCAGAACAAAAAAGCTTTATTAATATGGCAATTTTTCCTAAGACCTCTATAAGGTTATATCTAAAACTGTAAATAGTTCTCAAAAGTGTATAGGTGTAAACTGTTTAGACCACAAAACTCAATTGTATGAACACCACAAATTAACTTTCCAAAGTAATACAGTTTAATTTTTATTTTGAGCCTCTATTCTGCCTAAGAGCAGGAAATTTAATTCCAAATAAACTTAACCATTTTAAGTGTGTACTGAGTACATTCAAGTTTTTTCTTTCCCTTTCCTCTAGAGAGGCATCAAATCACTAGATAATTTATGTAACACCCTGGCCTTGAGGGGTAACATTGAAATGATCATTATCATTTGCCCACACTGACAGCCATGTATGAATGTCATCTGTCTGTCCTTCACAGTGATCATACCTCCCACTGGCATACAGTGATCTCAGTATTCTGTTCTCTATACTCTACTCATGAGAACCATTTGGGTTACTTCACCCTTTCACAGCCACCTCTAGGTACCAGTCTGTGTCACAAATAATTCTCAGGTGCTCTCTTCTGTCATCCTCAAGATACTAGAGAATCCAGGGTGGTAGTACTGCTTATACAGCCATGTCTAAAATGTCAACTTCCTCTTTTAACTTCACTGGCGTTACATCGAGCTAGTGCAGGAAATCCTGTTTGCTTCGTGGGCTCTACTGAAGAAATGAGAACATATGTTCTCTATTCTCAGATGCCCCAAATTGCCTAGATATTTTTATAACTTGAAATGGGGAGTGTTTTCCTGGAGACTTACTCCAACACCACACTCTTAAATTTCTATTAACTTTCTTCTCTTTACCAGCTTAAATTTATTTACGGTAGATGAAGTAGCCCGACTAATAGTTCTCCAAAGATGTCCGCATCTTAGTCTCTGTAACCTCTGAATATGTTGCCTTACATAGAAGGAATTTTTCAAATGTGATTAAAGACTTTAAGACAGGAAAATTATATCAGACTACTAGGTGGGCCGATGTCATCACAAGACTTTTTTGTTCAACTTTTATTTTAGATTCAGGGGGTACTTGTGCATGTTTGTTACTTTGGTATATTGTGTGATGCTGAGGCTTGGTTTACAGTTGAACTCATCACTGAGGTAGTGAACATAGTGCCCAACAGGTAGTTTCAACAGTGGTTCCTCTTCCTTCCCTCTCCCCTCTTGTAGTCCCCAGTGTCTATTTTTGCAAAATTTATGTCCATATGTACCCAATGCTTAGCACTTGCTTATAAATGAGAACATGTGGTACTTAATTTTCTGTCTCCATGTTATTTCACTTAGGATAATGGCCTTCAGCTGTATCTATGTTGCTTCAAAAATATGATTTTATTCTTTTTATGGCTGCATAGTAGGCCATGACATATATATATATATACATATATATATATATATATATATGTGTGTGTGTGTGTGTGTGTGTGTGTATAAAAATATGTATATATAAACATACCACATTATATATACACATATATACATATATACAATATATATACACACATATATATGTATATAACACACACACATATATATATATATCACATTTTTATTTACTCAATCCAGTATTGATGAGCACCTAATCAATGGTGCTCAAGGAATCAATAGCAAGTACACTGATTCCATGTATTTGCTATTGGGAATATTGTTGCAATGAACCTACAGATGCATATGTCTTTTTGGTGGAATTATTTCTTTTTTCTTGGGTATATACACAGTAATAAGATTACTGGTTTGAATGGTAGCTCCCTTTTTAATCCTTTGAAAAATCCCCAAACTACTTTCCACAGTGGCTGAACTAATTTACATTCTCACCAGCCATGGAAGGGCATTCCCTTTACTCTGCAGCCTCACCAACATCTGTTATTTTTTGACTTTTCAATAGCCATTCTGACTAGTGTGAGATGGTACCTCACTGTGGTTTCCATTTGCATTTTTCTGATGATTAAAGATGATGAGCATTTTCTTGTATGTTGGTTGGCTGCTTGTAGGTATTCTTTTGAGAAGTGTCAGTTCATGTACTTTGTCCACTTTTTAACAGGGTTATTTAGTTTTTGCTTGTTGATTTCTTTGAGTTCTTTATAGATTCTGGATACTAGAAATTTGTCAGATGCATAGTTTGTGAGTATTTTCTCCCAATCTGTAGGTTGTCTGTTTACTATGTTAATCATTTCTTTTGCTGTGCAGAATCTCTTTAGTTTAAGTAGGTCTCACTTGTCAATTTTTTGTTTTTGCAATTGCTTTTGAGGACACAGCCATCAATTCTTTGTCAAGGCTGATATCAAGAAAGGCATTTCTAGGTTTTCTTCTAGGATTTTTATAATTTGGGGTCTTACATTTAAGTCTTTAGTCTATCTTTACTTAACTTTTAGTAAAGTGATAGGTAAGTGTCCAAAATAATTCTTATGCATATGGATAACCAGTTATCCCAATACCATTTACTGAATAGAGAGTCCTCTTCTCTTGCTTATTTTTTGTTAATTTTTGTCAAAGATCAGATAATTGTAGGTGTGGCTTTAGTTCTGCATTCTCTATTCTGTTTATTGATCTATTAGTCTGTTTTTATATGAGTGCCATAGTGTTTTGGTTACTATAGACTTGTAATATAATTAGAAGTCAGGTAATGTGATGCCTCAGGCTTTCTTTTTTTTGCTTAGGATTGTTTTGGCTATTTTGGACTTTTCTTTTCATTCCATATGAGGTTTAGAATAGTTTTTTCTAATTCTGTGAGGAAAGGCATTTGTAACTTGACAGGAATAGTATTGAACCTGTAGATTGCTTTGAATAGTATGGCCATCTTAATAATATTGATCATTCCTGTCCAAAAACATGGAATGTTTTTCAATGTGTTTATATTTTCTGTGATTTCTTTCAGCAGTGTTTGGTAGTTCTCTTTGTAGAGATCTTTTACCTCCTTGGTTAGATGTATTCCTAGGTATTTTTCATGTGTGGCTATTGTAAATGGAATTGTATTCTTGATTGGGCTCTCAGCTCGAAAAATATTGGTGTATAGAAATGAAACTGATTTTTGTACATTGATTTTCTAACCTGAAACCTTACTAAAGGTATGTTTCAGTTCCAGGAGTTTTTGGTGGTGTCTAGTGTTTCTGGCTATAAGATCAAATTAATTACAAAGAGAAATGGTTTTATATTTTCTTTTGTTATTTGGATGCCTTTTATTTCTTCCTCTTGCCAAATAGCTTTGGCGAGGATTTCCAGTACAATGTTGAATAGGAGTGCTGAGAGTAGGCATCCTTGTCTTGTTCCAGTTCTCGAGGGGAATGCTTCTGGCTTTTTCTCATTCAGTATGATGTTGGCTGTGAGTTTGTAATAGACGGCTCTTATTATGTGAGGTATGTTCTTTCAATGCCTAGTTTCTTGAAGTCTTTTTATCATGAAAGAATGTTGGATTTTATCTAAAGTTTTTGTGCCATCTATTGAGATGATCACATGGTTTCTGTTTTTAATTCTGTTTATGTGATGAATCACATTTATTGATTTGTGTATGCTGAACCAACCTACGTCCCAGGAATGAAGCCAACTTGTTCATGGTGAATTAACTTTCTGATGAGCTTCTGAATTCAGTTTGCTAGTACACTGCTCAGGAGTTTTGCATCTATGTTTATCAGGGTTACTGACCTGTAGTTTTCTTTCTTTTTTAAAAAAGATAAACAAAATTGACGAACTTTTAGCTACACTTAGGAAAATAAATATCTAATAAAATCAGAATTAAAAGAGAAAAAATAGAATCAACATATGATCCAGCAATCCTAGTTGTTTACCCAAAGGATTTGAAATCAGTTTATTAAATAAATGTCTGCATTCTCATATTTATTGCATCACTATTCACAATAGCAAAGTTAAGGAATCAACCTGAGTCAGTCCATTAATGGATAAATTTTTAAAATGCCAGTCATAGCAAATTCACCCTTGAAGTAGAGATTTCACAGCTTGTCAGCATTTAATCTCTATCCCAGAATTGCCTCAATTTTGAGAAAAGGGACAATTATGACAGCAACTAATTCACTAGTTTTAAAATATCTCATATTACTGTCACATGAGGAACATTTAGGCATGGCAGCCCATAGAGAATCCTTGCAAGTTTGTACCTTCTAATTAAGTTATTTTACACTTTTTGTCTCTAATCTTGCAGCTACTGAGGTGTCTTTCATTTATTATCTATGCATTAAATTCTTTACAGTGTGCACATGTCAGTTCACTGGGACTACTATAACAAAATGCCATACATTATATGGTTTATAAACAATAGAAAGCTATTTCCCACAATTCTGGAGAGTAGGAGTTCCAAGATCAAAGCACCAGCAGAATTTGGTGTCTGGAGAGGACCTGCTTCCCCATAGGCAGTTCCTTCTCACTGTGTCTTCATGTGGCAGAATAGGTGGGCAGCTCCCTTTGGTCCGTTTTATAAGGGCACTAATTCCATTCATGAGGGCTCTGTCCTTTTTTTTTTTTTTTTTTTTTTTTTTTTTTTTTTTTTTTTTTTTTTTTTTTTAGATAGAGTTT
>NW_016107687.1:2145902-2179423 GCF_001604975.1 Cebus imitator | reverse complement strand
TTTAGTAGAGACAGGGTTTCACCATGTTGACCAGGATGGTCTCGATCTCTTGACCTCGTGATCCACCCGCCTCGGCCTCCCAAAGTGCTGGGATTACAGGCGTGAGCCACCGCGCCCGGCGAGGGCTCTGTCTTTACGGCCTAATCACCTGCTAAAGGTCCCACCTCCCCATTACCTTGGGTGTGAAGATTTTAACATATTAACTTGGGGTGGGCATTCAGATCATAGCAGCACATATGAAGGAAGGAAGGTACTGGCCACTTAGCATTCTGCATCCACCCTTGCAATTGTTCCACAGCAAGGAAGCATTTATTCAATAAGGCAAAGGGTCATTGGTGGTGACTTGTTTTGTCTTCTTTCTGCCAATTCCTTTTCTAGAAATTCTACCTCAAAGTCCTTTAAAAGGTAAAGGTAAAAGTTATCCTTGTCCTGACATAACTAAAGTTAATCGTCTTCTTCTAGCTCTCTTAGCTCTCCTCTGCACACAGGTCCTCCCTGAAAGATGCCATTCACATTTATTCCTTCACAGGTCAGCCTCACAAGCATTTCTAGGTGAGTACTTTTGGGAGCTATATGTCTCTAGCTTCTGTTCTCCAAGCTTCAATTCTACACATTCTTCTCCCTACTCTACCTTTCAGTGTTGCTGAGTCAATGTTATCCCAAATGCAGGATTTTCAAATCTACAACACCAACTCCTCTACCTCTCACACAGCTATTGTTTCTGGTAGAGTCTAGACTGGCACCATTTAATATAAATAGAATGAGAGCCATACATGTAATTTTAAATTTTCTAGTAGCCACATTAAATAAACTAAAGAGTAGCAAGGGAAATTTGTCTTAATAATACCTATGAAATAATACATAGTTAATGCATTTTTACCTACCTGCACCCAAACATTATCTTTAACAAGTCATTCACACAAAAAAATTAATGAGATATTTTATATTTTCTCATGCTAAATCTTCAAAATATGGTCTGTATTTACACTCTTAGCATATTTTAATGTTAGTAGTAGCTACCACATTGGAGAGTGCAGGTTTAGACTCATTCATCTGTAATTCAGAATATCCTGACCAAGATCCCAGCTTCCTTCCAGCCTTAGCTCCTGCTACTCCTCCTCAAGCACTCAACACCCCACTCAGGGCAAGCTGTCCCTTCTACACTTCCTGCTCTTCCCTACATTTGTATTTGTTGTCACCATTCTCTCTATGCAGGATTCCTCTTTTCTGCCTTTCTTACTAACCCACATTTCATGGTCTCTGAACACTTGTAAAAAATGTAGTTCTTTTAAACTAAGCTAGAATGATTCACACGCCTATAAGGTCAATATTTTTTCAAGGTTCTATTTTCCTCTGTGTTTTCTTCATGCTGTCACTCTTACCTTTCTTGTCTCATGCTGTTCCTTTTACTTTGATAACTAAAAGTTATTCTTTTTTTTACTCTTTTTTAAAAATTTATTTATTATACTTTAAGTTCTCAGGTACATGTGCAGATCGTGCAGGCTTGTTGCATAGGTATACACGTGCCGTGGTGGTGGTTTGCTGCATCCATTACCCCATCATCTACATTAGGTATTTCTCCTAATGCTATCCCTTTCCAATCCCCCCATCCCCTGCTATTCCTCCCCGAGTCCTGAAAGTTATTCTTAACATGATGCTTAGCTTTGCGAAAGTAATAGGTCAAAATCCCTGTATTTTAGTGGCTAAAAATTAGAAGCTTAGTAGCTGCCACAAGACAATACTAAAACATGATCAGGGATCAGATCACCTGTGCCAAACTTCTTTAAATATTCTTTTAAAGTCTCTATCTGAGAAGAATTAAAATTTTATTTCAAAAGCAATTTTTCCAAGATAAAAAGCATGCCTGATTGTCTGTTAACCAATTGAACCTTAATTCCTTGCTTGAAGAAAAAAGAAGATATCTTAAAATGTTAAGATTCACATTTAAGAAATGGAGGTGACCTCAGCAACACAATAGAGTAGAAAGCTCCTGACTTGATCTACACCCACAGATTTACCAAATAAGCATTTATTCACAGATAAATTCCCTCTAAGAGAAAGTCAGAGACTAGTTGAGAGACTCCTACCTAAAGGCAACTGAGAAAACATCCACAGCAAATAATTAGGAATATCTGAGGCACACACAGGCACCCTTGGCATTGCATCATACAATCGAGAAAGGAATTCCCAACACCCAGCTTCTCTCTGTGAAGAGGGCTTGGACCTGACAGATACTGCCCTAACTCTAAGGTTCCTAACTGTAAGGTTCCTCAAAGTTTGGCTCTTACTTCACTAAATACGGAAACAGAAGGGATTAGACATATGCAAGTCTCCTTGGATTACAGGGGAAAAAAGTGGTAATTTGATACAACTGCCTAAGTGCTTTAAGGAGCTTCATCTCCTGGTGGCAGTGCAAAGGAGGGGCCTTTCCAGGAGGAGTTTATGATATGCTCTTCCGTGGCTACTTGGTAGCCTGGTTTTGTACTAACTTGTGTCAGGGAATTAAAGGAGAAGACAAATATTAGCCCAGCCAGCAGGCTGAGAAACAAATCAGCACTTTGGAGCATGCTTTCACGACTCACCCGAATGATAACTCCAAGTCCATTAAATTCCCAGAAGGCATTTGTCCACACATCAAGCACTCCAGCTTTTCCATCTTCCACTCAAAGGACTGCATTGTAAACCTCACAGCTCTGGGAGCAGTGGGGACAAAGTAAATACAAGTCTTCTAGACCACAGAATAAAGTAGAAGTTTTATATGGGCATGGAAGCACTTCCTGGGGCTTCAATTTCAACATTCCGTGCAATGAGGGGGCTTCAAAAAAATGCAACTCTCTATTTTTCCCTGGGAGAAATTTATGCTACATATTGAGTGTCTCAACATTTACAGCTACCTCTTCAAGGACTCAGTCCTAAACCACTTAGTTCTGGAAGCAGAAAGGACTAGACACATGTACACCTCCATAGATCACAAAACAAAGAGGTGGTCTTCAAGGAGAAAAAATATTTTCATTGACTACACCCCATTGGGAGCAGGCCAGAAAACATGAAGGGGCGTAATGCACCTCCCATTTTCTCTCCAAAAGAAGCTTACTGCACATACTTCCAGTGGCTACTTGACAGCTTGGCTTCTAATAAACTTACATCCAGAATTTAGTTATGCAGACAAAAATAACACTTTCAGCAGTCAGAGTGGGGCATTTCCTGAGCCTCCTTTCCAGCTCACTCTAGTGATAAATCCAAGCCTGCCTATTTTTTCCTGGAAGGAGTTTGGTCATGCGCTGAGTGCCACAACTTCTATAGCTGCCACTGAAGGGACTGTCTCTTTAACAAAGTAGCTCTGGGAATCAATGGGGTTTTGCATTTCTGAGTGACCTAGACCACAGAAAACAAAGAGGTATATGCACAATGAACCCCTTTCCAGAAACTATCCCCCTAGGACCAGAAATTGCAGCCTGAATATGTGTATCATACATCTACTGAATGAACATACAGTAGAGAGTGGAAGATAGACCCATGTTCAGCTTCACAATGAGGAAAGAAGAAACAAAAATATATAGCCAACACTTCTACTTTTTCAGCTATATCTAGAGTATCTGGTTCCTACATTTTCAGTCTAAGGGTACCGATAGGATGTGACACATCCTACAATTTAGAGGCCACCAAAACAAACAAACAAGTCTGGACAAACCCAATTTAAAAGGCAGCTTAAATTTTTTGGTCGAATAGAGTGGTGAGATCCTTCTCCTATGTGAGGCCAGTCTGACAAGTCTGGGAGAGGTAGTTGTCTTATCTACTGCACAGAAAACAATACAGAGAGACAAGAACAATGAAGAAACAAGAAAATATATTCAAAACAAAAGAACAAAGTAAATCTCCTGAAACAGACCTATGTGAAGTGGAGATACGTGATTTATGCAACAGAGAATTCAACATAATAATCATATAGATGCTCACCAAGGTCAAGAGAGCAATGTAAGAACAAAGTGAGAACTTCAACAGGGGATAGAAAGTATTAAAAAGTATCAAACATAAATCATAGATCTGAAGAATACTATAGTTGAACTGAAAAATTCAACACAGGCATCCAAGAGCAGGCTAGATCAAGCAGAGGAAAGAATGAGTGAACTGAAAGGCAGCTCACAAGATATCACCCAACTGAAGAGCAAAAAGAAAAAAAGAGTTAAGAGTGAAGATAGCTTAAGAAACATAAAATGCCATCAACAAGAACAACTTATGCAATACTAACATGCCAGAAGAGAGAGCAAAAAAGAAAATAAATCATATTCAAAGAAATAATAACAGACTTTTCAAGTCTGGGGAAGAAAATAGAAAGCCAAATCTAGGATGTTCAAAGTACCTCAAATAAGATAAATTCAAAAATACCCACATCAAGACACATCATCCAATTATGAAAAGGTAAAGACAAAGAGAGTGTTGAACTCCATAAAACTATCAATGGATTTCTCAGCAGAAACACTGCAGTCAGAAGGGTGTACAATGATATATTCAAAATCTTAAAAGGAAACAAAAAAACCCTGCCAACCAAGAGTTCTATACCCAACAGTCCTGTCTGATGAGAGTCCTTTTTTTGGCTTGTAGATGGCTGCCTTCTTACTATCTTCACATGGGAGAGAGAGAGAGCGAAAGTGAGGGCAAGAGAGAGCAAGCGAGAGAGACAGAGAGAGAGAGAGAGAGAGAAAGAGAGAGAGAGAGAGAGAGAGAGAAAGAGAGAGAGAGAGAGAGAGAAAGAGAAAGAGAGAGAGAGACTATTCTTATAAATGCATGAACTAATCCCATCTTGAGGGCCCCACCTAAACTTAATTACCTCCCAAGGGCCCCATCTCTAAGACCGTTACACTGGGAACTTGGGCTTCAATATATGAGTTTGGAGGGCATAGAATTTAGTTCACAGAAGCACACAGATCATGAGAAATCAGTGATTTCTTGATGTTAATTTAGTTTAGTTAATAAAACGCTTAAGGATCCCAAGTCTGATTAATTACTAAAAAATTTTTACTTTCATGGAGTATATTTCAATATGACATTCTATAAGATTATAATCACAGTTTTGATGGAATAACACACATAAAAGTAACTATATATAAAAACTATACAACTGTCAGGCAATAAAAAGCTCTCTACTCATCAGAATGCAAGTTGTATTGCATTTTTGTTTGCTTATGAATATCTTCAATGGACCATGGTATTGTATGTTACGCAAATGAATCTATTTGCCCCTTATAAAGTCATTTATTTTATGTAAATTTTTATGGTTTCTGGCTCTCCTCAACCACCTAGTACATTGTTATGTTCCTTGTGATGTGGGGAGGTTGCTAGGCAGTGTCACAGATTATGACGCCCAGCCACTGAGCTGTGACAATGCCTAACTCCATATTGCATATCTGTTCTTCTCCGAGGCAAGTTTAAAGCAGATAATACACTTAAAGCATGCAGGAGGCTGTATGCCTTCAGTGAAGATATACACTAAAACATGATCATTTGGTGCATAATATGCATATGAATATTGACAAACAAAAACAACAGAGCATTTTGCTGCTCTCCCACAGCTTCACCTGCTTATGACAGAGAAATGACAGAGGAGCTGCCCCTGCCAGTTGCTGGCTGTGATTATAAATGCCCCATGTGTGATAGTTATTCCTTATCAGTGGGTCTTATGAAATGTTGATATCTCCTTTAATTATCTGACCTTAGCACTATTATCTAATAATTAACTACTATAATAAAGAGAAACCCTAAGCTAAGAATTTAGACTACAGGCATGTACCTGTAGTCTCAGTTACTCAGGAGGCTGAGGCAGGAGGACTGCTTGGGCCCAGGAGTTTAAGGTTGTAGTGGGCAATGAGTGCACCTGTAAATAGCCATCGCACTCCAACCTGAGCAACAGAGCAAGGCCCATGTCTCTAAATCAATAAGTACAAATTTATTTTTGTTTTCTCAATTGTCCAAGAAAAACATATTTCCCCATCTAAACATCTGCTGACAACCATTATGGCATAAAACACACAAAAAAGTAGTCTAAGAATCAAAGAAATATGAGACACTAAATATTGATATGTCAATACCCAGTGAGCATCAAATCAACGTATTGCTTTTAAAAATATTCAACTAAAATAACTTCTTATTTTAACTGTTCAATGGTATTTTTCTTGAGTTCAAAAATGACATTAAATAGAACCCTAGCTAAGTTGCAAAGATGAGTTACACATCATTATTTCTATCTGAAATGATAATAAAGAGGTTTGTTAATTTTTTATAAAATAATCATTATCTTAAAGTATTAGAGAAGGGGCTGTTCTTTGTCTTTTCAACATGAACACTATTTTATAAAATCAACATAACAATGAAATAATTGTGATCTTAAAATCACTAAGAAAATCACTATTTGGGCCAGCTTAGTGTATTTTATGAATACACTTTAGTAGACGGCTTATAACAACCAGCCAATTCAATGCTATTTTAAGGTGGCTGTAGATTTTCTCTAATATAATGTGACTGTTTCAATCTTTTAATTTAAACTGAATTTTGGCTTTAATGGAGATTTATCCTGGCAAAAAAGGCAAACTGCATATTTAGGGTGAGTTCTACCTTCAATCAGAAATACAGTAGCTATAGCGAGAAACAGCACACATTCTCCATTATTTTTTCTCTTTTTGATACTTACGCTTACTGGAAAATTGTTATTAAAATGTCAACATCAGGAAACATCATCATCTAACTTACTTTTAGGGAAGATAAAAAACTAAATTATTCAGACCCTAAGTATTTATATTTTTCATGAAAGATAAGTATCTAGCACAAGGATCAGCAATTCTGTAATTCTGCAAGTGTTAGATAGTAAATACTTCAGCTTGGTGGACCACAGGTTCTCTGTCCCAACTGCTCAGCTCTGTTATACTAGTACAGAAGCAGTTGTAGATGACATATATATAAATAGATATGGCTGTGCTCCAATCAATTTATTCACAAAACCAGGGGGTAGCCAGGCTTAAGCTGTAGTTTGTGGACCCTGCGTGTAAAATATGGGTCATATTCAAAATACAGAAAATGCAACCCACTGTACAGGATACTCTGTGAAGAATTCAAGGTGGAATTACACCAACCCACAAAAAAACTACTAAGCATAGTCTATATCCAAGTTTCAATGTTAAGTGCTATTAAACTACAATAGTAATGTATGACCAAGTTCTTATCCTCAGGAAGCTCAAGATTTTCCAAAGAAGCCAACACTGTAATGGAATTAATTGACAGCAAAACTGGACATTAGGTAATGAAGTACTAGATGGCTAGGCTCAAATTAAGCTCAGGTCTTTCAGGACTCCACTAGGGATACAGATTTATTTAATACATTTTAACAAAGAGTGGATAACACTATTATCCCAAAATTGGCACCTTATTTATTGATTAATCTGATATGCAGAATTATCTATTATTTCATATACCCACTTTATGTTTTATAACAATAGAAATTTTCAAAAATCCATGTTTATTTTAAGGACACAACAGAAAGCCATACAAAATTGAATTTAAAATTATATTTTATACATTTTATAGCTGTTGGGAAAAGAAGAAAAATTTAGCATTTACACTCAAGAATTCCTCTTAACTTCTAAGAAAAATGTAATTCATCCTTGCAAATTAGCTAAGGTTCAGAAGTCAATACCTAGGAGGAATATATATATATGTGTGTGTATATATATATATATGTGTGTGAGTGTGTGTGTGTGTGTGTGTATTTATATAAAATTATATATGTAATATATGTATTATATATAAAGTGACTTTTATATATACACACACACACATATATATATAAAGAATGAATAACGAGATTCTTTTTAAAAGAAAAATAAATCAGAGGATATAGTCATTCAGTCTGCCATTGGATCCATTGTTAGAAATGAAAAAAATTACAATTAGATATTTTGAGTTTTTAAACTGCTCTGAAAAAGCATGTAAAATAAGATGGGTTTTTAAATGACTGTCATTATAAAAATCACTGTATTTATAAAGCACATTTAATGCTACATCTCAGAAGTATTGCTTCCAGGATTTTTTGACCAGACCTGAAAAATTCTTGCTCTTAAGCACAAGGTTGAGATAATTTATCAAAACATGAAAAATCCTACAGTGTCCTGTTCCACATTTTTAGCTTTGAAATTTATGAATTGTTATATAGAACTTACTATGTATTGCCTGTCCTTTCTCTTGAAAAAATGCTTTTTGAATTTGCTCTCCTATAGTAAGAGTTAGAATTAAATAGAGAGCTATATTGTAGCCTTAAAAAAAAGTGGTCCTTTGCAGCAGAGCAACTGAGTTAGCTCAATCATCATCTGAGGATAACCAAGGAAAGTGGACCCAAGATCAACGGCCTTTTGATGTTTGTCTGCTACTAACACATGCCTCTGCTCACCTGCCCATTTGGTTCACACCACCTTTGGAATAGTCTTGCCAAAATATTTGCTTGCTTATTTTTTCAGGATGTTCTTTTCAAGATTTTCTATTCATCCTCCTTATTCAGGGAACTCCCAGAGTAGAGACTCACTTACTTGTCCCTGGTCTCATTATTCAACAAATTCCACAACAGATTTAGCTTTTCTGTTTGCTTTTAAAATTGCTCAGGAAAAGATATAAAGCTGCTGGGCTGGGTTTCAAGACATGTTACCCGAAAATATGGCACCTTGGAATTTGAAAAAATAGCAGAAGCAAGAAGGTCACTCACATCTTCCTCTCACTCTTTTCCACTAAAGCAGGTCATAAAACTTTGGAAGGTCACTCTCTGGCCTTCTCCCCCACTTCTCCCCTGAAGCAGGTCAGAAGATCTTCATTCCAGAAGTACCCTCCCTATACTGAGAGGAAGGAACATCCTACCTCTGAAGTCGCAGGGACACAGATAAGAATCTGAACAAACAGACTTTGCTAGATTTCTCCCCATTTATTACCATTAGATCATCTCCTTTTCTCCTTCCTTCATATTTCTCCACAACCTTCTACTCTTCATCAAACCTAAGAATAAAAATACAGAAGTTTACCCATTTGTTTGGTTCTTTGTTTTCTTATGAAGGCTGTCACATAAAAACTTGTATTAAATATTCATATGCTTTTCTCTTACTAATCTCTCCTTTATTATAGAGAGCTCAGTCATAAACCTTTAATGGAAGAAAGATTTTTTTTGCCCTACAAAGCCATCAGTTCTTAGCAATGAAAAAGGAGGGTTAAATCAATCACTTTCTCATCAAGGTGTGCTAAGCATTCTGTTGCTGTGATTTACTCCCTCAATATCATAGCTCCCCAATGATTTACAAATATATAAACTTGCCCTGAAACTAATAATGATTTACTATCTTAAAATTATTTGGAGACTCTTTTATTAGATAATTTAAAATTGATTAGTCCTGACTTTCCCTGATTTTTTCTACTAGTAAAAGCAAATTAGAGGGTTTTAGAGGTGAACAAAAAATATTTTCTGCAATAATAGATTCTCATTTTTTAACTTGCATCCTCCACTCAAACATGTGACAAATACATCTAAAGTGATGAAATACATTTAAATAGCTCAAATTCTGTTCATAATAATACAAAGTAAAATAAATTATCGTAATTATTAATCATGCTACTCCTTTTCATGATAACCAACAAATACTGGTTATATTTTAATCAATGTGAGCACTAAATTTTTCTAGCGCCTCTTGTATTCTGTCCAGTTTGCATATATTGGTCTTTTGCTCCCACACCTTATATTAGCTTTACTGCTTTTTGGCGCTAATTAGCAAACCACATAACAACTGAAAACTTGATAGTTTGAGGAGCATACTTTCTGTCTAGAGCATAAAAAAAAAGAGTAATGCAAAATAATACATCAGATGGTGATTCTGATGGCATTGTTTCAAAGGTTTCTCAGACTTCTTTGTTACTGATCTCTGTCTACTCATGAGAAGGGAGAAATCTCTCCTCATAAGTATACCTTTTGTTTCCCTGAGCTAAAATCACTTTTTAAAGTTTGTTCATTGGAATATAGAAAGTATGGTGACAATAAGTCATCTGTAGCATATGTTGTAATTTCCCAGTGTTCAGAGATCACTTAGTATGCTAAAAGCAGAGTCCATTAGGACTAAAGATGAACTCTTCTAGGATATGCGCACTTTCTAAAACCTTCAAAAATATTGCCATATCCATGTGGCAAGTAATTTAGTTTTGTGGTGGGTGGCAGCCAAAAAAAGGCATATTCTCACTAACTTTAGGACAATATTTTTATAGACAACAAACATTTTCAGCTAGCATTTGCCAGACTTATCTATGAAAAGCTACCTTTTTCAATTCCATTTTTGCATCACTTAGTAATAAATCTCACTGATTCTAAGACACACTTCTTACATTTTATTATTTCTGGGATGTGGTTTCTTTCACAATCAGAACACCTTGCAGCCCTGGACAGATAGCACTACTCATGCTGCAGACGTCCGGGCCTAGTAATGCCAGGTTTATCTCTCACGATGGCTTAGCAGGAATGCCCAACCTTTCCGTAGTTCAGACAATAGCCATTAAAGGACCATTTGAGAAGCGATGAGTCTTCCCTTAACTGCTTCTAGAAAGCTCAAGAAAATGACCACGTCAACACTTTGGGAACGGGTTTCAACAGCTGGGAAAGGAACCCCAGAGAAAGTAGTAAAGGGCTTTTTAGGAAGTGCTGGAACACACATGTTCATGGTAGAAAGAAAGGACAATATTTTGTAGAAAGATAAACATCTGTGGCTAGGTCAAAAAGTGGCATGGAAGAGGCAGACTGCACATTTGAAGTAATATAGGAATTCTTGCAAAATATATCTTATGTATGTCTCTTCCACATTTATTCAGAAGAATAACATGATAAAAACCTATGTTTAGTATGTTGAAAGAACTATTTCAATAAGTATGAAATATAAATCTACAGTAATATGAAGATGTTATACCATGATTTAATTGATATTTTTTGTCCTCCCATTCTTAATGGTAGATAAAGTAAGAAGAGTTTGCTTTAAATCAAAGGAATCAAATTCTATGAACTATGGTAGCTCCTTTGGGTTAGGTATTTGAGCTGACTGACCTCAGAAGTACACAATAGGAACCACTGTGAGTTGCAGGAATGCGTCCTTTTTAAGGTTATCTTTTTTCCAAGATAGAAAAGCTGATTTCTTATTGATGACTATATTTTCAGAATCTTTCATTTTTCCAAATAATATTGAGAAAATCATGAAAAGAGCCAAAATATCAAACATAGTATTTCTTTCATATATGCTTGAACTTGTAGCTAACTTAAAGGAAATGAAACATCTCGGCTTTACAAATTGTCTTTCATGGAGCCCAAGTGTCCATGAAAAGTAGGTACTCTTCCTTGGAAGATCTCATTAGAAGAGATTTGAGTACTTTTGTGAAAACAGCAGCGTTTTCCCAACTTTTAAGTTTCTAAATTTATGTTTTCTCTTCTTATGACTCCAAATCTGCCATCCTCACTCTTCAAGAGAAAATGTTTTTCTAAGTGCAATAACAGATAACGCTGAGGGAATTTGAAGAATAGACGTTGCTTCTGGAACAAGTTAGAGATTGAGAATAAAAATTTACAACTTAAAAAATATTTGAAAACAGGTTCTGAAAGAAGCCTTGTTTTTAGTGTTTTCTTGGAGGCAGAGTGATATTAGAGGAAGGAAAGTGGGCTGCAGAAGCAGAGATTGACTTGAAAAGTAAGGTTCCTGATTAGTAACTGGAATCGTTGACAAGTTAATAGACATTTTTAAAGTAAATTTTCACATTGGTAAATTTAGCATAATCATCATCTAACTGAGTAGGTTGTTGTAGGGATGAATAGTTTTGACTGGTGCTTGACACATAAGAGCACCTCCAGAATTGCTACTAATGCATTTGCAACATCCAAAAAATAAAATTTGGAATAGCTGTGCTCTATCCCCTGTAGCCACAGCTGGATAAAAATATCTTTAAAAAACAAAAAACAAAGAAATCTCATGTAGGTTTCTGAAAATACAGTGTGACTGATTTGTGAAAGCAAACTAGCTGCTTCTCCAAAAATCCTTAAAAATCTTCCTCCAAAATCTACTAATTAGATGACTCTTTTTACTTAATGGAACTATAAATTTCTTTTTAAAATCATAAAAGTTTAACCTGAATGATATACAGCTCCTAATTCCAGCTAGGAGGCAAGCCAAGATAGTAACGTCATAGCCAGCTGTGTGTATCTAAACTCCAAAGAGGCGTCAGTGATATACTTTCATATTTATAATTTGAGTTTGCAGATAAATTATTTGTTCTTACTATTCTGAAGAAAAATTGGTACAGTTCTAGCATAGGGGCTTTGTTATTAATTTACAGAATATGTTGTCAACTCTCAGCACCAAGATAATCTTTTTTAACACTGAAGTTAAATTTTCCTATGCACCTTTTGAACTCTCTTTATGTAAATTCCTATTCTGACCAGATGTACCAATGAAGCATTTTCTAGACTTAAAGAACTTACTACTACTTGACAAGTGAAAGGTTTCAGTCTCCTCTTACTTATGATGGATGCTGATACTTCACGCTTAAAAGACACTCCTAGAAGGAAGACCGCCTGAGCTACATATTGCTTGAGATAGATTGGTAGAAAGATGCTTGCAAGGACAAGGAGGCTCATGACAGGAAGCCTACTGAGAGCTCAGAGCCTAATTAGTGGAAGGTCGTTGCTGCATCTAGAAGGCACTACCTTAAAAGCTGTTCCTTTATCTTTTTTTTCTTCTCTTTTCAAAATTGATTGTGCCTAATAATGGGATTACAAACAAAAAAGCAAAACTCCGTGAAAAGCCAACTTCACATTCAAAAATGTCAACTAGATGTTGTGAAATGCTGTTAGAATCACACAGTAATGCAAATTAAAGACTGTCTTGCAAATTAATAAATAAAAAATGCAGAATTTACAGTGAAAATCTGTCTTAGTATAGTCTGCTTTAAAAAATGTCATAGACTGGGTGGCTTGAACAAATAAATTTATCTTTCACAATTCCAGAGGCTGGGAGGTCCTATGATCTGGGTGCTGACTAACTCAGTTTCTAGTGAGGATGCTCTTCCTAGCTTGCCAACTGCCACCTTCTTGCTGTGTTTTCAGATGTTGGAGAGAGAAAGCTCTCTAGACTCTTCTTTTAAAGGTAGTAATCCGTTAATGAGGACCCAACCCTCATGACCTCATCTAAACCTAATTACCTCTCAAAGACCCCAGCTTTAACTACCATCACATTGGAATTTAGGGCATCAGCATATGAATCTGAGGGGAATCCAATTCAGTCCATAGTGCCACTCAGGCTGCAGATGTCACAGTCTGGTAATGCCAGCCTTGTCACTTATGGCTTAACGGACATACTCAACCTCTACATAGTTCAGACAATAGCCATTTAAGGACAGTTTTAGAAGTGATAATGAGTCATGATTGTTGTCTGGAAATCTTCCCTTAATCACTTCTAGTAAGCTTAAGAAAGTGACCATGTCAATCCTTGGTGAATGGGTATCAACAGATGGAAAAGGAAATTAGAGCACATGTATGAGATATAATGGACTTTAATGTCTTAAATTTTAAGTTTAATATCCCATCAAAATATTATGATATACAGCATACCTGACTAATGATTTAAACGTCCTTAAGTATCTTCCCTTATTTTAATATGAATGCAACAACAATAATAATTTATTTAATGTTTACTATCAATAGTGTACTACAATTGGCTCACACAAGCTGCTGACAACAATTATTCATCTCTCTCTTGAATTGAGCACACAGTGATGCCATTTTGTGGGTGTCTACTTCATTGAGAAAGTATTTACACTACAGAAATAGACAAGTGTGATATTGTGCCAGAATTGCTAACCTTTGCCTACCAGTAATAACTAACATAAGCAGCCCAGGATAACTAAGATCTGTGTGTAAACAAATGCTTATCTTGACTTCTGTAAACCACTGAAGTAACAAACAGAATGACAAAAGTCCCCTGGCCCTTGGAATGTCTGGAGACCCCCACCCTCGTCTCTGTCCAGGAGGTGAATTACAGAATCCCCTAGCCCTTGGAATGTCTGAAACCTTTTCATCCCCATCCCCGCTCCTCACCCCTACTCCCAAGGTGGTTTTTCGGGTATAAAAAGTCTTGGCACCCTCCTTTTGACGCCACAGGTTGGAGAGAAGTGAGTCCTCTGTGGTCGCCGGCATAATAAATGACCCTGCAATCTGGCATACTTTTGTCTTGGTGCTAACTTTCTATGCTCGGTCCAGTACAACACAAGCACTAAAAATCAGAGTTTCTGTTTGGAAAACTAGTTGTTAATAATTTACCAGCACACTATTGTCTATGACACACCAGGTGTTATTCTAAGTACTTCACATTAATTCTCAAAACAGTCTAATGAGACAGGTACTATGGATTATCTCTAATATGCAATGAGAAACAGTGCACAGATATATTAAGAGATTTTCCTAAGTTCAATCAACCCATAAATGACAGAATCAAAATCCAAATGGATGTAACCTGATTCCACAGCCTATGCTCTTAATCACTTCTTTCAGCTACCCAATTTTTTTATGTCAAGTCTAGCTGAATGTTTCTACACTTTGAAGGATTTAGGCATTATCCATGTGTAATAGAATTAAAATGCTTACCCACCAGCATTTTAAATTTGTTTTTCATAATTGAAATACTGAAAATGAAAAATAGACATTTACCTTCACCACATGTTATTCTGCTATCAGACAAATTCCTTGAGCCTTTTCCTATTTAATAGAAAAGTCTAATTACAAAAGCAAGATAGATATGGTATGTGTTGATCTCTAGTTCAAAAAAAAAAAAAAAAAAAAAAAAAAAAAAAAGAGAGCGAGAGAGAGAGAACAATTTACGTGTTAATGAACTGCATGTGGACCCAGAATAGCAAAGTAGCATCCTTGAGAGGAACTTCAAGCGTTCTCCATGAAAAGGCAGCTATTGTCAGAGGACCAGTTTCTAACTATACATAAAATGAACAATGTATTTTCCTGTCAAAGGTAGTAATGTTCACCCCTGAGTACTGATGGCTTTTACCCAGTAATTTTAATTGTCATTCTAAATTCTGGAGATTTCCTTTGGATAGATGCTACTTCATTCACAATTTTTTACAAATAAATCAAGTTCAAGGCTCACACTGTAGACCGTTAGAAAGGCATTGCTGCTTTACAGAATTTTTTTGGAATCTCCAGGAAAAAGACATCCTCAAGAGTTGCTCAGATCAATGCTGGAAAAGAAATTCATGCTAAAATATCTGCATAAAGTTTACAAAGGATAGGGAAACCAGGGTATAAATGTGTTGACTTGTCAGGCAAGTTAAAAAATCATTACAAATGCTATCTCCTACCTAATTCCTAAACTATACATTTATTTGGTTAAAAAAATAAGAAAATAAAAATATTCCATTCAGTAAAATATGCTAAAAACTATTCTGGCTCTTTAAAGAATACAAAAATACATTCTCAAAGAAAGGAATAAAACAGCTACTATTTCTTTCCATCAAAATGGCTAAAATAATCGGTCACCACCTTTGGAAGACAAGCATCTTGTTCCCTCATGACTTATACTCTTAGTTTGGTGTATTCAAAACTACTTATGGAGACACAGACATTACTAATATAATATTAATATGTTCATTCAAGATGCATTTTCTGCCTTATCCTTTTGTTATTTTGGGGTTTTTTGACAAGAAATCATTTGAAGACCCATGATAATCTCTGGGTTGGGTGTCAAATTAATTAGATGAGCAAAAATAGGTCATCTACAACACTTAAGTATATTTTCAACACAGTGCTTTTAATTTTAAACATGACAAACAATTTAACTTAGAACTTTGGATAAAAATAAATAAATATAGAGCCAATAACAGTTCACATTCCCTAGTCCCTTATGACGTTTTCAGGAATTTCTAACTCCTATTTCAGGTTAATGATTCTTACGTTATTAAATAAATTCTAGGTGAGAACTTGAAGACAATATGAATGAGAATTAACATTTAATAATGGCATTATTGTGATTTTAATTATATATTAAGTATATTATTTTCTAAATTTATTCTAAATCACAGAAGTTTGAACGTGAAAAAGCTTAGATGTGATCTAATTAGACCCTCTAGTTTTAAAACTGAATAAAAGCATAGCTATAGTTTGCACACTGACTTAGATTAGGAATTAGAACTACCTAGGTTTTCTTCTTGACTTCTGGTTCAATATTCTGTGTAGGCAGTTTGGTGGGAATAGAAAAACAGCAGGTATAGATGTGTGGTTCTTCAGCTAATTTACTTTTTTTCATTAAGCCAGTCAACCTACATGCTACAAGTCTGTTTTTCTAATCTATAAAATGGGAACTGAACTAGATAATTTCACAGGGCACTGCAAATTTAATCTGTGGTTTTAAATGTTTGCCTGTGTGAATACAAGGAGGAGAAGAACAATATTTAACTGTTTTAGAGATCACCACCGATTTTGCTTGCTGTCAACATTTTTACTTTAGAGAAAGAAAAGTACAAAAGTCAGAGGAAAAACATTCTGAGAAGAAGCTAGATGCTATAATTCTATCAGAAGTATAATAAAATTACCTGGGAGAGATTGGACTTTAAGGTATTTTTTTCGATTGTTGGAACAAATAGGAATATCAACCATTTAAAATGTACAAGCAGTTTTTCTGCTATCAAAATGGGGACCTACTTAAATTTATCTAGAGGAAGATTTTTTTCCTTTTGATGTGATGAATACCCTGTTATTAGTTTTATAAATTTAGAGTAGTTTCTTCTGTAATTGAAATTTTCTAAAGACTGTGGCTCTAAAAGATTAAAATACTGTTCATAAAATTTCAAAAGTGTATTACTGGGCACAGGAGAAAACCTTGAGATTATGTCTATTAAAAAAATGGTTTTTTTCTTAAGTATACATTTGGAATGCTGTCTATTAGTTCATGCTCTTAAACAATGGTGGGTTTTCTTCCTTGAGAAGTTATTTGCAGAACATTGAGACCTGTGATGAAGAAGTCCTAAGACAGATTTTGTCCTTCATCTTAGGCTCCAGGAGCGACTCTGTGGCAGATGGCTACATTAATAGCACCAGTGAGTGATACTTCCCAGCATCCACAATGTTTTGCCGTCCTATGTTGATATGACAACACTGAATTTTGCCATGTTACTTGCTTTGGCCAACAGGACACCAACAAACATCGTACTTTGAGAGCACCAAATCCTAACCACTAGACCACCAGGGAAGACATGACTTTGAGATGCAATGCCTCTTAAGACACTCTGGTCTCTATTGAAGAAGTCCAGTCTAGCCTTGTTGAAGAAGAAAGATCACACAAAAAGAGATGCCAGCCACTACAGTTGTCTCAGCTGAGCCCAGCCTCAAGCCAAATTATAATAAGCCATTTGAACGATCCCAGACACAGCAAGCAGAAAGGCCACCCTGACAAGGAATTGTGGAAAACAACAAATTTCCTTTGTTTTAAGTTACTAGGTTCTGTGTTGGTTTATTAGACAGGAAAAGATAATTGAAACAGCTTGAGATGGATTTCTTCTAAATGTAATGTATATTCTGACAATAATCCTGCAGAGGTCAATTCTGGCACAGTTAGGAAGATATGATAACAGTCCTTAAATTGGGAAAGGACTAAAGAAAAATAATTTTCCTTCTTCAGGGTTCTGTGATTGTTTGCACTGGAAGATAGAAATACCCAGAGAGCTACTGGAGGTACTCAGAGAAAAGCAGAGTGATAAACTGGTCTCTGTCATGAAAAGCTAAACTAGAAGCATAACAAAGAAGCCACTCAGTCAAATGACAATGATCATGATGGGACTGAGAACTTATACCATTTTAGAGTATTTTGCCTCCCTTTTATTGATTTACTTCCATTATGTAACAGGCATACTATTTCTTCATTTTTCTTCTTTTTCATTATTATTTCATATAACCCTTTATTTAATCAGTAAGAAGCATTCTCATTTTGTTGGCAAAGATTAGGTTGGTTGAAAGTGGAATGAAAAGAGAAAAGAAAAAAATTATTTACTAACAAGTTTAAAGGGAGTAAAACTCCCTTGACTTTATAGATAGGAAATAGAATTAAGCATTTATTTTTAATGTAATTATCAATATAGTTGGGTGTAAATCTAAGTTCTTGATACTTTTTCTACTTGTCCAATATGCTCTTTGATAGTTTTTCCTATTTCCTTGTCTTCATTTAGATTGATTGCCATCTGATATGGTTTGGCTCTGCGTCTCCACCCAAATCTCATCCCCAATTAAATCCCCATGTGATGAGGGAGGGACCTGTAATTTCCATGTGTTGAGGGAGAGAGGTGAGTGGGTCATGGCAGGGCAGTGGTGTCTCGCATGCTGTTCTTTAATAGTGAGTCAGTTCTTACAAGATCTGATGATTTTGTAAGTGTTTGGAAGTTCCTCCTTCACTCTTCTCTCTCTTGCTGCCTTGTGAAGAAGGTTCTGGCTTCCTCTGCCTTCTACCATGATTTTAAGTTTCCTGTGGCCTCCCTAGCCATGTGGAACTGTGAATCAATTAAACCTCGTCTTTATAGCTACTGAGTCTCAGTGGTATGTCTATAGCAGCATGAGAACAGACTACTACGGTAAATTGGCAGCAGTAGAGTTGTGTTCTGCTACAAAGATAACCTGAAAATGTAGATGTGACTTTGGAACTGGGTAATGAGAAGAGGTTGGAACAGTTTTCAGGGCTCAGAAGAAGACAGGTAGCTGTTAGAAAGTTTGGTACTCCCTGGAGACTTGCTGAATGGTTTTGACCAAAATGCTGACAGTGATATAGACAATGAAGTCCAGGCTGAGGTGGACTCAGATGAAGAAGAGAACTTCTTGGGAACTAGAGTAAAGGTCACTCTTGCTATGCTTTAGCAAAGAGACTGGTAGCACTGTGCTCCTGCCCTAAAGATCTGTGGAACTTTTGACTTCAGAGATATGATCTAAAATTGGAACTTATGTTTAAAAGGGAAGCAAGGTATAAAAATTTAGAAAATTTGCAACCTGATAATGTGATAGCAAAGAAAAACCCATTTGATTTTCTGCAGAGAAATTGAAGCTGGCTGCAGAAATTTGCCTAAGTAACGAGGATTTGCATGTTAATCACCAAGACAATGAGAAAATGTCTCTATGGCATGTCAGAGATCTTGGCAGCAGCCCCTCCCATCACAGGCCCTGAAGCCTAGGAGGAAAAAATGGTCATAGGCTGGACCCAGGGCTCTGCTGCTGTGTGCAGCCTTGGGACTTGGTGCCCTTTATCCCAGCTGCTCCAGCTCTAGTCATGGCTAAAAGGCACAAAGGTACAGCTTACACTATTGCTTCAGAGAATGCAGGCCCCAAGCCTTGGTGGCTTTCATGTGGTATTGACACTATAGGTTCAAAGAAGTCAAGAATTGAGGTTTGGAAACCTCTGCTTGAATTTCAGAGGATGTATGGAAATGCCTAGATATCCAGGTAAAAGTCTGCTGCAAGGAGTAAGCCTTCATGCAGAACCTCTGTTATGGTAGCGTAGAAGGGAAATGTGGGGTTGGTGTCCCCACATGGAGTCCCTACTGAGGCACTACCTAGTAGAGCTATGAGAAGAGGGCCACCATCCTCCAGATCCCATGATGGTAGATCCACTGGTAACTTGCACTGTGCAGCTGGAAAAGCTGCAGGCACTCAATGCCAACCCATGAAGGAGCCGTACAAGTCTATGGGAGCCCACTCCTTGCATCAGTGTACCACAGATGTTAGACATGAAGTCAAAGGAAATCATTTTGGAGCTTTAAGATTTAATGGCATCCCTGCTGGAGTTTGGGCATGCATGGGGCCTGTAGCCACCATTTGTTTTGGCCAAGTTCTCCCATTTGGAACAACAGCATTTACCCAATGCCTGTACCAACACTGCATCAAGGAAGTAACTAACTTGCTTTTGATTTTACAGACTCATAGGCAGAAGGGACTTGCTTTGTCTCACATGAGACTTTGGGCTGTGAACTTTGAGGTAATTCTAAAATGAGTTAAGACTTTGGGGAACTGTTGGGAAGGCATGGTTAGTTTTTAAATGTAAAAAGACGTGAGATCTGGGAGGGGCCAGAGGTAGAATGATATGGTTTGGGCCTGTGTCTTCCACCCAAATCTCATCTCAAATTGTAATCCCCACATGTTGAGGAGAAACTTGTAATCCTCATGTGTTGAGACAAGGAGGTGGCTGGATCACAGGGGGAGTTTCTCCTATGCTGTTCTCGTGATAGTAAGAGAGTTCCCATAAGATCTGATAATTTTATAAGTGTTTGAAAGTTCCTCCTATTCTCTTCTCTCCCCTATTGCCTTATGAAGAAGGTGCTTGTTTCTCCTTTACCTCCAGTGTGATTGTAAGTTTCCTGAGGCCTCCCCAGCCATGTGGAACTCTGAGTCAATTTAAGCTCTTTTCTTTATAGTTACCCAGTGTCAGATAGTAACTTAACAGCAGTGTGAGAATGCACTAATACACCATCTTGGCTTAATAACTATACCTTTTAGTTTTATGTTTTTTGATGATTGTTCTAGGCTTTATAAGATACAGTTTTAACTTATTATAGTCTTCAAATAAAGCTATACTACTTCATTTAAAGAGTAAAACAGCAACATATTTGCATTTACCTTCCAAAATTTCTATTATTGTCATAGGTTTTATTCCTACATATGCTATAATGCCATGTTTGTATTTTTGCTTTAAACATTTTTTATTGCATTTTAGGTTTTGGGGTACATGTGAAGAACATGTAAGCTTGTTGCATATGTACACACATGGCAGTGTGGTTTGCTGCCTTCCTTCCCATCACCTATATCTGGCATTTCTCCCCATGTTATCCCTCCCAACTCCCCACTCCCCACTGTCCCTCACCTAGATTCCCCCCAACAGACCCCAATGTGTGATGCTCCCCTCCCTGTGTCCATGTGTTCTCATTGTACAACACCTATCTATGAGTGAGAACATGCAGTGTTTGATTTTCTGTTCTTGTGTCAGTTTGCTGAGAATGGTGGTTTCCAGGTTCATCCATGTCCCTATAGAGGACACAAACTCGTCATTTTTTATGGCTGCATAGTATTCCGTGGTATATATGTACCACGTTTTCCCTGTCCAGTCTATCATCGATGGGCATTTGGGTTGGTTCCAAGTCTTTGCTATAGGAAACAGTGCCTCAATGAACATTCATGTGCATGTGCCCTTATAATACAATGATTTATAATCCTTTGGATATATACCCAGTAATGGGATTGCTGGGTCAAATGGAATTTCTATTTCTAGGTCCTTGAGGAATTGCCACACTGTCTTCCACAATGGTTGAACTAATTTACACTTCCACCAGCAGTGTAAAAGTGTTCCTATTTCTCCACATCCTCTCCGGCTTTTTTTTTTCCAGATTTTTTAACGATCGCCATTCTAACTGGCGTGAGATGGTATCTCAATGTAGTTTTGATTTGCATTTCTCTAATGACCAGTGATGATGAACATTTTTTCATATGTTTGTTGGCCTCATATATGTCTTCTTTTGTTAAGTGTCTGTCTATATACTTCACCCACTTTTGAATGGGCTTGTTTGTTTTTTTTCTTGTAAATCTGGTTTAGTTCTTGGTAGATTCTGGATATTAGCCATTTGTCAGATGGGTAGATGGCAAAAATTTTTTCCCATTCTGTTGGTTGCCGGTTCACTCTAATGACTGTTTCTTCTGCTGGGCAGAAGCTGTGGAGCTTGATTAGGTCCCATTTGTCTATTTTGGCTTTTATTGCCAATGCTTTTGGTGTTTTAGTCACGAAGTCCTTGCCTATGCCTATGTCCTGAATGGGTTTGCCTAGGTTTTCTTCTAGGGTTTTTATGCTGTTAGGTCTTATGTTTAAGGCTTTAAACTGTCTGGAGTTAATTTTAGTATAAGGTGTCGGGAACGGGTCCAGTTTCTGTTTTCTCCACATGGCTAGCCAGTAAAACTTCAAGCCAATATCCATGATGAACATAGATGCAAAAATCTTCAATAAAATACTGGCAAATCAATTGCAACAGCACATCAAAAAGCTTATCCAGCATGATCAGGTAGGCTTCATCCCAAGGATGCAAGGCTGGTTCAACATACACAAGTCTATAAATGTAACTTACCACATAAACAGAACCGAAGACAAAAACCACATGATTATCTCAATAGATGCAGAGAAGGCCTTTGACAAAATTCAACAGAACTTTATGCTAAAAACCCTCAATAAACTAGGTATTGATGGAACATATCTCAAAATAATAAAAGGTATTCACAACAAACCCACAGCCAATATCATACTGAATGGGCAAAAACTGGAAGTATTCCCTTTGAAATCTGGCACTAGACAAGGATGCTCTCTCTCACCACTCCTATTCAATATAGTATTGGAAGTTCTAGTCAGAGCAATCAGGCAAGAAAAAGAAATAAATGATATTCAATTAGGAAAGGAGAAAGGCAAATTGTCTCTAATTGCAGATGACATGATTGTATATTTAGAAGACCCCATCATCTCATCCCAAAATCTCCTGAAACTGATAAGCAACTTCAGAAAGTCTCAGGGTACAAAATCAATGTGCAAAAATCATAAGCATTCCTATATACCAATAACAGACTTAAAGAAAGCCAAATCAAGAATGAACTGCTACAAAGAGAATAAAATACCTAGGAATACAACTAACAAAGAATGTAAAGGACCTCTTCAAGGAGAACTACAAACCACTGCTCAACGAAATAAGAGAGAACACAAACAGATGGAGAAACATTCCATGCTCATGGTTAGGAAGAATCAATATCGTGAAAATGACCATACTGCCCAAAGTAATTTACAAATTCAACACTATCCCCATCAAGCAACCAATGACTTTCTTCACAGAACTGGGAAAAAACACCTTAACCATATGGAATCAAAAGAGAGCCTGCATAGACAAGTCAATTCTAACCAAAAAAAAAAAACCTGGAGGCATCACACTACCTGACTTCAAAACATATTACAAGGCTACAGTAATCAAAACAGCATGGTACTAGTACCAAAACAGAGATATAGACCAATGGAACAGAATAGAGGCCTGGGAGACAATGCCACACATCTACAACCATCTGATCTTTGACAAACCTCACAAAAACAGGCAACGGGGAAAGGATTCCCTGTTTAATAAATGGCTTTAAACTTTTTTTTAATATTTAAGTGGGGAAATATGATTTATGTTTCTCTATACCATTCTAGCATTATTCTTTCATTTATTTAGAATCAAATTACTATCTGGTTTTATTTTGCTTTTGCTTAAAAAACTCCATTTAACTTTTTTTCTTTTGGAACCCAAGTCAGCTAGTGATAAATATTTTAGCTTTTGTTTGTCTAAATCTTAATTGCATCTTCACTTATTAAATATTTTTTTCTGAATAAAGGAATTTCTGCTGAATATTTTTCTTTTTTTTCAATACAGTCATATATCTGAGATATGTGAGTTTGGTTTTAGACCACCACAATAAAGCAAATATTATAATAAAATGAGTCACACAAATTTTTTGTTTCCTAGTGTATAGAATAGTTATGTTTATAATATACTATAGTCTACTAAGTGTGTAATAGTATTCTGTCTAAAACATACATTCTTCAGTTAAAAATACTTTATTACTCAAAAATGCAAAATGCTAATGATCATCTGAGCCTTCCATAAGTCATAATCGTTTTGCCAGTGTAGGGTATTGCCTCAATGTTGATGGCTGCTAACTGATCAGAGTAGTGGTTGCTGAAGGTTGGGGTGACTGCGGCAATTTCTTAAAATAAGACAACAATGAAGTTAGCCACATTGACAGACTTTTCTTTTTACAAAAGATTTCTCTGTAGTGCATGATGCTGTATGATACCATTTCACCCACAGAGGAGCTTCTTTCAAAACTAGAGTAAATCCATTCAAACCCTGCCACTGTTTTGTCAACTAAGTTTATGTACTATTCTAAATCCTTTGTTGTCATTTAAACAATGATCAGAGCCTCATCACGAGGGGTAGATTTCATCTCAAGAAACCACTTTCTTGTTCATCCATAAGTAGCAACTTCTCATTCATTAAACTTTTGTCATGAGAATACAGCAGTTAAGTTACATCTTCAGGATTGACTGCTAATTCTAGTTCACTTGCTATTTCCACCACACCTGCAATTACTTCCTCTACTGAAGACTTGAACTCTTCAAAGTCATTTATGATGTTTGGAAATAACTTTTTTCCAAACTCCTGTTAATGTTGATAATTTAATCTCATCCCATGAATAATGAATATTCTTAATGGGATCTAGAATAGTGAATCCTTTTCAGAAGGTTTTCAATTTACTTTGCCCAGTTCGATTAAAGCAATCACTACCTATGCCAATGATAGCTATAGAAAAGTGTATTTCTTAAGTAATAAGACCTGAACATCAAAATTAGTCTGTAATCCATGGGCTACAGAATGGATATTGTATTATCAGGCATGAAAATAATATGAATCTCCTTGCACATTTCCATCCGAGCCCTTGGGTGACTTGGTGCAACACCAGCAGTAATATTTTGAAAGAAATCTCTTTTTCTTCTGAGCAGTAGGTCTCAACAGTGGGCTTTAAATATTCAGTAAACCATGCAGTAAATAGTTATGCTGTCATCAGGCTTCGTTCTATTTCTAGAGCACTCACAGAGAAGATTTTGCATCAGTCTTAAAGGCCCTAGGATTTTTGGAATGATAAATGAGCACTGCCTTCAACTTAAGTCACCAGCTCCATTCACTCCTAAGAGTCATCCTGTCCTTTGAAATTTTGAAGCCGGGCATTGACATCTCCTCTATATCTATTACATTCTACAGGGCATCTCCTTCCAGTAGAAGGCTGTTTAGTCTATATTAAAACTCTCTTGTGTAGTGTCACCAGTTTCATAAATTATCTTAGCCAGATCTGGATAACTTGCTGCAGCTTCTATATCAGCACTTGCTGCTTCACCTCCCACTTTTTATGTTATGGAGACAGCTTTTTTTCTCAGACTTCATTAACCAACCTCCGCTTGCTTCAAACGTTTCTACTGCATCTTCCTAACATCTCTCAGTCTTCATAGAATTGAACAGATTTGGGTTCTGCTCTGACTTAGGCTTTGCTTTAAGGAATGCTGTGGATGGCTTGATTATTTATCCCACTCAAACTTTCTCCATATCAGCAGTAAGGCTGTTTGACTTTCTTATTATTTGTGTGTTCCCTGGGGTAACACTTTTAATTTTCTTCAGGAACTTTTCCTTTGCATTCACAGTTTGGCTAATGCTGGTGCAGAAGGCCTTGCTTTCAACCTGTCTTAACTTCCAACACGCTTTCCTAAGATTGATCATTTCTAGCTTTTGATAAAGTAGGAGATATGTTAACTCTTCCTTTTACTTGTACACCTAGAGGTCACTATAAAGTAATTAGTTGGCCTAATTTCAATATTTTTGTGTCTCAAAGAATAAAAAGGCCTGAGGCCAGAGAAAGAGATGGAGGAATGGCCTATTGGTGGAGCAGTCAGAACACACAAATCACTTATGGATTAAAGTTATATGAACACAGTTTGTGGCTCCCCAAAATAATTATAATAGTAACATCAACAATCACTGATCAAAGATCACCACAACGAATATGACAATAATTTAAAAGTTTGAAAATATTACAAAAATTTCCAAAATGTGACACAGACATAACATGAGCATATGTTATTGAAATAATGGCACCAATAGACTTGCTTGACCCAGGGTTGCCACACAAACCATCGGTTTGTAAAAACATAAAATATAATATTTGCAAAATGCAATAAAGTGAAGCATAATAAAAAGAGGTATGCCTTGAAATAGTTTGAATGATGTCCCCACTCAAATTTCATGTTGAAATTTAATTCTCAATGATGGATGTGGGGCCTGGCGGGAGGTGACTGGATTGGGCAGCTTTCTCATTAATGATTTAGAACCATACTGTGGTACTGTCCTCATGATAGTAAATGAGTTCTCATGAGATTGGATCATTTAACAGTGCGTGTGGCACTTTCCCCTGCTTCTTTCTTGCTCCTGCTTTCACCATATGATGCACCTGCTCACTCTTTACCTTCCGCCATGATTTTAAGTTTCCTGAAACCTTCCCAGAAGCTGGGAAGATGCAAGCATCATGCTTCTTGTATAGCCTGCAGAACCACAATGAAATTAAACTTCTTTTCAAGTTACCCATCTCAGGCATTTCTTTATAGCAATGCAAGCACAAATTAATATATGCCTGTGCTTTAAAAATGACTCTCTACTATCTTCTGGCTTGTATATACTGATGATAAGTTTGTTATAATTTTTGTCTTTATTCTTTTGTATGTAATGTGTCTATTTTTCCTGGATGCTTTTAAGGTTTTTTCTTTGTTTCAGGTTCTTAGCAATTTGACTATAATGTGTCTTATAATCTTATTTAGCTTTATTTTGCTTAGGAGTCCTTAAGGCTCTTGGATCTATAAATTATGGTTTTCATGAAATTTGTAAAATTTTCAGCCATTATTTTTCAAATATTTTTCTGATTTCACAACAACATCCTCTCCTCTGAGGCTCTAATTACAAATTTGCTGACACTTGATATTGCAATGGCATTCAACAACCAACAACATAAAATTCTGAAATTCTGTCATATAATGAACAATTATTAGGCATGCAAAGAAGCAGGAAAATCTGACCCACAGAAGAAAACAATTCAAATTTTAAAAAAAAAAAAAAAACTGAAGTCATTGGTACTGTTTTTGGTTTTATTTTATTTTTGTATCATTCAATTTGGATAAATTATATGTCTTTGTCTTCAAGTTTGCTGATCTTCTGCAGTGTCCAATCTGCTCATCTGTTCCAATTAATTTTTTATTTCATATCTTTTATTTATCTTTGAAGTTCATTGTAAAATCTATTTATTTCTTCTAACTCTCTCATCATTTTCAACTTTTCTCCTGCCTTCTGGAACATATTAAAATTGTTTATAATAGCTGTTTTAATGTTCTTGTCTACTAGTTTCATCATCTTTGTCATTTCTGGGTCTGTTCCTATTAAATTTGAGTTTTTTCTGATTGTTGGTCATATTTTCTTGCCTCTTTGCTTGTCCAATAATTTTTATTAGATGACAGTGTTTTGTTGTTTGCTAGATTTTGGTGCATTCCTTTGAATCTGAGTATAGTTAATTTATGTAACAATTGTATTCTTTAAAATCTTGCTTTTAAAATTTGCAAGATAGGCTAAGAGCTTTCTTAAGTTGAATAAATTTTCTTCCATTAGTAATCACTCTGAAGATTCTACAATGCTGTGAATATTTTGTGAACTTTCTATCACAATTTGTGGAAATGTAAACTATTCCAGTCTTGTAAAATCTCTGAAAAGAGTGTGGAAAGTGTTTCATGCATTTCTTCTGGTGACACTTTTCCTAGCCCCTGGTAGTGTTTCTCATGCATGCTCAGATCAGATTTAACCAAAAAATGTGAATGTATCTCTCCCTCGCCTCCCCTCCAGGTCCCGCCGCTCTCTTTCTCTTTCTCTCATTCACTCTCTATCCTCCCCCTACTCCAGTACACTGCTCACCAAAATGTAGCCACAATAGCCTCTCTGAACTCTGGCCTCTGTCTCTTGAATTTAGCAAGACTGTTGGCTGTCTTTGGGTCCACCCTATTTATACTGCAGCTTTAAAACCACACCCAGGATAGTAAGCAGGATAAATTGTAGGTTTTAACTTGTATGTTTTCTTTCTCTTAGGGAACTTAGTCCTGTGCACTTTGTTTTTCAATATTTGAAGATCTTTCTTTTTAATTAATTTATTTTTAGACAGAATCTCACTCTGTCGGAGTGCAGGGGTACAATCTCAGCTCACTGCAACCGCTGCCTCCCGAGCTCAAGCAATTATTTTGCCTCAGCCTCCTGAGTAGCTGAGATTACAGGCATGTGCCACCACTCCCAGATAATTTTTGTATTTTTAGTAGAGACAGGGTTCCGCCATGTGGGCCAGGCTGGTCTTGAACTCCTGACCTCAGGTGATCCACCTGCCTCGGCCTCCCAAAGTGCTGGCATGAGCCACCGTTCCCAGCCCTGAAGATCTTTCTTTTACATACTCTGGTCAGCATTCTAGCTGTTTAAGGAAAGAGCATTAATCTAGAATCTATTACTCTAGCTTGGCCAAGAGTAGAAATGAGGCAATTATTTTGTTTGTTTCTTAGTTGTTTGGCTGGTTGGTTGGACTTTTTAAACACTATTTTATTTTGTTTATAGGAGGAGATTTCCTAAATTCCAGCAGCTCATCTAAAAGAGCCAGCCACGTTGATGCCAATCTATTGTTAGAAAGTAAGAGAAAAGGCCTATATTGTGCTTAGGACAGACTAGCCAGAGATTCTACTCCGAAGACCAGTTGTATTTCTGAAGACATCCCCAAAAGAATGGTTGTGCCTGTCCAGGCTCTGTCTATCTAGGCTGTGCCTGGGGCTGACACTCAATTGTCAGTCCCAGCTGGGGTGGGATCATGATCACACATATGAAAACAAGCAAGCAAACTCCAAATGAACCTTCTGTGAACACATGAAGGAAAACCCTTGAAGGGATGTCAGCAATTGAATGGCAACTCTGTGAGGGATTCCAGTTACTAGCAATAAAGCAAGTGCTTTGTGCCTTTATATTGTGTTCATTTTTATGGGTTACATAATAATAAACAATCCCATCCTAGAAAAGATTTAAGTAGAATTTCTTGCCAAAAGAACAATCTGGAATTCTTTCTCTGTGGAGAAGGACAAAACCATCCCCCTGGGGCAGCCCAGCTGCAGATGTCCTGGGTTGAATAGCAGGCTAGTGTACAGCCTGGGGCATCAATCACCTGCACTACATCTCCCTGCTGATGGAGCAGGAGAGGAAAGCATGAATGGGCTCCTTTCTCTCTCACTCTCACTCTCTGTTTCTCTCTTCCCCCCTTCCTCCTTCCCTCTTCATATCCCTTTTCCTTCCTCTTTTTATTCTTCTCCCTCTGTCTTTCTCTCTCTTTTTCTTCCAAGAGAGAAGTCCCAGTAAGATAATCTGGGATAGGAAATTACATAATAATGCAATAATAACAGATGAGAATAGGGTGGCAGTATTGGTGCTTTTCATTTTCTTTATGCTTTTCTATATTTCCAGGTTTTCTATACAAAATGTAGAAAATAGTAATAATAAAACTATTGTTTAAAGGAAACATAAAAATGTTATCTTCCAGGAACCTAGCTTAATTCCCTAATATAGAGCAAATAATAGATGTCTGTTTAATAAATGAGGAAAAGTAGTAATGTTTGGAGGATAAAACAGTGACACAATTAGTTTTTTAAATGCAATAATTGTGTTCTCTTTGATCCCTTCAGAACTCATAACTCTTCTAAAAAGTCTCCATGAGATGTCTAGCTGTCTGTTTAATGCAAGCTTCACACTTTCTATAACATATGAAATCATTAATCATCATGAAGTAATTTAACCTCTATATAAATTAACCCCATATCACAAAAATACAAAAGTAGTCAATGCTAAGTCTAATTCCTAAAAATAACTCTAGAAACACCTTGCCAATGGCAGACTGCTTAGTGCTAGGTCGTTACTCTGAGAATGGCCATTCCTCAGCAAACACCTCAGATCCTGCTGGGAGCTGGCTTTCCCTCAATGCCATCTTCAACTTCTCTACAGAAGACATTTAAATCTGTGAAAAGTTTACTAATAAACCTATACATGAATAAAGAAGAGGTGCTTGTTTCCATTTTCCTTGGTTCGAAGTAAACACCAGTGTATATTTCATAAAACCATTTACCCTCACTAAAAGATAAATATATAGTGAGAACATGCACATAAATCAGAGAGTTATCAAACACTATTTAGGAAGGTGTTTATCTTATTCTAGTTGAATGAATTGAACACACTGACCTAACACCTGTACTACGCCATACTGGGGGCACTTCTAAATGCATTTGTAGATGTGGAAGCTCACTGCCTACCAAAGCACAAATTCCTAATGGTGTTCTCATCATCCTTATGCTACCCGTCCTACCACCCAGGCACATATTTCATATCTTTCTGGTGTGATTGCATATAGTAGGTCTTCAACAAACATGTTAAATTGAATAATATTTCCGTATTAGACCTAGAAAATCATTTGACAAAATTTTTACTTTAAATATAAAGTAAAAATTGACACTCGCTTTAGTTCTGCCATATGAAGCTACACAGAATCAGTTTCTTGACTCTTTTACTTGCCACACTACATAGTAATTGTCTTTTCATTTGTGTGCATCCCCTAAAGGTAGAGCGTCTTTCAACCACTGCCTGCTATTTCCCTATGTCTTCCATTTAGAGCTGAATTTATTCATTCATTCATTTATTTACTTATCCCTTCATCTATATAGTCAAGAATTCCATGGAACATGAAAATATTTGAAGACAGTATTCACATTCCTTCTAAGTCTTCTCTTTACCTAATTAAATATTCTCATTATCTTCTTTATTATTCTTATTGTATTTTGTGTTCTAACAAAGTCAAGGGATATTGAGAGGCCAGAGTCATGGAGGGTGGGGAAGAACTATTCCCTCTCTTGTTCTAAGTCCAAGCTTCTACTATTACAACATTCAGAGCACTCATTCAAAATGTGTAAGAAAAATGTTCTGGGAATAGAGTAATAAATAAAAAAAAAGGTCTAATATCTAATAATCTAGTAAATGGAATTATGGTTTTAAAATACTGCTATGTTACTGAAAGGTACGTTAGATGAAGTATTATGTATAATGCCATGTGAGCCTATTTTTGCCTACAAGTAATATTTTACTTAGTCTAAACTTTAAAAATTCATTAATGTTAAAACTCTAAGAGATCATCAATTATCTTCTGGATATTAAAATAACACTAGCAAATGTAGTATTATATCTTTCTAAGCTACTACTTAGTATTTCAGTGTTATATCACGATCATCCTTAAAATGCACAACAGAGAACCAACTCAGGATACAGTACTGATCTTTTAATTATCCTCTGCACATAATGACTTCAGTGGGCCTAGTGCTTTTCTACTCAGATGGCTCTCAGAGCTTTAAAAATAATAATACTAACAAAAGACTGAGGACAAACATTGCAGCTATGCCCTTAAAAATATTGCATAATGCATATCTGGGAAAGGAATCAGAAGGGAGACCACCATCTACACCTTAGTGAATAGTAGTTCTCAAAATGCCTGTTCAGCCTTTTGAAGGCTAGAGACACCAGCCCCATGCCATGTTGAGTGCTAATCTTTGGATATCAACAGGGACCGTCATTGTTGAGTAGCTTATCCTCTCATTAATAAGGCAATTAGTATTCACACTATCTACTCTGAATTTATAGAAGTAATCCCTCAAACATTTAGGCAAGCTTCCAGCTGAATCTCTAATGTAAATGATTTGGCTTAGAGTCAACAGAAGGTGATTTTATGTGATACAACCAACTCATGTCAAGACATTTCAGGGCACTTCACTAAAACATACAGATCTTGTGATTCATTTTTTAAAAGCTCTGTGGCTGACATGCCCTCACTTGAACAAAGTTTCTTTCCAGATCATGGGGCCTTTCCATTAATGCCTGAAGTTATATCTTTCTTCTTTAGTCTATATTACCTAGGGGATCAATTGCAAGCAAAAAGGAATTCACTTTAGTAAACCTTGTGACTTCCCTGAATCCACAGAGCCTTCCAGAAATCAAGGCTTTGTGCCAGCTCATTATTATCCTAGCCATGTGGATCCTCCATTGAACAATTAGAAATAAAGAGTTTTATTATCCTAGGGAAAAGAGGAATGCAGTGAAAACTCCATGTAAAGAAAAGACATGAAATTTAGGACTTAGTGGCATTTCAGTCTAGCCAATGAGAAAATCCTGTATTCACTGCACATATATAAAAAGATCGTCATTGAATTGAACCAGAAATAAGCCTGGAAACCTTTTTGGCCTTCCCACTCTGCTTCTACATAGCTGCATTATTCACAACCATTTGTTTTACTTTTTTAGATGTGGGCTCACACTTTCTGCTTTCGAGCTATTGTTTGAGGCTATTCTGATATAAGTCACTAATTTTCTTTTCTGTATATCATTCCACAGTGGGCTGAACCGTATATAGGTCATTTTGAAGTCATGGGAACCACTGAGACAGAGAAAATACACAAAACTTTGGATATAGGTCAACTGAGCAAAAATATAGCTATGGCTTAAAAAATGCAGGGTTCTAAATCTAAGTTGGTATCTTTCTTGATTTTATATTCAGTTATAAGCATATATCCCTAATAAAAATCCCCACCCCTACAGTGAGTCATTATTTTACATTCAATTTTCCCCAGTATATATCCTTTCAACTTCCAGAGATCAACATTTAGATAACATTCATATTATTTAAAATTTATTTATATGTGTTAGTCTTACCGTACTGATGTAAATTTTTAAAAACTTGGTGTCAGGAAAACTTCCCCAACCCAGCAAGGCAGGCCAACATTCAAGTCCAAGAAATACAGAGAAGGACCACAAAGATATTCCTCAAGAAGAGCAACCCCAAGGCACATAATTGTCATTCACCAGGGTTGAAATGAAGGAAAAAATGCTAAGGGCAGCCAGAGAGAAAGGTCAGGTTATCCACAAAGGGAAGCCCATCAGACTCACAGTGGATCTCTCAGCAGAAACCCTACAAGCTAGAAGAGAGTGGGGGCCAATATTCAACATCCTTAAAGAAAAGAAACTTCAAGTCAGAATTTCATAACCAACTAAACTAAGCTTCATAAGTGAAGGAAAAATAAAATCCTTTATGAAGAAGCAGATGCTGAGAGATTTTGTCACCACCAGGCCTGTCTTACAAGAGTTCCTAAAAGAAGCACTAAACATAATAAGGAACAACCAGAACCAGCCACTGCAAAAACATACCAAATGGTAAAGAGCATCGACACAATGAAGAAACTGTGTCAATTAACAGGCAAAAGAACCAGCTAACAACAAAATGGCAGAATCAAACTCACACATAACAATATTAACCTTAAATGTAAATTGGCTAAATGCCCCAATCAGAAGACACAGACTGGCAAATTGTATAAAAAGTTAAAATCCATCAGTGTGATAGGCTCAAAATAAAGGGATAGAGGAAGATTTACCAAGCAAATGGAGAGCAAAAAAAAAGCAGGAGTTGCAATCCTAGTCTCTGATAAAATAGACTTTAAAGCAACAAAGATCAAAAGAAACAAAGAAGGGCATTACATAATAGTAAAAGGATCAATGCAACAAGAAGAGCTAACTATCAGAAATATATAAGGACGAGGCCGGGCGCGGTGGCTCAAGCCTGTAATCCCAGCACTGTGGGAGGCGGAGGCGGGTGGATCACGAGGTCAAGAGATCGAGACCATCCTGGTCAACATGGTGAAACCCCGTCTCTACTAAAAATACAGAAAAAAGTTAGCTGGGCATGGTGG
>NW_016107687.1:2004782-2145837 GCF_001604975.1 Cebus imitator | reverse complement strand
TATAAGGACACAATATAGGAGCACCAAGATACATAAAGCATGTTCTTAATGACCTACAAAGACACTGAGACTCCCACACAATAATAGTGGGAAACTTTAACACTCCACTGTCAATATTAGACAGATCAACAAGACAGAAAATTAACAAGGATATCCAGGACTTGAACTCAGATCTGGACCAAGAAAACCTAATAGACATATACAGAACTCTCCACCCCAAATTCACAGAATATACATTCATCTCAGCACCACATAGCTCTAGCACCTACTCTAAAATTGACCACATAATTGGAAGCAAATCACTCCTCAGCAAATGCATAAGAACGGAAATCATAACAGTCTCTCAGACCACAGTGCAATCAAATTAGAACTCAAGATTAATAAACGAACTCAGAACCACACAACTTCATGGAAACTGAACAACTGGCTCTTGAATGTTGGCTGGATAAACAATGAAATGAAGACAGAGATAAAGATGTTCTTTGAAACCAATGGGAATAAAGACAAAATGTACCAGAATCTCTGGGACACATTTAAAGCAGTGTCAAGAGGAAAATTTATAGAAAAAATGCCCACGAGAAGAAAGGAAAGATCTAAAATTGACACTATATGGTCAAGATTGAAAAAGCTAGAGGAGCAAGATTAAAAAAACTCAAAACCTAGCAGAAGACAAGAAATAACTAAGTGCAGAGCAGAACTGAAGGAGATAGAGACACAAAGAAACCTTCAAAAAATCAATAAATCCAGGAGCTGTTTTTTTAAAATGATCAATGAAATAGACAGAATGCTAGCCAGATTAATAAAAAAGAAAGGAGAGAAGAATCAAATACATGCAATAAAAAATGATAAAGGGGATATCAACACCAATTCCACAGAAATACAAACTACCATCAGTGATTACTACAAACAACTCTATACACATAAACCAGTAAACTTGAAAGAAATGGATAAATTTCTGGACACTTGCACCCTCTCAAGCCTAAATCAGGAAGAAGTTGAAACCCTGAATAGAGCAATAACAAGTGCTGAAATTGAGGCAGCAATTAATGCCCACCAACCAAAAAAAGCCCAGGTCCAGATGGGTTCACAGCTGAATTCTACTAGACATACAAATAGGAGCTGGTATCACTCCCTCTGAAACTATTCCAAACAATCCAAAAACAGAGAATCCTTCTCAAATCATTTTATGAGACCAACATCATCCTGATACCGAAACCCGGCAGAGACTGAACCAAAAAGGAAAACTTCAGGCTGATATCCATGATGAACATAGATGCAAAAATCTTCAATAAAATACTGGCAAATCAGTTGCAACAGCACATCAAAAAGCTTATCCATCAAGATCAAGTAGGCTTCATCCCAGGGATCAAGGATGGTTCAACATGCACAACTCTATAAATGTAATCCACCACATAAACAGAACCAAAGACAAAAACCACATGATCATTTCAATAGATGCAGAGAAGGCCTTCAACAAAATTCAACAGACCTTTATGCTGAAAACTCTCAATAAACTAGGTATCAACGGAACGTATCTCAAAATAATAAAAGCCATTTATGACAAACCCACAGCCAATATCATACTGAATGGGCAAAAACTGGAAGCATTACCTTTGAAATCTGGAACTAGACAAGGATGCCCTCTCTCACTACTCCTATCAATGTAGTATTGGAAGTTCTAGCCAGAGCAATCAGGCAAGAAAAAGAAATAAACGGTATTCAATTAGGAAAGGAGGAAGTCAAATTGTCTCTATTTGGAGATGACATGATTGTATATTTAGAAGACTCTATCATCTGAGCCCAAAATCTCCTGAAACTGATAAGCAACTTCAGCAAAGTCTCAGCATACAAAATCAATATGCAGAAATCACAGGCATTCCTATACACCAATAACAGACTAAAAGAGAACCAAATCAAGAGTGAACGCCCATTCATAATTGCTACAAAGTGAATAAAATACCTAGGAATACAACTAACAAAGGATGTAAGGGACCTCTTCAAAGAGAACTGTGAACCACTGCTCAAGGAAATAAGAAAGGATACAAACAGATGGAAAAACATTCCATGCTCATGGTTAGGAAGGATCAATATTGTGAAAATGGCCATACTGCCCAAAGTAATTTATAGATTCAATGCTATCCCCATCAAGCTACCAATGACCCTCTTCACAGAACTGGAAAAAAACACTTTAAACTTCATATGGAACCTAAACAGAGCCTGCATAGCCAAGACAATACTAAGCAAAAAGAGCTGGAGGCATCACACTACCAGACTTCAAACTGTACTACAAGGCTACAGTAATCAAAACAGTTTGGTACTGGTACCAAAACAGAGACATGGAAGAATGGAACAGAACAGAGGCCTCAGAGGCAATGCCACACATCTACAACCATCTGATCTTTGACAAACCTGACAAAAACAAGAAATAGGGAAAAGATTCTCTGTTTAATAAATGGTGTTGGTAAAACTGACTAGCCATTATGCAGAAAACAGAAACGGAACCCCTTCCTGACACCTTGTACTAAAATTAACTCCAGATGGATTAAAGACTTAAAAATATGCCCTAACACCATAAAAATCCTAGAAGAAAACCTAGGCAAAACCATTCAGGACATAGGCATGGGCAAGGATTTCATGACTAAAACACCAAAAGCATTGGCAACAAAAGCCAAAATAGACAAATGGGATCTAATTAAACTCCAGGGCTTCTGTGCAGCAAAAGAAACAATCATTAGAGTGAACCAGCAATCAACAGAATGGGAAAACATTTTGCAATCTACCCATCTGACAAAGGGCTAATATCCAGAATCTGCAAAGAACTAAAACAGATTTACAAGAAAAAATTAAACAAACCCATTCAAAAGTGGGCAAAGGGCATGAACAGATGCTTTTCAAAAGAAGACATATATGAGGCCAACAAACATGAGAAAATGCTCATAATCACTGGTCATTAGAGAAATGCAAATCAAAACCACATTCAGATACTAGCTCACACCAGTTAGAATGGTGATCAATAAAAAATCTGGAGACAACAGATGCTGGAAAGGATGTGGAGAAATAGGAACACTTTTACACTGTTGGTGGGAGTGTAAATTAGTTTAACCATTGTGGAAGACAGTGTGACAATTCCTCAAGGACCTAGAAATAAAAATTCCATTTGACCCAGCAATCCCACTACTAGGTATATATCCAAAGGATTATAAATCATTCTATTAGAAAGACACATGCACACGTATGTTCATTTCGGCACTGTTTACAATAGCAAAGACCTGGAACCAACCCAAATGGACAAGGAAAATGTGGCACATATATACCATGGAATACTATGCAGCCATAAAAAACAATGAGTTCATGTCCTTTGTAGGGACATGGATAAATCTAGAAACCATCATTCTCAGCAAACTGACATAAGAACAGAAAATCAAACACCATATGTTCTCACTCATAGGCAGGTATTGAACCATGAGAACACATGGACACAGGGAGAGGAGTATAACACACTGGGGTCTGTTGGGGGGACTAGGAGAGGGACAGTGGGGGTAGGCAGGTCGGGGACGGATAACATGGGGAGAAATGCCAAATATAGGTGACAGGGGGATTGAGGCAGCAAACCACATTGCCATGTATGTACCTATGCAACAATTCTACATGATCTGCACATGTACCCCAGAACCTAAAGTACAATTAATTATATATACATATATATATATATATTTAAACTTGGTGTCAAACTAGGCTCTGACTTTCTTGCACATGCAAGCATGTACTGCATTCATACACACACACACACACACACACATGCACAAGTATACATTATCTGCCTAATAATGCAACCATGACATCAAAAATATTTATTTATAGATGAGCAGGTCAAATGGTAGCTCTCTACACCTCAACCTTCCCTAAAATTGGAACTCTTACTGGGGAGGGAAAAACTTAATCCATTATACAAAGTTCAAGTGGTTAAGGTAGGAAGTTTATTTAGACAATCCTAGTAAGGTAGACAAATAACTAGCTCACATTTCAATACTGTAGCTTATATTCTGGGAACTGCATAGAAATTACTGTAAGAATTAAGAGAGCTACATGAATACAAAACATGACAAAAACTAATAAAATCCTTTGAGCATATGTGGAAAGTTAAAAGGAAATAGGGCCTTCTCAGGCCACCACTGTCCTCCACCTGGCCAGTCTCAGCCTCCCTCAAATGCAAATCCATCTTCAAAAGCCATGTCATTTACTGCCAGGTTTATGGAGAAATAGTCATCTCTACACACATACATTTTCCACACATCACCTCTTAGGTTTGTCTGCTTCATCTCTGCAGTTCTCCTTCCTATGACAGTTGCTCTACTTCTCTTTCTCCATCTCAAATTTCTTCATTAAGCCTCTCCAGCCTTCTCTTCCTTCTCCAACATACAGTCAAATGCTATAAGCCAACCTATCACACTAGGAAATCAAAAGTTATTCACAAAAAGAAAATGTAAACCCAATCTGTTACAAGATCTGTCCACCAATATTCCTTGGGTGTATCTGGATTGGATGAAGCTAGCATCAATCTGGTACTAAGCAAGCTGCCCTCTCTGTTCTACATCCTCATAATGACTACTTAGCTCCTCTCATCCTTTACATCTCAGCACAATTATCACTTGCTAAGAAATGCTCCTCTGAATTATTCGCCAGAGTCAAAGCTTTGTTTTATATTCCCCTTAGGCCCATGTGCACCTCTTTGGTAACACAAGTTCTGACTGTGTTTTGTATAACTGTGCTTAATGTCCACTGCATACACTAGACAACACAAAGCATAAAGGCAATAGTACTGCCTCTTGTTTTCTTAACACCACCCCAAAACCTAGTATACTGTCTAGAATATAAAAGGTGCTCAATTAATATTTCTTGAATGAATGAAAAGTTGAAGAAATAAATATGTCTATATGTATGGTTTATGCTGTCTTTAATATTTCCAAAGACTTAGTATTAAGAAAATGCTTTTTAAAAATTACCCAAACACAAACTAAAATAAAACATTATAGTCTTCAATAGATGTTGCATCACAGTCATAGAATCAGAAGTGGCTAAGGATCTGAATTTATTCACTCCTAGTGTGACCATCCAAATTTCCTGAAATACTCCCAGGTTTTTGTCTCAGTATGATTTTTAAGAACACTCTTTACTCTCAAAATTATTTTAATTTGATCAAGAGATTACATAATTACCTTGCTTGTCATGAAGTGAATTCTTGGGTTCTGGCCCTGGGTCACTGTCTTAGCTCATTCAGGATGATATAACAAACATACCATAAACTAGGTGGCTTATAAACAAAAGAAATTTATTCCTCCCAGCTCCTGAGACTAAGAAGTCCAAGATCAAGAGGCTGGTAGCTTTGGTGTCTGAAGATCTGCTCTCTGGTTCACAGATGGCACCTGCTAGCTGTGTCCTCACATGGCAGAAAGGGCGAATGAGCTCCCTTGGGCCTCTCTCGTAAGGACACCAATGTGTCCTGAAGGAAATTTTTTCTTATGAACTAATCACCTCTCAAAAGGCTTCCCCTCTTAATACCATCACCCTAGTGGCTAGGATTTCAACATATGAATCTGAGGAGGAACACAAACACTTGGACCATAGCAGTCACTTTGTGAAATGTGTGCTCCCCCATGAGAGAGGTCTATTCTAGGGTTCCGAATTTAGATATTTATTTTCTCTCTCTATATATATATGAAGACTATAGATACAATACTAATCTATTGAAATATAAAAGCACTGAAATTTTTAAGCATCTTGTTGAGCTTAGGGAAAAATTATCAGGTAGGATAAATATCAAACATGATGCAGTCCATCTTGAAATATTTAAATTCCAAAACAGGACATTACATTATGCATAGGTCTCCAATTGCAATTTGACAGTCTGAGCTTCATATTTTTATCCCACTATGATATTCAGTGATTCACTGCACTTTAGCAGTTGGAGTGTTCCCTACTAGAGCTGGCCCCAATTCAAAATTTAGTTAAGTTCCTCAGGGCAGTGATGTAAATCACCTACCGGGCCATTAAGTCCAAACCTTACAAGATTGATCTCAGAATAATGAACACTGCAAAAAGCTTTAAAAATATGTTACCTTTCATAAAATCTGGATACAATCCAAGAATAATATTCAATTGCTTAAATAATAGACAATAAGATAATAACAAATTTGATTTGTTGTAAATAATTATTTAAAATTAATAAGTTAATATATACAGCCAAATCCATTTTACGATTAAAAACCTCCCTAAATAGTATTGCAAATCAATAAGGCATACCTTCCTTATGCTAGCAAAGTAACATAGAAAATGTAAATTAACACTATTATCCATTTCAACTTACTTTGAAGCTTGTGTCCACAACAGAAAAATCAACTTGCGAATATAATAGATAAACCCAGGTGCAAATACTACTGGTTCTTTTTTTGACTCCTAGCAAAAGTTGCATATTACAAATTCTGTGTGGAATTCTTTTAAACTTTTTGCTAATACAAATACATACTAACAGAATAAATTACTCAGAGCTAATTGCAATGCATTATTTAAAGGCCTTAAAATACCTGTTTTCTTTATCTTAAGGTGTTTTACTAAAACGTCAGTGTAAATATTCTTACCCCTAAATGGATGTGTTGTAGTGGGTCTGACTCTTGGCAAAGAGAGACCTTGTGAAAAATAAAGGAGCCCTGTAAAAACCCAAGTGCATTCACGTAAGACTCTTACATAATAGATTATGGTGATGACCTGCAATGGGTCTTCATTCCCCAAATATGTTTAATTAAAAATGGAATGGTACCATTGGTAGAAGGTGAGGGGTAGGAATCTCAAGAGCATCTCAACCCTCAGTTGACACAGCTGGGTCAGACCAAGAGATTTCAGGCCTGGAGCAAGTCATGCCGACTGGATAGGCACAGGCCCTTGAGGAACCCAACTGCAGGGTACAAGAAGCAGCGGAGGAGAGGCAGTCTTGTCAGGGGGGTGAAGTGAGAAACCTAGGAGTGGACTAAACATGTTCTTTCCATCACTCATTCATTTATCAGCAAATATCTATTGCAAATCCACGACATGGTAGGCGCTATGTTAAGTATAATAGTGAGTAAAGCAAACACAGCGCCGGTCCTCAAGGAATTTGCAGTCCAGGAAAAAGAACACACATTAATTAAGTAATCCCATCCAGGTGTGTAGAAATGTGAAATGAGAAAGGAGCTCTGAAGGAAAAGGATCTAATTAAGTGACCAAAAAAAAAAAAACCTTGGCCTACACAAGGGAGCAGAAAGTAGAACAAGTAAAGCCTGATCAATCATACCTGGAGGTTCATAAAGAGATAACTAAGCACACAGTAGCGGAAAAGAGGATGCCAGCAGGAATTATACTCCAGCCAGAGGACAGCATGTGCAAAGTTCCTGTGGCATGGGAGAGCATGATGTATTCACAAACTGACTATGTGGCTAGACTACCAGAAGCATGAGGAAGCACAGTTGGCCTGAAGAGACAAGCGGGCATCAGGAGATGTAAAGAATGTGGCCTTTCCCAGAAAGTAGAAAAGGAGTCGAAATCTGGGAGCTGTGACCTCTGTTGGGATATGGGAAGATGTTTTCCGGAAGCCACACTTACATTTCAGTTCCTGAATACTAGCTGGCCAATTAATCACAACTTAGACATTTTTTCCTATAAAAAAAAAGAGAAACAAATTATGACCAAGTTCTGGTGCTATTTGTCCCTTTTAAGCAACATTGCTTGCTACAGCTATGTAGTGGAGGGCCAGCACAGCACAGTCTTCGAAATCAGGTCAAGTGGGTCCAAATCTTGCTCTGCCACTTCCCTCCTATGTGACCTTGATTAGTTCACCTAATTTGTCTGGGGTTCTGTTTTCATCAGTTTCACGTGGAGCAATGTTATGATTTACCTCACAGAATTAAATCATCTTATTTATGTAAAATACTTGTAAGAGTGCTGGGCACTTAGTAAGCATGCACTAAACATTAGTCATCGTTGTAATAGACCAATACACTCATCCATCCCCCACTGCTAGGAGAGTAAGCTGCAAAAATCTCACAGCTGTGCCTCTCCAAAAATAACGTCTTAAGGGATAGGAGCAAGCTCACCCAAGAAATGCTGCCTCCTGAGCCAGTTTGAACCGATAAAGAATACAGAAACCTGCCTCACTCCGAAGGGTAAAAATTCTGTGGTGCTAATACACTCAAGAACTACCTGAAGGACGAGGCTGAGACCCATTTTTACTTAGCTTCTTCCCCTGTCCTAGGCTGCTTTCCTCACAGTTTCCTCCCAGAACACTGTCAATAAATCACCTCTGTAAGAATTTATTTTTGCTTCTTAGGAACCTGAACTGAGACAGTTATTATCATAATTCATGTGTTACTCTACTCTTTCTGTGAAGCTTCACATTCTTTCTTGGCAGACTAAAAGCTGACTTCAAAAAAACAGGTCTTGGCTATCTGAAGTTTCCACACTCAGTGCTCAATTAGCACCTTTTACAGATTTCTATTGATTGTGTATTTATTTGTTTACCTGTCTGACAAGAATCCTCACCAGACTATGAACTTCACAAGAGAAAGTGCTGTATATTATTTAGTTTTTACACCACCAGATATAGCACAGGGTCTCATATAATAACTCAGCAATTCAATTTAATTGACTTAATTAAAGTGTAGAGTTGTGCAATAAACAGATTATGACGTTACAATCAGAAGCAAATCTCCTATGGAAGAGAGGGTCTGAGTGCATTTTCACTTTAAAAATTAACCCACCCTGACCCAAATGACATTTCCCTATTCCAAGCTGTTGGCGCATCTGTTCACTTACACGCTGTTTACAAATGCTCCCTTCCAGTTGTTGCTGCCTTATTCCTATACAACTTTATAACAGATTTTAAAATCTGATTCTGTGGCACGTTAGGAAATAAATCAGCAAGAAACTGACAATTACAGTCCTTTTGGGCTTGAGGAAAATGACTCAGTATGCAAAACTCTCCACAGAAGTTCAGTGTATACTTAAAATTTAGCTTAAAACTCCACTATCTACAATGCACTCACATTCATCACATTAATAGATTTGACACTGAGGCCCAAGAAAGGCAAAAATATTCAGAAGGTAGTTGGGGAACAAACACTCAGAGGTCCAATAAAGATGAATGGGAGATTTTAAATAAAGAGATATTTGCAAAGTTATTCTTGATGGAGTACTATATCTGATGAAATGACTAGAAGAGAAGTCTGAACTTGAAGAAATTCACAAACCAGGCAGTTAGCCCTGAGATGATTGGGAATGTACTGCATATGCATGGCCTTATTTACATACAGCATTCTCCTAGCTGCAAATACAAGATGTGAATCTATAATATGTACCCATCTACTGTATCCACATGTAGAATATCTGATATAGTGAAATGGAAACTTCCGATTCCTTCACTGTCATAATCAACGCATTTATATTCATGCTTCTTTTTATTCATCCCAAGTGCTAAGTCACCAGGAGGCACTAGGCAAGACTTTTAATATCCTAAGTCTTGCTTTCCCTGTAAAATGGAGATACAACCCATTTAGTTATCAAGTCTAATATCCTGCTGATCAGCAATAAAAAAGAGAAAAATATGCCAAATTGAGCATTTTTCCTTTTTAAATTCAAAATTCAGATAAAAAATGGCCAGCATCTTTGATGTCAAAAAGAAGCTAGCAGGAATGCATGTGGAAAGTCGATTTGACCAGATAATTTAAACTTAAATGTCTGATTCACAAAATATGAATTAAAAAAATATATGGTCACATTTTTCTTTCTGAGAAACAGAAAACAGCATATATGAAAACTTTGTTTTCAACAAACAAGGGAATAGTTTCTCATATGTGTATGTAAATATCACTACTTACACATATACACATATTGAGGGCAACATAGAATATATAGGAATTTGTTTCAGAGAGGAATTTACAGGACAAATTTCAGTGGATAATTTTAAGCACAATGTGAACAGTGCTCCATTTTTCTTCCTGCTAAAAATGTCATAATGAAACAGTGAAAAGCACTTTTTCTCCCTAATTAAAGGCCACATGCTGCCTCTGTAGTAATCACAGATCCCATTAGTGCCCAATGGGAGTTTGGGTTTCCATCACATTAAGTAGAGACTTGATATCAATGTGTTTGCATCTTTTAGTTGTTGCAAATAAAGTCGCTGATTGAAATCTGATTTGTAGAAATTTATGTTAGCATTTGGAATGTGAAATCATTTACTTTTTTCCTGAGAGATGTGGGCTGGGGATAGGACAAACTGTGTATTAGGCAATGATGAGCTCCAGTAAGGTATTAAGACATGTCTTATTTTTCACATGTGATTTAATACCTTTTCCATAGACGATTCGCCATAAGAAACTCAGTGTGATGTTAACACATTTACAAATAACTGATGCTGTATCTGTACTAGCCTTTCACCATTAATAATCTTCCCATCCCATAAAAGAGAAGATAATCAAAGATTTTAAAAACGTGTATTGATCACCTGTTCTGTACCTGGCAGTTAATTTGTTAATTTTATGTCATACACATCTGAGCAAAGTTAAGTGGAGAGTGGAAGCCAGTGTCCACAGCAGTCATATTTTAAATAATCTGCCAAAATTTTAATCTGCTGTCTTTTTTCTTCTTAGAGATGAGTTCCCCTTACGTTGCCCAGGCTGGAGTGCAGTGGCTATTCACAGGTGAGATCCTGGTGCACTACAGCCTGGAACCCCTGCACTCAAGTGATTCTCTGCCACAGCTCCCGTCTCAAACTCTCATTGGGCACCAGTGAGATCTGGGACTCTAGGGGCACTCATCCACACCTGGCTTGTCCACTGTCTTAAGAAAATATACTCCAATTTACACATTTTATACTGAAGATTCTCAGAAGCACATTCTAAACATATTTTAAATGACTTTTGAGAGTAAATGGAATAATAAATTCATGTATCTGACTTTTACATTAAACTGTATGCCCCTAGAAGGTAGGAGTTGCATCTTATTCAATTTTGCATTTTTAAAAGTATTTATCACTATTGTTTTCTTTCATTTTCATTGAGTGAATAAATGCTGTATATGGTAAGTACTAAATAAATATTTATTGAAGTAAAGAATATTTTACCATATGTGGTAAACAGACCCTAAAGTGACCTCCAATGATTCCCGTTTTTTGTTCATGCCTTTGTGTCCAATCCTCTCCCCTTAGGTGAATGCAAACAGGACCTGTGACCATGACTTGCTTCATTTTTTTTTTTGGTGGAGGGCAGGGTTGGAGATGAAGTCTCACTCTGTGGCCCAGGCTGGAGTGCAGTAGGATGATCTCAGCTCACTGCAACCTCCCAGGCTCAAGTAGTATTCCTGCTTGAGCCAGAAGAGTAGCTGGGATTACACGCACATGCAACCATGCCCAGCTAATTTTTGTTTTTTTTTTTAGTAGAGACAGGTTTTACTGTGTTGGCCAGGCTGGTCTCAAATTCTTGCCCTCAAGTGATCTGCCTGCCTCAGCCTCCCAAAATGCTGGTATTATAGGCATCAGCCACCACTTCCAGCAAGCTCCTAATCAGTGGAATATGACAAAGGGGATGGGATGTCACTCCCAAAAGTAGTTTATATCTTATAAGACTCTGTCTTAGCAGTCTGAAAGGAAAGACTCTCCTTGCTGATTTGATGAGGTAAACAGCTGTACTGGAGAAATCCATACAAAAAGGAACTATGGGCAGCCTCTAGGACCTGGGCGGACTGCAGCTGACAGCCAGCAAAATGCCAGCATGCTTCACATGTGGCTATCCAAAGCCACTAAACATGTCTTTTAGGAATGTAAAACAACAACTTAAGATTTAACAAAATATCTTGCTGTATAGCAAAATTATTCTTGACGTTTCTTTAAAAATAAAATAATAAATCACAGACTCTTTAGAGTTTAGGGTCCAGAGGTTGCAAACACATGCTCCCAAAGACCAGAAAAGGAGTATAAACAAGCAAAGCAGACCAGGTATAGAAAAGCATAGATAGTAGAGCAAGTGCTGCATAAATGGCGATTGTCATTCATTCTCAGTGCCAGGAATGTGGTAGAAGCTGCAAGACTGTGGCAAGGTAGAGATCATAAGTCTCATCTAAACACTGCAGTCACTTCCTGCCTTCAGATGATCACTGTTCCCAGTATCACTAGATCTTTTATCATTCATTTTGAAAGAAATAAAAAACATGAATTATTATGGGGAAAAAATCACCTGCTGTCTAACACTGAAAAATTGATTATTATAAGGTGTTCAGTCCTGCCTTGGTCATGAAGTCCTAGTCAAATAAAACATGCACTCTGATTTGACTCAAGCCCTCATATTAGAACTGAGGAAATAAAGATTCAATAAGGGTAAGTTACCTGTAAAAGACCCTACAATTAGGAAATAGAAGACTTAGTAATTCTAAATCCAGCTCAAGCACCTGGAAACTATAATAAGTCATTAGAAATTAAGGATTCACAAACAATCCTTTTTGAGTATAAATTATTAATCTGTGGCAATTGACTAAAACAAGGTACAGGTAGTTTTTCAGTGGAAATGGCATGCTTGTGAGTTTAAAGAAGTCTTTTTTGTTTATTTGGACATTCAAAAGACAAAAGCAAAAGAAATGCAAAATTCATTCAGTATAAGCATGACAAAAACTATTTACCAGTCACGTGCAATGCTAACGGTGTTTTAAATATTCATACACTTCGGAGTAAGGCTGTCAGCTTTCTCCTTTGTCTGAGTCACACTGCCTTCCACTAACAGAGTGAATGTCAAATCACAGCTGGGCTTCTTGGGATACAGGCAATTAAGATATTCACAATAAAGGTGTTTCTCCTCGAGGTTCTCAGGAGTAATGAGGCAAAAGAAATCCAGCATCCCGTATTTCTGTGCAGAGCCGCTAAATCTTTTGTTCAGCTGTAGTTTTGGTCTTTCATTCAGCTGTAGCTTTGGTTTATAGCTTAGTGGCATATAACTCAGATTTCAGGTCTAATCATTTCAGTGATAATTGCCCAGATGTGAAAATATGGATAATCAATACCATTACTGTATCCTGGGCAGCCAACAGGTAACAGGTACAGACATTCATATGATTTACAACTCAGGCAAACTAACTGGCAGATACATTCAGAGCGCCTAATAGTATAGGTTTTAAAAAGAGAAGAAATACCAGTAGCAGTTTTTTCTTCTTAGGAAAATTCAGTGGATTTTTAGATTTGCGATATATCACTGTGCTTATTCAATATACTATTAAGAGGACTCAAAATTTAGCTGAGTCATTATTTATACCAATTAAAAGCAGCAAAATCACCAAAATTAGTAACTGAATAAGTTTGAATTTGGCTTTGGGGTACATTATGGAATTTTTCACTCATCATGTTTACTAAATTCCTGTTGTAGAGAGAAGTCACTAAACAGCTCTAGAGGGAAAGGGAAGGCATTGGGCAAGTAGCCAAATATACCTTCATTTGATAGATTGAACCCCTGCCATTCATTTTTAAAAGATTGGCTATTGACTTGTCCTTTGAAGAAATCCTGTTTCATCCACGTTTCTGGATCCTAACAGAGAATCCTCCCTGCCCTTCCTTCCCACCAAAAGAAAACAATTTGGAAAAATTACTTTGCTTTTCATATTTAAAAAAAAAAAGTGTATGAAAGTAATATGTATACAAGCTCAAAGCAAAGCAAAAAAACAACAACTTAGTACAGAAAGGCTTATTTTGAAAAGCAATTAATAACTATTTGTAATTTTTTTTGTCCCCTATTTGTTCTGGCAAAAGGGAAACCCTTTAATTCTGCAAATTGTTCCTGTTTCCGTTGTAATGTTGACAATCTTTAAATTTAAAAGAAAATCTTATGCATTATTTCCATATTTATTAACTGTTATGTATCATTTATTGACTTTTTGCTATGATAAATGAGGATTGATTCTCTAGAAGCACTACTCTGGTTCATAATTAAGTAGGAGTGGTCAATCATCATTCTATTTTTCAAAACTAAGAGAAAAAGTTTCAGCTATTAGTATGCTTTTCTTCATGGGATGTCTTTTAAATCATTGCCAGGGACATTGCTACTTTAGGCATCAGTGAATTGGAATTCTACAGAGGTATTAGAATGTTGAAACCAAAGAATATGATTGAAGATACGGGCTAGTGAGTCAATTACAACTGTAATCTTCTGCTCCCTTCTGTTTCTCCTACCCTGAACCCCAAGCAACCTTTTTTAGGAAATCATTTAACAATTCTCTTATCTATCACTTTCAATGATGCATTTTACTTATAGACTTTCATGATCTCTTTACTTTCTTGACTTCTTACTTTCTCATTTGAGTTTCAGCTTCACTCTTGTCTCCAAAATGAAGCTAAACACTTCCAATTATTCTCCCTAAGGGTTAACTTGCCTCTGCCTCATTATAGAACCATTTGGTTGCCAAGAACCAAATTATTCTGTCTTTCTACTATAACCTCATATCATTTCTATCCACATGTTTAGAAATGATGTGGTGGAAAATACTATCCACCAGGAACCCACAAGCTGACTTCCACTTCTTGATTTGAATGTGTGGCTTGGGAAACAACTAGAAAAAGAAGAGGATGAAGTAAATGAACCCTCAGCTCTGACCGTCTGCCTACTTGGTGTCAGCACAGTGGTTAGCCTCATGGTTTTCAGGGCTGACAGTCAAAATGCACCACAATGGCCACACTAGTTGTTTAGGGCAACTTCTGTGCTGATTGGTCAGTATCCACTTGGAATAATCTATTCTCCCAACCAATATTTTTATTGGGTTCCTACCAGGAGCAAGGTATCTCCTAGACTCTGAATATTTATTGGATAAAATATATATTCTAAGTCAGAGTGTCTCTGCTAGTAATGTAATGTGTGACTATGGCCCAACCACTTAACATGCCTGGATTTCAGTTTACAAAAGAGGAAATGTTCAAAGTCTGTTTTTCTCAAGTGATTTATGAGTCAGTAATGATTACACTAAAATTGGTAAAATTTACTTTTTAAAGTTACAAGTAAAGGAAATAGGTAATATTTTTACAAAAGCAATATGTTAGTTTTTAATTATAAAGATAAGTAAAGCCAGTTTCCAGGGGAAAAATCAGTGCAACAATTTTCTCCCTGAATAAATGTCTAATTATCTACATCATCTCATTTTCCAGTTTCTAGCCATATTTATATATTCGTTGTTGTTGGGATTTTCACCTTGAGAAGATAACGTGATTTGACAGAGCAAAATATAAAATATGATCTTGGAGATAAATAAACCTATTGAACTACACCAACCACAGTCCCGCTCTGTTCAAAGCTGTAGTCAGGTTCTAATTCCGCAGCAAAGAGATGAGCATGTATTCCGTGACAGGCTCTGTGAACCACATGGCACACCAAAAGGTGTAAGAAATTGTCTCTACCTTCAAATAGTTTAAGATGCTGTAATGTGACAAGCACAAATGTAACATGACTGCAAACAGACATGGCCTGGTGAGTCTCTAACATGTCATGACATTGCAAGAGCAAGAACTGTGTGGTTTCTGAGAAAAGAGCTGTCAAAGGAGATGGGATGTAAATGATCTTGATTTAAAAAAAATAAAAAGCTAACACAACAGTGCTTAACATATAGTAAAGGCCATACAAGGATGAGCTGTTAGGTCATAGGACCACTGACTTTTGAAAAAGGCCACAACACCCATGAGAGTCACAAATGATCACTGAACATCCTTCAGGCCTCCAAGCCCCAACTTCCTGATCCCTCTCTTCTGAAACGTTTGCCAGCAGAACCCAACTGGACAGACTAGCTCCTCTGTAACTTGTGCTTGGCATGCCAACCAGGTAGGCCAATTAAAGGGTCTTCATCTGCTTGGCTATTTTGGTTGGCATATCAAGAGGCAGGCAACACTGGCTATACCATCTCTCTTATCTGGATTTTTCTCAAACCTCTCACTGCCCCATTTCCGCCAACCATGCAAAAAAATCAATTTATTTTATGGAAAAAGAAAAAAAAATAACTAGGGGGAGAGATCTCATTATCTAACAGGAAATAATGTCTTTGAAAAAATTAAGCAACAGAGAATAGAATAACTAAGGATTTGTAGCCTTTAAAATATTTTAGCCTCTAGAGATACCAGTTATTGTGCTTTTAAGATGAAATCTATGAAATAAATTTTAAGATTTATGGATAATATTTATTTTTCTATGAAAATTTTCTTAGAATCGTAATGGTGTAGTTTCTGCATTGTGTCTTTTAAAAGCTAATTGCAGGTGGGATCTCTCATTATGTGAAAGGCTAGCACTTGCTCAATTTAAATGTGTATATTCATTGCAATCTTTATAGCACATGTCTCTTGAAAAAGTATAGTATTACTTGTTAGAAAATAGAACTTTTATCCTTTTTAAAAACCATCAATATATGAATAATCTTAATTGTAAAAAGTTTAAGACTTTCTGAAAGGAAATGACATTTTTACAATCTTGAGTCTGATAATAGAACAAAAGGATGACTTAAAGTGTAAGAAAAACAGAGAGCTAAGTATTTGCATGTTGCAGAGAACAAAGACCTTAGAAATACAAATCTCAAAGCCATGCAAGAAATAATTAAGCAAGTTACACCTGAATATGCTATGCTATGAAAATGCTGAATTAAATATCTGTAGTGTGTCCCCACTCCACTGCATGTAAAAGCTGCTATTTCCTTTTCTAAAGTATCCTCTATAAGAAAGCTTTCAGCTAACAGTAATAGTCCTTTGTATAACTGCAGATGTTCAGCAATAGGCATTATTGAGTCAGCAGGGAAGCTGCTCACCAGATTTTAGAGGGAGATGAATATTATAATAAAAAACCTGTCAGTCCTGCAGTCACAATTTCAATTCAGCCCTGACCCATGAGCAGGAAATCCATCTGCAGTGTCTCAGTTCCCCTCTGGCTTATCCTCAGCCTTGGACTGCTTTTGCATACTGTCTCCACTGCTGCTTCCATTAACCAATTAGGTGCTGAGGCAGAAGCAATCTTGACCTTGACAGCCCCTTTATATGTGGTCTCTGTCTTCCATTGCATTATGGCACAGCCATATGGGCATTCTGTGTTATTAATAATGTATATTTTATTAGGCAATTTTTATTAGCAATTCTCTGTCATTTGATAAGCCTATTAGTTTTTGCAGCCATGTAACTAACCCAAGCAGGATATTCAGAGGAGGAAATAAAGACAAAGACCAATACACTAAAAGAATGAAAGATAGATGTGGGAGTACACTCCTGAATTAGGAGTTTGCTGACTAGACCAAAACAAAAAATCAGCAGATCAAAGATTGTAGGGGGACTTACTCTTATAGGATGGGACCTTGCTGTTGTAGGGCTGCTATAGGAATTGCTGATGATATTGATTCAGAAATGAGACTATCAAAAGTGAGCTAAAGAAACCAGCAGTGATCAACAGCTATCTCAGTAACCAGGAAAAAACTAGAACATATAAATCCTACTTTCAAGACTTTACAGGTACCTTTCAGTCCTTATCTGTTAAAGCTCTGTGCCCTACTCTCAAGGGAAAAGCAAGGATAATGATGTTTATAATGTTCTAAGTCCTCATCAAAACACAGTCAGATGGCTTTGTGCTGAATGCTTTTCAGCCTGTGAAAATCTGAGGAGCTAGCCTGAGGCTTTATCACTAAAACTGAGAAGGTGCTGCTTTTCCATATTTCCCTCCCAGCATTTCTGAATTTGCAGAAGTCACCCACCCTCCGTTTCTCCATCTGCACATTGGAGAAATCACAGCAGCCAACAGCCTAATTTATGGGAAGATATGAGTTTTTAATGAGACAATATTTATATAGAACTTTGAGCTTCTAGGGGGATTCTGCTCTATAAATACTAAGTATTCTCAGGGTAATATTAGCACAGTCAGTTGGATAAAATGAGGGCATTTTAGTTAGATAACAAGAAAAATAGTCCTCTAGCAAAAGAGAAAATGGCTATTGGGGGATTACCCCTGAAAGTATTCATCTGCCCTATTCTATTTCTGTTTAGTATGAATGGTGAGAGTTGGGAGTGTGGAAAAACAGATGTGGCTCAGAGATGAGATATCAGACCCCAGGAGCACATTTACATCTGGGTGTATATTTGGGATTTGACTTCTCAACAAGGAAAAGGACACATGGGGCTACTTGTTTAGATTTAAAATATAAACAAATAAACACAGAGGGAGAAACGTTTGATGTGGCTCTTTCACTTTTGAATTAAATCATCTTTTCTTAAGGAGCCATGCTGTAGGTTAAAGGCAGAAATGGAGAGTGGGAAGATGAAGAAAGCAAAGGGGACAGGTAAACCATGTGTACTACATGGAAAAGCAATAGTTAATGGCTATAGGAGTAACATCTACTCTACACTTGACAGTTAACCAACATGCTGATTTCATTTATTCCACAAAACGATCTTTGAAGTGAGTGTTATGAGGTCACCCTCTGTCTTAGCTCTGGCTCCAATAACAAAGTACCAAAGATTGGGTGGCTTAAGCAACAGAAATGTATTTCCTCACAGTTGTAAAACCTGAAATTCCAAGATCAAGGTGTCAGTAGGGTTCATTTTTTCTGAGGTTTTCCTCCTTGGTGTATAGATTTATGCCCTTTTCCTCTGTCTTCACACGGTCTTCCCTCTGTGACCATGTGTGTCCTAATCTCCTCTTCATATAAAGAAATCAAGTCATATTGGAGTAGGTCCCACCCTAACAACCCCATTTAATCTTAATTACCTTTTTAAAGCCCCTATCTCCAAAAACAGCAACATCGTGAGGTACTAGGGGTTAGGTCTTCAACATAGGGATTTGGGGTGATGGGAAGGACATAATTAGTCCATAACATCCCCATTTTATAGACAAAGAAAATGAAGGCAAAGAAAGATACATGGTTTTTTTTAAAGGTTCATCAGACCCCGTAACTCAAGTATCTGGTGGCTTGGGCTCAAGTCCTAAGTTCTGACTCCTGAGTCCTCACTCTTGTGGGACGGAAGAGCTGCAAGAGTCTGGTGTACCAAAGGAGCCAAAGTCAGAAATGCCTTTGCATGTCTTCAGAAGACAAGCCAATTCAATTGGAGCCACTCATAAGAAAACAGGCCATTTTAAGGAAAGGAGTATTAGTTACAGATTACTATTTGCCATTCACAAATATCCCTAAACAACTAAAAAGAGGTAAAAGGAAACTTCAAAACTACCAGAATTGATCAGAAATTACCTCTCCTCATGGAAATATATATCTGATAATGTAGCTCCTTGATTACAACCTATCTCTAGTTTTTGAAGTTTGTCATAGGCTTGTAAGAATATCGAGGGGATAGCATGAAGAGAAACATTGGAGACAATTAGGATAGATTTTCAATATTCTTACTTTGTCACACACATGTACAATTGAGAGTTACTTCTTACAATTCTGTTTCCAACTCCATGCTTATTCGAGAGTTTCCTCATGTTTCCTTGTTTTATTAAAAGATTTTGACTCCAGCAAGTACATTTTTCCATCTGTTTTTTTTGTTTTGTTTTGTTTTTTTTTTTCAACCATTCCCAACACTAAGCTTATGAAGGTATCTATTGGGAGGGTCCAAACATCTGGATGGAGTTTATCAGCCAAATGTCTCAGGAAAAAAGAGCAGAAATGTCCAGAAACAGTGCGTAGGCAAGGATCCCAAGTGTCAGTTTTAATTGCAGTTAGTTGTATATCATTTTCCCAAAAGGTGTTCTGTACTCCTTTTGCCAAATGATCCCTCCTTCCTTTTTATTTCAAATTTTCTTCCTCTGTATGCATTTTGCAATTAATCTACATCATTTTTTTCATTTTATTTTTTAAAATCCTAGAGAAGAAGAACATACCTATTATTTATGTCAGAAAGCCAAAGCAGGCATCATCGGTCCAGTCTAAACTCATAACTGAACCTCTTACCAAGTCACCAAACCTTACTTTTTCATCTGTAACTTTCAAATACTGTAATAACACCTATGGAGCCAGTTTTACAAATGTGCATTCTGTGCAATCAGTCATGGACCCGCTCTTAGAAGAGCTCCATGCTTGATTTGATGTCTGTTCTTACGGTCTTGAAATTCTTAATCATATTTGAACAAGAAACCTCACATTTTCATTTTGCATTAGATCTCACAAATGATGTAGTTAGTCCTGCATAACTGCTCTACCTACCCAACAAAGCCTAAAAAAAAAAAAAACTTCTTTGTAAACAAAAAAAGTGCTCAAGTATAGGCCAAGCCACAGTTCATTTTCACAATATGAGTATGGCATAGTAAGGAAGTATGTCCAAATGAGACCACCTGGGAAGAAAAGGCATGGGGCAGGAGTCAGACTTGGCATCTGGCCCTGATCCTCTCATTGTTGGGGTGGCTTGGGCAAATCATTTCATCTCTTCATACCCTAGTTACCGCACCTAAATACTTACAATTTTTGGTTCTCTTCCCTGATGCACATTAGTGCCATCTAGGGAGTTTTTAAATGCCAATTCTTAGTCCTTCCCCTGAGAAATTATTATCTAATTGTTCCAGGATGAAGCCTGAATGAAGCTTGAGTTTTGGCATTTTTTAAAGTTTCTAGGTGGGCAGGAGCATGTGGCAATTAGAATTTGAGTGTAAATTAGTATGACCACTTTGGAAAACAAGTAGCTGTGCACACCAAACTGAACATACTCATGGACCAGGTCCAGTGATTCCATTCCTGAGTATAAGCCCCACAAAATATTTACATATTTTTACTAAAATATTTAGAAAATAATATTTATGGCAGCCCTGTTTGCAGTAGCCCAAAACTGTAGTCAACACATGTCCATTAACAGTAGAATAGGTAAATAAATGGTGGCATCTTCATAAATGGGGTAATGGACAACAATCAGAATGTTTTCCAGGAATGAACTACTGATACTTGCAGAATTTCACAAACATTGTGTTGGACAGAAAAGAATAAAAGGCCTGACACAGAAAAACATAATACTCTATTATGCCACACATATAAATTTCAAAAATAAGCAAAAATAATTTACAGTATTCAGTCAAGACAAGGGTTACTTATGTGGAGAATGTAATGACAAGAAAATATATGGGGGCTTCTGGTGGCTAGAAATGCTCTATTTCTCAGTCTGTTGATAGTTACAGGGGCATATTTACCTTGTGAAAATTACGTTGGTACAAAAGAAATTGTGGTTTTTAACAATTGATATGGTTTGGCTGAAAATCTCAGCCTGAATTGTAGCTCCCATAATTCCCATGTGTTGTGGGAGGGACTCGGTAAGGTAATTGAATCATGAGGGCAGGTCTTTCCTGTGTCATTCTCATGATAGTGAATAAGTCTCATGGGATCTGATGGTTTTATAAAGGGGAGCTCCCCTGCACATGCTCTCTAGATGTGACTTTGCTACTTCTTTACCTTCCACCATGATTTTGAGGCCTCCCCAGCCATGTGGAACTGTGAGTCCATTAAACCTCTTTCCTTTATAAATTACCCAGTCTCAGGTATATCTTTATAGCAGTGTGAGAACAGAACAGACTAATACAATAATTGAGCTGTACACTCATGGTGTGTACCTGTTATATTTCAATAACCAGTTAATAACAACATTTCTTACATAATTTTAATATGCAATGAGGGTTGAGAATCAGACTAGATATCTATAACATCCCTTACAAGACAGAACATCTGTTTGACTTTTCTCAGAACTTAGTCCCTGTTAAGGTTGAGTAAGTAACACTAATGCCCTTCATGCTGTTTGTGCTACATCAATACCTTCTCTTTTTCTTCTCTTTCCACAAGTTCACCTTCAACGTGAAATGGTTCCTTGATTTTTCTTGTACTACATGTTGTTTAATTGGGGGGTCAAAAAGCCACTGATTCAATTATACACAAACTATTTGGTCATGGAAACAAACATATCTTTTATATCCAAGTGTTTATTCTTTCATTCATCTATTACATGTTTTACAGATAATCAATGAAGAAAGGTAAGGAGGTCTTAGGGCAATAACCAGATGCCACTAGGTGTGCTGGCTTGTGTGAGCACAGTCATGAGAGAGCAGAGTGGGGATGCACCAGCACTTCAGATGTGCTGGGGATTGCTCGTCTCTCTGCACCATAAGCAGTCGAATGCTCTACCACTGAATGCTATTCCCAATCTCTGAATTTTGTTGCCACAGGTAGTCTATTTACTCCCTGACAAAAAAGAGCATGTTGAAGAAATTTCTTCTGAAAACCAGCAAAAACACCTAACAGAATGCAGGGCTGAGTATATCAACAAAGACAATGCTCTGTGGCTTTGAACACTCAGTCTAAATGTGCAAATCAGGGAACAGTTGAATTGCACCCTGTCAGCCCTCCACACCTTAGACAATACAGTCTAAGTGATGCCTGTGTATAAGGTTTTGAACACAAAGCCTCCAATAGTGCAAATGGCACGCAAGACTGAAGAGTAATCAACTGAACTGTTTCTGCTCCTTCAGGACACCCAATTCTACAGCTTCATTGAGATCCACAGACTGAGAAGCAGTTTGGAGTAATTCATGACCACAGTGAAAGTTGTATGTGTTTTCTGTAAGGGATTTTTGTTATATAGGTTCATAGGCATGGAAATAAGAAAGAAGGCTTGTGGATGATTAAATTTTTACACTTTACTCTGTGTAGTAGCAGAGACTATATCTACACTTTAAGGAAATAAAATAATTGCCTCAAAGGCAGCTGTGTTTAGAGCCCCAGCCCCTTCCAGGAGAAAGGAAAACCATTTTTCTAAATCCAAGGTGCTAGGATTGAACTGAGAGTGAAAGAAGCGTGATAAGAATCTTTAGTAACACCGCTCTTTAAATCAACCAGGCTGAAATCCCAAAACATAATAAGATTTCTTAGAGAAGTTATGTGAAAAGTTTGTAAACTTTGCATACCTTTTCAATAAAATGAGATTCCTTATCTCCTGAGTTTCAATTTTTATAATAAAAATGCACACAGATTAAATAAAAGTAAAGTCTTTCTCTCTCTCTCTCTCTGTCTCTCTCTCTCTCTGTGTCTGAAAACATACATATTAAAATGAAAATATAAAAAGTCTCAAAAACAAAAAATTACTCTAAAGTGATTTTTTTTAATTCTCAATGTGGCTCAATTTTAAAAATTAAAATTAGGACCATAATAATTAACTAAATGTTATATACAAATTATTAATTTGAAGTGGAGATCAGTATTAGGGAACATCAATTCCACTGACTGAAATTATTTTTATATTCAAATTTAATAATGAGTATCAGTAAACCATGTTGCTCTTTTTTGTGGTTTACTAAACACCTACTATTTATAAAAGACTTCTCTTGGACTTATGAGAGATAGAAAGAAAAACAGGCAAGGCTCTTGCCTCCAAAGCACTTACAAGCTCTAATGGGTAAGACAGAAAAGGAATAATATTATACATGTGACAAATACTATAACAGGTCAGATTCAGAGGGACCCTAAGCTTTGGCAGTTAGGGACAGATTTGTCACCTGGATTTAAAGGGTGGACAATGCAAGCAATTGAAGCACCTTCCAGAGAGAGGGAACAGTGTGAACAAAACCATAAAATAATGCAGTCTAAAATGTGGTGTATAAGCAATCTGCATCACAATCACCTTAAGAAAACAAAATCGCAGCCAGGTGCAATGGCTCATCCCCATTATTCCCAGTACTTTGGGACGCTGAGGCAGGGGTATTGCTTGAGAACAGGAGCTCAAGAGCAGCCTGAACAACATAGGGAAACCCTGTCTTAACAAAAAATAAAAATAAAAAATTAGCCACGCTGGGTGGCACATGCCTATAGCCACAGCTACTCAGGAGGAACCTGAGAGGTCAAAGCTGCTGTGAGCCCTGATCACCCCAGTGCACTCCACCCTGGGCAACAGAGTGACAGCCTATCTCAAAAAAAAAAAAAAAAAAAAAAAAAAAAACAGAGAAAGAAAATGAATCAAAAAAAAAAAAAAAAAAAAAAAAAAAAAAAAAAAAAAAAAAAAAAAAAAAAAAAAAAACAGAGAAAGAAAATGAAAATGAAAATTAAATTGCTCTTACCCACACTCTGACTTGAAGGTTCATATTCAGCAAGCCTGTTCTAAGACATCCGAAAAAATAGACCTGTTTTTAATATAATAATATATATTATATATATATACATTATTTTATATAATATATATTTACATAATATATATTATATAAAATAATGTATATATTATATATAATAATATATATACATATACATATTTTTAATATAATATATATACACATACACATACACACACACACACATATAGAGAGAGAGAGAGAGCACATCAAGCATTCACTGGCATAAAAAATGGAAAGCAAATATTATATTCAAATTAAACTAAAAAATAAATGAGGTCTGAGAAAGAAGCCTGAAAAGGTAGATTGGAAATAGAGTGTGCACTTCCTTGAGTATCAAAATAATGACTGTGGACTTTTTCTGTAAACAACAGAAACCCAACGAAGTCTTTTGTGCAGAGGAGCAACAAGGTCAAAGTTGTTTATTGACTCAGCAATGATGTGAAGAACAGAGTGGAGTGGGCAAAGTGAGAGAGGCACGGGAAAGTAAAACGGCTACTTCAATTGTTCAGACAGGAGAGAATAAGTTCAGATGTGGATGGGAGGTAAGGGAAGAAAGAAAAATAAATCCCTGTTAGGAAAATGAACCTAGACTGTGATGTTCACACAGGAAATAGAAAATTCTCAAATCTCAGTCTACTGCATTACCATGTTCAGAGGAAGGCCTAGGCAAGGCCACTGACCACAAAATGCTAAATTTACCTTTCTCTGATTCATCTTTCTCTGAGTGTTTTCAGAGTTTTTTGTTTGTTTTTTTATTTTATCAATGATAACTCTAGCATTTTTTACATCTCTCACCTTTTAGGTAAAAATTATTGACCCCCAATCAGTAAATGCCACTGGTGCAAGATCTGGCCTTCACTTCCCTAAGCCTTCCTCAAAATTATCCACCACAAACTCAAACCCAGAAGGAAGCCCATCCCATATCACCTCACTGAAACACCTGTGAGATTTTCCTAAAGTAATGTTCCTTGCCACAGCAAGTTAAGTAATCCTAGTTTTACTTGACAACAAGTATGTTTCTTCTAATCTTTGGTTAGTGGGGTTCAATACCAAAAGAATATCAACAAGGACAAATTACTAACACTGAGTAGCTGGTTGACTTAAGACAGATTAGAAAGGACTTTAAAGTTTGAAGCCCATGTGAATATAAAGTAACACTGATAGAAAAGAGATATCAGAAGTATGAGCCAATTTTCAACTTGTGAAATCTGAAGGAACAACATGACTTTCAAGAGAAAATGTGAAGCAGGTAACATGTTTACAGGCCCCCAGTGGTGGAGGAGATATCAAGGAGAGGTGGAGATAAAGAATCATGCACAAAGGTGGTTACTAGAATCTTGAAAATAAGGAGACCCTTAAGGAAAAAGAATGTAGAATTTAAAAGATGGCCAAGTGGGCAGTAGGAAGTGGGGAGCTGGCCTCTGATAAGTCCCAGATGTTGCCAACTACCTGCAGTCTGTACAATACCTGCTTTTTGTCCATCTCTCTATGGCATTCAAAGATCCCCATTAAAGAATCCTCAGTGGTTTCTGACCAAATGACTTCTTTGCACAGCATCACAAGGTAGATCAGCAAGTCACTGTCAAGATTAAAAGCCTATATGAGCTTTAAGAAAGATCTAGTTTGTCAATTCTGCTGTGTTCTCAGGGCCAAATATAGTATAGTACATAGACACTCAATAAATATGAGCTCTATGGGTAAAGAAGAACAATAAAGCCCTGAGATACTGGTCCACAAAATGCTGGGCAGTTTACCTCCTTATCATTATTCTAGCTCTGGGAGCAATAGATAGAATTTCTAGTGACAGGAAGAAAAAAAATAAAGATTATTTCAATAATTTTACAATTGAATATGATAGAAACCTAAAGCAAAACAGGTACACTGAATATAAGGGAGCATCATCTTTCAAAGTATGCACCTCAGATAAACAGACCTGAGTTTGACCCAGTTCTACTACTTAATACCTCACTTAATTTCTTTAGTCTTTCATTTCCTCAACAGTGAGTTGGAAAAATAATGCCTTCATCATAGGATTGTCATGAGTGTTAAAAGCTCTTGGCACATGGCGTATGATTAATAAACAATGGGAAAAACACAGCAACCCTAACAAAACTATGAGATACCACCTTATGCTTATTAGGATGACTACTATTAAAAAAACAAAGAAAAGAAGTGTTAAAAGAAATCAAAACTCCTGTGCATTGTTCATGCCAATGTAAGATCATGTAGCTGCTATGGAAAACAGTATAGCAGTTCTCGAAAAAAATAAAAATAGAACTATCTATGATTAGGACTTCTTGCAAAGACAGAGAGTACATTGGCGGTTACTAGAGAACCAGAAAGGTGGGAAAGGTGGAGGGGCAGATAAAGAGAGTTGATTAATGGGTATCAATACACAGTTAGATAAAATATACAGTTAGATAGAAGAAATAAGACTTAGTGTTCAAGAGATGAGTAGGGTAACTCATTAACATTAATTAACATTAATCTATTGAATCTTTCAAAACAACTGGAAGAGAAAATCTTAAATATTCCCAGCATAAAGATAAATATTTAAGATGATTGTTATCTCAATTACCCTGATTTGATCTTTACACATTATAAGAATGTATCAAATTATGACATGTGCCATGAAAATACGTATATTCATTGTGTCTCAACAAAAAAAAAATTTTTTTAAAAACAGAATTATCAGATGACCCAGAAATTCCACTTCTGGGTCTAGAGTAAAAAGAATTGAAACCAGAGTCTCCAGAGATACTTGTACATCCATATTTACAGCAACATTTTTCATAATAATCAAAATGTGAAAGCAACATGAGTCCATCCACAGATGAATAGATTAACAAAATGTGGTATTGTGCATACAATGGAATACTACTCAGCCTTTAAAAGAAAGTAAATTATGACACATTACAGTATAGATGAACGTTGAGGACATTAAGCTAAGTGAAATAAGCCCATCACAAAAGGACAAACACTGTGTGATCCACTTACAGTTCCTAGCATAGTCAATTTCATAAAGACGGAAAGTGGAATGGTGGTTGCCAGGGCCTGGGCGAGATGGACAGTTGTTACTGGATTATAGTTTTACCTTAGGAAAATGAAACAGGTTATGGAGATTGGCTGCACAAAAATGTGACTGTACACTACTGATCCATACACTTAAAAATGGTTAACCACAATTTAAATAAACATAGCAACAGCAGCAATAACACACGACAAGGGAAAAGAATCAGTTGTGTCCACCAGAGGTCACCCTCACTCAGGGCCCAATAGCAAGTCTCCAGAGCAGTGCCCTGAAGCTATGGTTTTGTTCAGTGATGCCGTCAAGGAGGGTAAGATTAAACAAACAGAGTGACCAGGTAACAAGGGAGGCACGTATGCAACTTAGAAAAAGCCATTTTTCTTAGAATTATTCCTCACAGAAAAGGGCCACCTGCTTTAGGCATCAAAAACCTTGTTTAGAAGACAGGAAAACAGAAAGACCAAGATGCTGAGATTTTTATGTTAACACAGTGAGAAAGATGGGTGGATGTTAAAAAAGAACATTACACAAGAAAAGCCAAACTTCTGGAGGAAGAGCATAAAGCTGGAGAATTCCAAACACATGGAAGAGAAATAAATGACTTGAAAAGCGAGCTACATTTCTACATGAGGACAAGAGTGGGTTATTACTGGGTCAGGGGTAAATTCTACCCAACAGGGAGTGGCATTTGGGTTCTGTAGGCTGGCCTGAGCCATCAGGCTCCATTCTTCCTGGTTGTTATGGGAACTGTGTAGCTGCCTATCAGTTTCTGAGACCAATTTTAATACACAGAGGCAAAAGATAAACATATTTGGTGATTAGGAGGTCAATGTCAGGCTTGGAGAGCATATTTTCAGTATATTGGTGGAATTTGAAGTTATATTAATTACAAGAGATCAAAAAGTGAGAGTGAAATGAATAATGGAGGGAACAGATAGTGATCTTTTTTAAAGAAAGCTGTTTTGGAAAAGAGAGAAATAAGATATTAGTCTTAGAGGTCAGTAGGGACAAGCATGAGAGATAGCAATGTTTTCTTTTCTTCTGTAGCAGACCAGTTAAGGTCCCCACTCCCCAAGATACACCCTGGGCCTCAGGATATGTGAATATCTTACCTTGTATAGCAAAAGACACTTTGCAGCTGTGATTAGCATTGAGAAACTTGAGATGGAGAGATAATCCAGATGAACCCGGTCTAATCAAACAAAATCCTTAAAAGTAGAGAACGTTTACTGGCTAGGTCACAGGTGCCACGCTGCCAGATCTGAAGATGAAGGAGGGGGCCATGAACCACGTAAGGTAGGTGATCACTTGATGTTGGAAAAGCAAGAAAACAGATTCTACCCTACAGCCTCCAGAAGGAACCAACTCTGCCACTGCCATGACCTCAGCCCATGGAAACCAGCGTCAGACATCTGACCAACACTGCAAAATAATGAATTTGTGTTGTGTTACATTTATGGCAATTTGTTGCAGACACAACAGTAAACTAAGACAACTGCTTACAAGAAAGCTTATTAAATAACAAAAGCACACTGTAGAAGAGTGCAAAATTATCTTAAATATTACAGTATTAACTAATGCATTAAATGGAGATTACTAAATACACCTCCAGTATGTCTAAGTGGTATACATATACCAGTTATTCTAGCCATGAGAAGACTAAACAACTACTATTAGTATGTTTCTTGAAAACGGGAATTTATGAGGTTTTTTTGAGACAAAGTCATGCTCTTGTCACCGAGGCTGGAGTGCAATGCTCACTGCAACCTCTGCCTCCTGGGTTCAAGCAATTCTCCTGCCTCAGCCTCTTGAGTAGCTGGGATTACAGACACCTGTCACCATGCCTGGCTAATTTTTGTGTTTGTAGTAGAGATGGGATTTCTCCATGTTGGCCAGACTGGTCTCAAACTCCTGACCTCAGGCAATTTACCTGCCTCAGCCTCACAAAGTGTTAGGATTACAGGCGTGAGCCATCACGCCTGGCCATGAGTATTAAGTGACTAAAAAATAACATTTTAAAAAAGAGAAAAAAGCATACCTGAGGAAAAATTATTGCTTCTGAATAAGAAGCATCCATCATTTATTCAACATATATTTATTGAATACTTGCTCTGTGTTCTGCTCTATAGTAGCCTATAGTGACAAGACAAAGAAAACAAGATGGACAAACTCCTTGTTCTCCAACAGCTCAGATTCTAATGGTAGACTGAAACAGCAAAGAGGCACATAAAAAGAAGTCACATGACAAGTGTCTGGCGGAAAAATAAAATGGAATTTAGGGATATCAGGTGACTGAAGGAAATGCTAATATCAAGCATGGCCAGGGAAAAACTTTCTGAAAGGTGGCCTAAGAGATGCTACCTGAATATAGTAGCAGAGTAAGTATAGGTATATTGGGGATACATGTTCCAGGCCAAGGAGACAGTAAGTGCAAAGGCCCTGGGGTGTGTGCACATTTGGCAAGCTGAAGGCTGAATGAGCAGTGCCCTGTGTGTAGCCCAGTGAGAAGAGGAAAAGTGCTAGGAAATTAGCTCATAAAGGAACAAATATATGTATGGGGACATAGAACCTTATAAGCCAATTTTAAGACTTTGCTTTTAAGACATGAAGCCACTGGAAATAGAGTTTTGAACAAGAGCTGTGATATAATTCAAGTTAAACATTAAAAGAACCACTCAGCAGTGTTGAAACTAATCAGGGGAAGAAGTGAGGCAAACATACAACAACGATTTTAGTTTGAACTGGAAATGATGGTGACTTGGATTACAGAGTAACGTCGAAAGAGGTGACTAGGAGCTAAATTAGATGTAGTCTACAGGAGAGATACGAGTCAAGAGTGGCTCCAAGATTTGGGGCCTGAGGAACTGGAAAATTGACTTGCCACCATGGGGAGATCACACGAGATGACATGGTTGTCTACCATTTGCCTCTAGGGAAACCTTCCAAATCACCTCAACCCACGCCAGACACGTTAGCCACACTCTCCTACCACCCTGTCTCTTGGCTCTGCCTCTGTGGTTGCTCCAGCCTGCTCCTGCCTCCAGCCTTTTCTATTATCTGTGCTCCACAACTTCAAGGGTGCAGTCAAGCACTCTTGGTATTGCCTTCATTTTGCTTGAGGATTGGAAGGAAAGGAGAAAGAACAGTTTTCTCTTTGCAAATTCCTCTCTAACTATTCTATCTTAGTAAATCAAAAATGAATCTCTGGGTGCCACTAGGGGTGATGAATGGGTCTCTGAAACACTCAGATCATGAAAGGTGTATATGCTGTCCAGTACCTCTGTTAAAATCATGAGGATACTTATCCTCATCATTCTCAACTTTGAAGCGTTAGCCAAAATACAGATGCAACAGAAAAAGTCTCTTTTATACGTCATGCTAAGTATACATGATATCGTGTAGTCAGTAAAATAACAATTATAAATAATAAAAATGTGACTTAGCTCCTTGTATAAAAATGAGAAATTAAAAATTAGGCCACTTAAAAAAGAAACTTTAATATATAAATATGTACTAACTATACTAAAATCAAAGATATTAAACTATATTAAAAATCAAAAATTTTAAATATCAGTATGCATAATAAAAAATAAACATTAAAGTAAGATATCATCTGCCTATTAAATTGAATATAATTAAAGGAATTACTCATTACTATGGTATGCAAAAAGGATTAGTGGGAAGTCTGTTAATTGGTACAAATTTGCGGATTGTAAAAAATGTATTTTTTTAAAAGAAACTAAAGAATGGCAAAATATGTGTATAGACATATTGCATAATTACATGTAAAATCTGGAAGCAATATGAAAGGCCAATAGTATCTGATAGATTAAATCAATTATAGAATACCCACATAATGGAATGCTATGTATTTATTAAAATAAGGCATGTATATACATAGAGAAAGAAAGACAGGCAGAGAAATGAAAGCTATCCACGACATATTGCTAAGTAACAAAAAGTATATCACAAAATAATAAAGATAATGTGATCACATACATGTTATATGTAGATTATGGAATTCCCATAAATGTATGCACATTTAAATTATCAATGGCATCAGTAGCTTTTATTTTCTAAATTTTTCTATGTGTGTAAATTTTATTGACAGAAAAAACAGCAATAAAAGTCATACAGATGTTTTCAGAAGATTTATGTTGACTTAAAATGTTTATGGTATAATGGTGAAAAAGGAGAACACAAAATTACACACAAAAAATGGTTACGAGTAGAAAAGAAAATTTTCAGTAGAATAAAGGCTGTTAGAAAATACATAGAAATAGTCCCAATGAGTTTAAGTGTACAACTTAAAAAAAAGAAAGAAATATTCACAACGGTGATCTCTAGGTAATTTTTTTCTTTATATTTTATGAATGCCCTATATCAAGCATATACTATCTTTATTATCAAAAAAGTTACTGTAAGGCTTCTTTTTGTTTGTATTGGTTTATTTGTCTCCCTGACTGGATTGCTTTGCAAGCTTAAGGCTTGAAAGAGAACTGATTTTTATTGCTCATTCCCCGTCTTCACATCTCACATTGCTTTATTTTGAAGAAGCTGGCAGCTAATTGATTTCCCACTTCATCTCTGTCTTTGCACCAAGCCCATATTCCTATCTTCAATCTACCCCTTGTTGCTACTTATTTCTGTCTCCTCTATTTCACTCTGGGATGATTGTTCTGAAATATGATTCATTATTCTGAAATATAACCATCAATCACCACAGAGAAAAAATTGTGCAGGTAGACATAGAAAAATCTGGAATTTTATAATACAATGTCTAATATCAATGTTCACAATGCAATTCCTATGTGAAAAGGATATCATCTAACAAAAGAAACAAATATGAAGTCTCTGACATCCTGAGGGGGGAAAAAAAAAACAGGAGCCATGACTATTAAGTCTTAGCAGGAGGGAGATACAGCTCTGAGTCACCAAACTAGATTATATCCTCAAGGAAATCTGTAAAATTAAGACTATAAAAGATGGCCCAGCTGGTTAATTAGCACGCTGTACAGAAGATTATGTTTTATAGTTTGATTTTTATATTCTAAGCTATAGCCTAATAAGTTAAGCCAATTACATTACCAAGGACTTGATGAGTTCTCTTTCTCATACGAGCTCACCACCAGCCACAAAACTTGCATATACTTTATATACAATCAGGGTGATTTTTGTTAGCTACCTGATTTCTCAGCCCTCCATGCTAAAATATCAGCAAGGAGTGAAATGCTTCCAGAACTCCTAACACGAAAAATGCTATGCTTAGATCCCAATAATGCCAGCTGAAGGAAATGATTCATTTATTAAGGCTGTAATTATAGGCTATGAAACAGCTGGTTATGGGCTCTTTCTCCCAGCCTCAGCTACTTTCTAACATCTGTCAGTATGAGCAGAGTAAGGCACTGACTCATTCTCTTAAGCATCCTCTCCCAGATAGAAAAAAATATTATGTTTCAGAGGGGGTGCTTAGGGTGTTCAGTCAGAACAATAAACAAGAGATCAAATGTTGGGGAGCCAGGATGACCAATACAGGAACTTGAACAGCGATATATACTGCAGATTGTGTGACATCTTTTTTAACTAAACAAAAGCCCATGTCATGCATGCCAACCTAGAATAGGCTTTATTGTCTAACAGTTCCACGAGGCTGCTGCTGATGCTGCTGCTGATGTTAATGATAATGATGATGATGACGATGCCCTTTAATTGCTTTGGCTTTCCACACCCATTTTATTATAGAAGCTGTATTAGTGTTTAGCTTTGTGTAATTCATGTTCTCTCTCTCTCTCTCTCTTTCATGTTCTCTCTCTCTCTCTCTCTCTCTTTTCTTTTTTTTACCAGAAAGGAGTGAATTTAGGAAGAACAAACAGGACAACTCACCTCCTCTGCTTTTCTTCTTGAGAGTGGGGTTTTAGCTCGAGGAGAGTAGGAGAAGACCCCTCTCATGTTATAACTTCCACAATTTAGTCTTTGTCATTTAAAGCAGTGATAGTTTGGCAGGCATCTGCTACTCCTTTCTATTTCTGAATCCAGTCTGAGCTAAGGGCAGGATCAGGGCAGGATTCAGTGGCCTCTCATGAAAACCCAAGCACACAGTCAGCACTTAATATATTTCAGCAAATGCCATTCCTTCCTGTCAACTGCTACAGTAATTTGTTTTTGCATTTTTTTCCCTTAAAGCATTGAACCATTCTCTAGTTCCACTATTTTTGTCTTGTCTAGTTCTCTACTAGATTATAACCCACAGGAAACAGGCTGAATCTTACTTCTATTTTCTATCTTGTTTCAAATAACTCCCCAAACACAATAATTGGTACTGCATAAATAAAAGACGGGACGTAAGTATTGTATATGCACCATAAAGTACCATCATTGTGAATTCAATTGGATTAAAAATTTAAACAATTTAATGAAAATTCACCTCATATCAGGATTTTACATATTAACATTTTCTTTGAGGAATGCTTTTTGATGTATGTGGTCCTTTCTTACCTAAAGGTCAAAACTCCCTGGGTAAGAAACTCCAAGCCAGTTATTGCTGTGCCTATATTTTTCATTGTACCATGTGCCCAATCCACAATAATATAACATATAAGCACACACACACACCTACATATATACATGCACACTGTCACTGACTTGAAGGCTTCAAAAACTGAAACATGGTAACATTATTTAAAACATACAGTAATATCTAAAATAATACAAATATGACCTTTTGAACAAGAGTTAATCATTGCCTTTACTCTTGAAGGACATAAGAAGAATTTTATCTTATGTTCTCCTCAGAGAAGTTAAAAATCAGGAAAAGAAAAAACCCCGTGTGTGTGTGTGTGTGTGTGTGTGTGTGTGTGTGTGTATGGCATTATAAAACATGCTATAAGACACGAGGTGACATTATGCTTGGAGACAATTTTTACACAAAAGATATATATTATTAATAAGTACTGCAAACTTGCAATCTTTATCTTAATAAAGATTTACTTGGTGAGGGTATATTGGTGACAGTGTGGTCAATGGGAACACTAGATTTTAAGCCACGGGTGGCCGGATGTTGGACATTTGGATATGTACCTTACCCTTATGAGTATTAACTTTCTCATCAGTAAAATTAATAAATTAGAATTGCCCAGCTCTAATGGTGTACAGCTATTGTTTTAAAAATGTTCAGTGAATGGGCTGTCCAAGCTAACAGTGGCCTTTTTAAAAATGCAGATCTACAAAAAATTATCTGTATTAAACTGCATGGTTTAAAAGAGAGTAGGACAATGAAACCAAATCCCAGCTCTACCACTTCTTACCTGCAAGATGTTGAGCAACTTATTTAAGCTCTCTTTGTCAGTTTCCTTATCAATAAAATTCAGATAGTACATAGTATCTGCTATAAGAACAAAATGAGATGATACTAGTAAATTTCCAAAAATGGTGACTGTCAGGTAATAAGCGTTCAAAAATCTATTTTTATTAGCTTTTGAAGCACAAAACTATCTCTACCCAAAGAAATATTTGTGGAAAAAATATCTGGGGGCTGAGATCACATAAAGAAAAGTAATCACATCTTTTCTGATGATCTCTTCCAAAGAGCTTTAAAAAAAGATTCACTATTCCATGTAAGGGCTGCCTATCTCAACCATAAATATGTATTCTCATGTTTCTAAAACAAAATTATAATTTGGTTTACTCTTGGTCATTTAAAAAATGGATGATTCCTTTTATTGTTTGGTCATTCTTTGTTAATCTTTTATTAGGTGACATCCCAGGTTTCCAGGGTGTAACCTTTAAGAAGAAATATAATGCATAAAATTCCCCATTCCTGACATTAATCACATGGTAGGAGGTACAATTATAGGAATTAACCAGATGTAGATAGCATTATTAGGACAATTAGCAATAATTACTAGTGTTATACAAATGGAGGAATCTTACTGTTCCTTAAGGCGATACATCATGAGAGTGATTCAAAGTAGATTTTAAGGATTGAATTTTGATCTGAATAAATTATTGTGAGGATGCTTCAGCAATGCTATTTTGAATTTTGAGCCTTCTCTTCCTGATTATTTCATGAGAAGCACAGTTGATTGTTTTGTTCTTTGAAGGCTTGAATTATGTTGGACAGTGAATTACCTCATCTTTTAGGATCAATAAACCACTTCAAGCTTTAGAACTAGGTTCCTCTTTCAAGCCATGAATATAATGAGATGACACAGCAAATTGCCTATGGAAGAAGATAACACTAAGAAAAAGAAAAGCCAATTGAATGTCAATACCATTAGCATTTGTTAGGGACAAAAGGAGGTACTTTCGTGACTTTGAAGGTATCCAATAAACAGATTCTTACATATTCTGACCTTCTCTGAGTTGTGTTCTGGAGGATAAAGGAGTTAAAGGAAAAGTATAAAGATTAGAGATTTGGGAGAGTATGTTATTATTTAAACACACTTTCCAAAATGTATTTTCTACCCAGGTATGATAAATATATGCTGTATTTCTAGATTTCATGCTTGTGTAGTTTTCTAAAAATTACATGCTTTGTTTTGCAACTGTAACAGAGTGAAAATAAAAACTCAAATGCTATTTTGTTGTTTAGTTGAAGTTAGGTCAATACAGAAATACGGAATTTATAAACCAGATTTTCTTAACAGAAAACTGCCTTTTTGAGAATGTACATTTACAATAATATAGTGAGGTTTTCCAATACCTTGTAATAATTTCTTCCTCGTGGTAGAATTGAGTAATCAACCAGTTGCAAACAGACAGCTTGGTTGTAACTCTTCTTCTTTTTTTTTTTTTTTTTGAGACAGAGTCTCACTCTGTTGCCTAGACTGTAATGCTGTGGCCCAATCTCTGCTCACTGCAGCCTCTGCCTCCTAGGTTCCACCGATTCTCCTGCCTCAGCCTCCTAGGTAGCTGGGATTACAGGCACACGTCATGACACCCAGCAAATTTTTGTATTTTTAGTAGAGACAGGGTTTCTCCAGGTTAGCCAACTCCTAACCTCAGGTGATCCACCCCCTTCAGCCTCCCAAACTGCGAGGATTACAGGTGTGAGCCACAATGCCCAGCCAATTGTGTCTTTAAACTCTTAAGATTACCCTTATTAGTGGGGCTAACTGGATGGAACTAAAATATTATATCCACCTTACTCCTTGAAGTATTTGACCATCCTTCACCTTTGAGATTACCATACCCAACTAGACAGAGTAGCTCAGTAGGTAAGACCTCTTTCCTAGTCTGTGAAAGAGGCTATCCTTTCTGTTTGCACTGCATACGTAGTGAGGACAGAAGAGAATTGGGTAGGGCAGGTGGGAATACAAGGATGTACTTTAAAATTACATTATTTTCCATAGCCACTAAATCCAACCTCCAAATAAGGCTGTATCCAATTCAATTATTACTCTGCCCCTTATATTTCTACTGATTAGAGTTGCAGGTTGAAGTTGTCAGAGAAAAATTTTTTTTATTCCAGATTAGGGATCAGATGTGTGCTAATAACTATTCAGGTTTAAGTACATTCTACATAGCTATAACTTGATAGGATTCATCATAAAAAAATTAAGAGCCAGGGAGGCAGAGCAATATGGCTGAATAGAATCATCCAATGACCATCTTCCCCGTAGGGAGACTAAATTGAGTAACTATCCACACAAGAAAACACCATGGTAAGAACCAAAAATCAAGTGAGCAATCAGAGTATTCGGTGTTAACATCATATCAAAGAAAAAGGTACTAAAGAGGATAGGAAAAATGTCTTGAATTGCTAACACCACCCATCTCCCATCCCTTGGCAGTGGCCACATGGTGTGGGGAGAGATTCTATGTGCTTGAGGTAGAGCAAAGTGATTGTGGGACTTCATATTAGAACTAAGTCCTGCCCTGTCACAGCAGAAAACAACATGGGACAGAACTCAGCCATGGAGGGAGTATTTAGACCAGTCCTAGCCAGAGGGAAATTGTCCATCCCAGTGGTTGGAACCTGTGTCCCAGCTAGCACCAACAATGTGCTAGGAGTCCTAAATAAACTTGAAAGGGAGTCTAAGCCAAAAGGAGTGCAATTGCAAGGCAAGTGCTGGTGCTGTGTTGGGCTCAGAGCTAGTGAACTTGGGCAGGGGGCACATAATTCAGCAGCCCAGCTGGACTAACCAAGGGATTGCTTGTGTCTTCCCTCCCCCAACCCACAGAAGCATAGCTTGCAGCTCTGGGAGAGACTATTTCCTTCTGCTTTAGGAGAAGAGAGGGGAGAATACAGACGACTTTAACTTGCAACCTGGATAGCAGTCCAGGCATATTAAAATCAACCATCAAGCAGACTCCTAAAGCCTCCATCCGGGCCCTATCTCTCAGATATTTCTAGACAAATGCTGGGCCAGAAGGGAACCTGCTGCCTTGAAGAGAAGAACTTAGTACTGACAGAATTCATCACCTGCTGACTGAAGAGCCAGGGCCATTCTAGCCTCAGATGTGACCCAGCACATTCCCAGATTTGGTGGCCCTGGGGAGAGACTCCTTCTGCTTGAGAAACAGAGAAGGAAGAGTAAAAATGACTTTGTCTTGCGACTTGGGTGTGGGTACCACCTCAGGAACAGTAAAATAAAGTACCATGCAGATTTCTAAAGCTACCAACTATAGGCCCTGGCTCCTAGTAAGATTTTAGACCCACCCTGAGCTAGAAGGAAACTCACTGCCCTGAAAGGAAAGATACAAGCCTGGCTAGATTCACCACATGCTGATTAAAGAGCTCTTGAGTTATAAAAAGACATGAGTGGTAGCCAGAAAATAAACATCACAGGCCTTGGATGAGACCTAGTACTGTCCTGGCTACAGATCTGACCTAGCACACTCTCAGTGGTGGAGGTCACAGGGGTTCTTGCATCACCACATCCCCAGCCCTGGGTAGCTTAGCACAGAGAGAGAGACTGCTTACTTGGGGAAGCGTAAGGGAAGAGAACAAGAGTCTCTGCTTGGTAATCCAGAGAATTCACCCAGATCTTACCTAAGATGACCAAGGTGGTGCCTCTGTGAATCTGCAAGAGTCACAATGTTACCGGGTTTTTAGGATGCCCCCTAATGTAGAAACAGGTGCAAAGACCAAAGACTTAGATAACAACATTCAATTCCCATTGATTATTTGCAAAGCCTTCCCAAGAAGGATGGGTATGAACAAGCCCAAATTGTGAAGACAACGATGAATACTTAACTCCTTAAGGCCCAGACATTGACAAACATCCACAAGCATCAAGACCATTCAGGAAAACATAACCTCATAAAAGAAACTAAATAAGGTATGAGAGACCAATCCCAGAGTGACAAAGGTAAGTGAACTTTTAGACAGAGAAGTTAAAATAGCTGTTTTGAGAAAGCTCAAAACAATTCAATATTGGAATTTAGAATCCTATCAGACAAATTTAACAAAGAGATTAAAATAATTTTTAAAAATCAAGAAGAAATTCTGGAGCTGAAAAAATTCAATTAACACTGATGAATGCATCAGTCTTTCAACAGCAGACACGATCAAGCAGAAAAAATAATCAGTAAGCCTGAAGACAAGCTATTTAAAAATAGATAAAGAAGGCAAAAGAGAATAAAAAAGAATGAAGCACACCTACAAGCTCTAGGAAATAACCTCAAAAGTACAAATGTAAGAATTGCCCTTAAAGAGAAGGTAGAGAGAGATCAGGGTATAAAGTTTATTAAAAGGGGTAATAACAGAGAACTTTTCAAACATAAAGATATCAACATTCAAGTAAAAAACAGTTATAGAACACCAAGCAGATTTAACCCAAAGAAGACTACCTCAAGATACTTAATAATCAAACTCCCAAAGGTCAAGTCTAAATAAAAGAGAAGAGAAACAAATAACAAAAAAGGAGTTCTAACATATCTGGCAGCAGACATCTCAGTGTAAATCTTTCAGGCCAGGAAAGAGTGGCATGATATATTTAAAGTACTGAAGGAAAGAAACTTTTATCATAGAATAGTATATCCAGTGAAAATATCCTTTAAACATACAGGAGAAAGAAAGACTTTCCAGACAAACAAATATTGAGAGATTTCACCAAGACCAGACGTGTCCTACAAGAAATGCTAAAGACAGCTCTTTAAAACTGAAATAAAAGGGTGATAATGAATATAAAGACATCATCTGAGGGTACAAAATTTATCGCTAATAGTAAGTGCACAGCTGGGCATGGTGGCTTACACCTGTAATTCCAGGACTTTGGAAGGCCAAGGTGAGTGGGTCACCTGAGGTCAGGAGTTCGAGACCAGCCTTGCTGACATGGAGAAACCCTGTCTCTACTAAAAATACAAAAATTAGCTGGCTGTGGTGGCACACACCTATAATCCCAGCTACTTGGGAGGCTGAGGCAGAAGAATTGCTTGGACCCAGGAGGCGGAGGTTGCAGTGAGCCAAGATGGTACCATGGCACTCCAGCCTGGGCAACAAGAGTGAAACTCTGTCTCAAAAAAAAAAAAAAAATAGTAAGTACACAGCCACAGAACATTATAACATTTTAATTGTCACGTGTGAGCAATTCATATCTTGAGTACAAAGACTAAAAGATTAATCAATCAAAAATAAAAATTACAACAACTTGCCAAGATATAGATGGTATATGTAATAAGACAGAAATAGAAACAATAAAATGTTTAAAAGGTGGGGGAATGAAGTTAAACTGTAGTTTTTATTAGTTTTCTCTTTACTTGTTTGTTTGCTTTTGCAACCAGTGATAAGTTGTCATCAGGTTAGAATATTGGGTTATAAGATGTTATTTGCAAGCCTCGTGATAATCTCAAGTCAAAAAAAATCTATAACAAATACAGTAACAAGTAAGAAATTAAAACTTACCAGCAGAGAAAATCACCTTCACAAAAAGGAAGACAGAAAGGAAGGAAGAGAAGACTGCAAAACAACCAGAAAACAAATAACAACACAGCAGAAGTAAGTCCTTACTTGACAATAATAACATTAAATGTAAATGAACTAAACTCTCCAATCAAAAGACATACAGTGGCTGAATCAATGAAATAATCAAGACCCAATGATCTGTTTCCTACAAGAAACACACTTCACCTATAAAGACACACATAGAATTAAAATAAAGGGATGGAAAAAGATATTCCATATCCATGGAAACAAAAACAAAAACAAAAAAGGCAGGAGTAACTATACTTATATAAGGTGAAATAGATTTCAAGACAGAAACTATGAAAAGAGACAAAGAACATTATACAATAATAAAGGGGTCAATTTGGAAAGAGGATATAACAATTACAAGTATATATGCACCCAACACTGCAGGACTCAGATATATATAGCAAATTAGAGCTCAAGAAAGAGACAGACCCCCTACAGTAATAGCTGGAGACTTCAACATCTCACTTTCAGCATTAGACAAAGCTTCCAGAGAGAAAGTCGACAAAAGAACCATTGGACTTAATCTATACCAAAGATCAAATGGCCATTGGACTTAATTTATACCAAAGACCAAATGGACCAAACAGATATTTACAGAACATTTTATCTAATGGCAACATAATATACATTTTTCTCAGCACATGGATCATATTCAAGAATAGACCATATGTTAGGTCACAAAACAAGTCTTAAAACATTTACAAAAACTTAAAATAATGTCAAGCATCTTCTCTGACCACAATAGAATAAAACTAGGTATCAATAACAAGTGGAATTTTTGAAACTATGCAAACATATAGAAATTAAACAATATGCTTCTGAATGACCAATGGGTCAATGAAAGAATTAAGTAGGAAATTTTAAAATTTCTTGAAATGGATAAAAATGAAAACACAACATGCCAAAATCTATGAGATACACAGAGAGCAGTACTAAGAACACAGTTTATAGCAATAAACACCTACATCAAATAAGTAGAAAAAATTCAAATAACCTACGATACATCTTAAGGAATTAAAAAAGCAAGAGAAAAACCAAACATAAAATTGGTATAATAAAGGAAATAACAGATTAGAGCAGATATAAATGAAATGAAAACAAATAAAATGCAAAAGATCAGTGAAACGAAAGTTGGCTTTATGAAAAGATAAACAAAATTTACAAAATTTTAGCCAGACTAAGAAAAAAAAAGAGCACTCAAATAAATCAAATCAGATTAAGAAATTCCATTTGACTCAGCAATCCCATTACTGGGTATATATCCAAAGGATTATAAATTGTTCTATTATAAAGACACATGCACACGAATGTTCATTGCAGCACTGTTTACAATAACAAAGACTTGGAACCAACCCAAATGCCCATCAATGATAGACTGGACAGGGAAAATGTGGCACATATACACCATGGAATACTATGCAGCCATCAAAAACAATGAGTTTGTGTCCTTTGTAGGGACGTGGATGAAGCTGGATACCATCATTCTCAGCAAACTGACATAAGAACAGAAAATCAAGCACTGCATGTTCTCACTCATAGGTGGGTGTTGAACAACGAGAACACATGGACACAGGGAGGGGAGCATCACACACTGGGGTCTGTGGGGGGGAACTAGGGGAAGGACAACAGGGGGTGGGGAGTTGGGGAGGGATAACATGGGGAGAAATGTCAGATATAGGTGATGGGGAGGAAGGCACCAAACCACATTGCCATGTATGTACCTATGCAACAATCTTGCATGTTCTTCACATGTACCCCAAAACCTAAAACACAATAAAATATATATATTTAAAAAGTAAATAAATCAATCAAATAAAATCAGATTAAAAGACATTATAAATGATACTGCATAAAGTCAAAGGATCAGTAGAGACTACTATAATAATTACATGCCAATACATTGAAAAATCTAGAAAAAAATGTGCAAATTTCTAAACACATACAACCTACCAAGATTGAACCATGAAGAATTCCAAAACATGAATAGATATATTATAAGTAATAAGATCAAAGCCATAATAAAAAGTCTCCTTGAAAAGAAAATCCCAGGACCCCATGGCTTCACTGATGAATTTTATCAAATATTTAAAAAAAGAACTAATACCTATTCTACTCAAACTATTGTTAAAAATAGAAGAGGAGAGAATACTTCCAGACTCATTCTATGAGGTCAGCATTACCCATATACCAACACCAGACAAAAACACATCAAAAAATAAAACTACAAGCCAATATGTCTGAGAAACATTAATTCAAAAATTCTCAACACAATAATAGCAAACCGAATTCAAGAAGACATTAAAAATATCTTTCATCATGATCAAGTGGCATTTATCCAGGAGATGCAAGAATGTTTCAACATATGCAAATCAATCAATGTGATACATCATATCAACAGAATAAAGAACAGCAATCATATGATTATTTTAATTGATGGTGAAAAGAATTTGATAAAATTCAACATCCCTTCATAATAAAAATTCTCAAAAAACTGTGTATAAAAAGAACATCCCTCAGCACATTAAAAGCCATATACAACAAACCCAGTTAGAACACACCTCAGCACAATAAAAACCATATTTGACAGACCCATACTGAACAGGGAAAAACTAAAAGCCTTCCCTTTAAGACCTGGAAAAAGACAAGGATGTTCACTTTCATCACTGTTTTTCAACATAGTATTGAATGTCCTAGCTAGTGCAACAGGCAAGAGAAAGATATAACAGGCATCCAAATTGGAAAGGAAGAAATCAAAGTATCCTTCTTTGCAGATGATGTGATCTTATACTCAGAAAATTCTAAAGACTCTACCAAAAATTATTAAAATTGATAAAGTCAATACATTTACAGGATACAAAATGAACATACAAAAATCAGTAGTATTGTTATATATCAATAGCAAACAATCTGAAAAAGAAATCAAGAAAGTAATTCCATTTATGAAAGCTAAAAATAAAATTGGGTATCTATGAATTAATTAAAGAAATGAAGGATCTCTACAATGAAAATTATAAAACACTGATGCAAAAAATTAAAGAGGACACAAAAAAATAGAAAGATGTTCCATGTTCATGCATTGGAAAAAATCGATATTGTTAAAATGTCCATAAGCAATCTACAGATACCCAAAGCAATCTACAGATTCAATGGAAATGCTATTAAAATACCAAAGACATTTTTCACAGAAATAGAAAAAATAATAATTAAATTTATGTAGACACACAAAAGACCCAGAAGGCCAAAGCCATCCTGAACAAAAATAATAAAACTGGTGAAATCTCATTACCTGACTTCGAATTAGACTACAGAGCTATAGTAATCAAGGCAACATGGTACTGGCATAAAAACAGGCACAAAGATCAATAGAACATGATAGAAAACCCAGAAATGAATCTGTACATCTATGATGAATTCATTTTCAACAATGGTGCAAAGAACATACAGTGGAGAAATGGCAGTCCCTTCAATAAATGGTGCTGGGAAAACTGAATATCCATGTACAGAAGAATGAAACTAGACTCCTATCTCTCACCATATACCAAAATCAAATCAAAATGGATTAAATATTTATATCTAAGCCCTCAAACTCTGGAACTACTAAAAGAAAACATTGGAGAAACTCTCCAGGACATTGGTCTGGGCAAAGATTTCTTGAGTAATAGCACAAAAGCACAGGTAACCAAACCAAAAAAATTGATTTATGGAATCACAAGTTAAAAAGCTTCTGTATAGCAAAGGAAACAATCAACAAAGTGAAGAGATAACCCACAGAATGGGAGAAAATATTTGCAAACTATCCATCTCACAAGGGATTAATAAGTAGAATATATAAGGAGCTCAAACAACTCTATAGGAAAAAATCAAATATTTCAACTGAAAGGCAAAAGAACTAAATAGATCTTTTCATATACCTGTTTGCCATTTGTACATCTTCTTTTGAGAAAAGAAGGCAAAGAGATATATGAAAAGGTTACCAACATTATTGATTATCAGAGAAACACAAATCAAAACTTCAATGAGATACCATCTCACTTCAGTTTAAAATGGCTTTTATCCAAAAGATAGGCAATAACAAATGTTGACCAGAATGTGGAAAAAAGGGAATGTTTGTACACCATTAACGCAAATGTAAATTAGTACAGCCTCTATGGAAAACAGTATGAAGTTTCCTCAGAAAACTAAAGATAAAACTCCCATGTAAACCAGCAATCCATTACTGGCTGTTTGTCCAAAGGAAATAGAATCTGTAAGTCAAAGAGGTATCTGCACTACCATGTTTATTGCAGCACTATTCACAGTTGCCAAGGTTTGCAAGCAATCTAAGTGCCTAACAACAGATGAATGGATAAAGAAAATGTGGTACATATAAACAATGGAACACTATTCAGCCATATGAAAGAATAAGATATTATCATTTGCAACAACATGGAAGGACTGGAAGACATTATACTAAATTGAAATAAGGCAGGCATAGAAAGATAAACTTTGTATGTTCTCACATTTGTGGAGCTAAAAATGTTTTAAAATGTACACAAGGAAATAGAGAGTAGAATGATGGTTACCAGAGGCTGGGAAGAGTGGTGTGTGCGGGCAAGGGAAAGTGGGAATGGTTGATAAGTATGAAAATATATTTAGATAAAATAAATAAGATCTAATACTGTATAGCACAATAGGGTGACTATAGTCAACAATAATTTATTGTATATTTTAAAAGAGTAAAATTTTAAATATTTATAACATGAAAAAATGATAAATGCTTGAGGAGATGTACGCCCCATTTACCCTGATGTGATTATGATACAATATATGCCTGTATCAAAAAATCTTATATACTGCCTAAGTATATATGTACCTACTATGTACCATAACAATTAAAAATTAAATTTTTTAAACAAATTAAAAAACAATACACACAATGTGTCTAATATTATAACAACATGTTCTAGCAGTTAAATATATACAATTAATTGCACATTGCAAAATCCTCTTGATATGTGTAATTCAGGTTCTCTAGATTATTAATCTAGGCTTGACTTCTTGGCCCCAAATCATGTGGACAATTACCTACCAATCATCCCATTTGGCACTTTATATTTAACATAACTTATCTAAATTTAAATAATGCAACCAAAAATCTGCTCCTGGTCCTGGGTCCTATTTTAGTGAATTATGACCATTATCCATCTAGTTGTACAATTTTGAAATTTGAATGTTAAGCTCAATACTCACTCTCCTTTCTAGTCAATTCCTGTCAATTGTATCCTCTAAATAGGTCATGAATCCATCTTCTCCTTCCCATTCCCACTGCCACTGCAGCTATCTTAATTTATTTCTGTCTGGGTAAAAGAGACAAAAAGCTTTAGAGATGGGTGGTTATGTTGGCAGTTTGTAAATGAGAACACAAACCATCATTCATAGGCATAAATTATATAATATTCAATGCCTTTGCTAGAGGAGAGGCATTAAATTCTAACAGCTCTTTTTTAGAAATTTTAGATTCAGTTACTGTGCTGAACTATCTTAATAGGTTAACCCTCAGAGTTCCAAGCAATGGCTTATGCCTGTAATCCCAGCACTTTGGGAGGCTGAGGTGGGTGGATCTCCTGAGATCAAGAGTTCAAGACCAGCCTGGCCAATATGGAGAAACCTCGTCTCTACCTAAAATACAATGAGTTGAGTGTGATGGTGGGAGCCTATAATCCCAGCTACTCAGCAGGCTGAAGCAAGAAAATCGCCTGAACCCAGGAGGTAGAGGTTGCAGTGAGCTGAGATGGCATCATTGCATTCCAGCCTGGGTGACAGGAGTGAAACTCCATCTAAAAACAAACAAACAAACAACAATAACAACAACAACTAAATTGTATATTAGGACAGACAAAGACAGAGATGACATAGGGGTCCAGGGCCCTTAGAAAAAAAGTCATATTTCATTCCATGCTTTTAACACGCAAAAATAGTCTTAGGAAAAAATATAACTTCAAGGCAAATATTAGGGGAAATCTTTAGAAATAGACACTCAAAGAATATTATTATTCTGCATTTGAGGGGTACATTTTTTAGAGGGAGAATGTAGATTTCTCTGTTATCTTCATGACTTCACACCAGCCATCCAGAGAGGCATTAAGGGGCTCCCCATCACCCACTGCAACATCCCAAGGGCTTCCTATCAGCTGATATTTCCACAGTTGGGTGTAGCCCAGGTCCAAGGAAATTGCATCAATCACAAACCCTAAGACCAATGTTCTTAACCCTTGGGTGCATTAGAATCTCTAGAATCAAAATACAAATGTCAGTTTCACTTTCTGGGAGATTCTGAGTTACACTTCTAATTGTTGAACACATGATGTGACACAGATGAAGTAAATAATAGTAAATGCAACCTCTAACCAAGTACCTTCTCTAGATGAAGCATTTTACTTCATATTTTAAATGCATGGGCTCATCTAATATTTATTCTTCACAATAATGTGAAGTCAATGTTGTTAACCCCATTTCAGCCATTAAGAATCTGAAGCTCAAAGAGCATTTTGAAAGTTACAGACCCAGAATTCAAACCTGGCTCCTGTTTACACCAAGTCCAAACCCATAACCTGCCACTGCACAATGCCTTCTCTTTGAGATGCTGTCATAGTTGTATCCTCCATCCAGATACTTACTGCCTGACCTTGACGACTGTTTGAAGAATAAGGAAGAGGGTAGGTAAGTTCATCTTACCTCCATTTACTTCTTACTGGAAAACTGATGCTTCTCTTTTCAAGGAGTCTTCCAAATCAGGCTTAGAATAAAATTTAATGGGTTGACAATAACATACTGCAATAGGTCTTTTCATCTGCAGACTGTTAGTAGAAATTTATTACAGAAAATATCAACCTTTAAATGGCTTCCATATCTTTCCCACAGGTTGGCAAATAAACAGTTTCCTTGGATACATCATGTGCCCTGAGACCTGCTCAGGGTTCCTAATCTCTCCATCCTCACCACATCATTAGCCTCAGATACATTTCTTGGCTCTCCAAGTCTCAAGTCAGCAGTTCATTAGGCTTTTCTACAACTCTTCTCTTCCTTCCTGATAACAGTAACTCACTTTCGAATGACTGAAGGTCACACCAGTACTACTCTTTTTCCTTTTTCTTATGATTTATTCTTCTTAGAATAATTTCTAAAAACCCACCTAGGTTTATCACTGCAGGAATCAAGGAGTAAAATACCTTCAGCAGAGCTCTGTTACAGATCTTACAGTGGCCCCTGTGGAACAATCCTCTTTTTTAACTATTCAAAAACTCCACACTTTTTACTGTGTGTCAAGTAACAACGTGTAAATGACATTTCTAATGAAAATGGGGGTGGGGGACATTATAACCTAACAATCAACATTTAAAATAACTTTCATCAAGTTCACAAATCAGTAGCTGATGTCCCAAAAAATAACCAGTGTCCCACCTTTTTTCTCTTGTCATAAAATTCTGACATAGAAGCATTTTGACTCCTCGAATTTACTCATCTCTTGGATCTAAATCTCATTAGGCTGCAGACATAAAGGCTAGATTTTCCCCCAGCATCTTGTGCAGAGGTTTATCACACGTTGGTAGGAGCCAAAGACTAATGAGCACAAAGTCCACCCAGGTACCATAAGGGAGATATAGTTAAAAATAGAAAACCATTTGTAAGGTGTGTGCCAATTTCTCTCTAAATTATTACCTGAGAGCAATTTAATAGAGAAGACACTTGCATTATAATTTCATGACCAGGGGGATTGTTGCTCATTTTTTAACCTGAAATAATGATCAAGTCTTTTCTTTAAGGCTCCTGTCTATAAGATAATAACAAGAATATAGATGAATGGATAAATAAATAGATCAATAGATACAAGTGGAGGGGGCAGAGAATGAAAGGATCCATGGCTTCTTGTCACAAATAACTGTGGCATGTCATATCACCAATATTCTTCTGATTAGAGGCACAAACTAGAAAGAAAGTATGAGAATGTCCCGTTAACTGTGAGAGGTATGGAAATGCTCTTTTACTAGTATGAAGTGAAGCTAAAGTGAGGATTATAGAATACTGTTGATTAACGAGAACTGGCTGCACTGCCTAACACCTTTCCTGATGTAATTATGAGGGTGGGCATTCACAAGATTTGCATCCAGCTCAGTTTGTAATCTCCTGGATTAACTTGTCTGCCATGTTATGGGAATTCAGAGATGGTCATTCCTAACATGCCAGCCCTTATTGTATAAATTGTTGTTTCCATAACATCTCCAGTTTTAGTTAATGGAAAAGGATAAAGGAAGGAATTAGGATCTCTCATATAAGAAAAAAAAAAAAAAAAACACATATGGACCCCAAAGTAATACACTGACAGTGTAGCAAGGCCTATTCCCTAAAAGCCAGTTCCTTCCCTTATTTACAATACCTTGAGGGAGAGGGAAGAAAAATTCTCCTTCTTCCTGATGCCAGCAGCTCACTTTTCATTTGTTTATTTGAAATAGAGAAGAATCACACACTGAAACCTAAATTTAAAAACCAGAAAGCCCACACAGCTTTTTCTTAATGGTATCTAACTTCAAGAAAATAAAGTTTTGAACACAGAAATTTTGGTTTTAGCATTGTACATAATGATTCTTTGATACCACTCAGTTTGTAAAATTTATATAAACCCATATTAGGATTCATTATGTAAAGATATCTATTTTTGACTTTTAGGATTCAGGCAAATACATATATGATATTATTCCATTTGTATCTCATTTGTGATGCTATTTTATGTTTTGTCAGAATGTTAAACTGTGTCCTATTATTAACAAACTTCACCATATTTAATTATTTGTGTTTAAGGCTTTTGTTTAAAACTTACATCTAATTTTAGAGTACAAGTCACCAGGAAAAAAATATTCAATTAGTAGGAATTTGCATATTATTTATTTTGTTTAATTGTATATCTGTAAATTAAGCCACAGGCAAAATCATCAAGAAAATGTACAAAATGGAAAAAAAAAATGGGCCCTGAATAAACCACAAAAAGAGCACGTTTCTACAGTATGACAGCTGAAACACGAAGGCAGTGTTGCGATGTTCCGCCTCAGCTGGGAATGTGCGCATTGAGCAACTCAAATTTTTCACTGCTCTGCATGTGTCTTCAAATTAGCTCTATGAGAATTGATCTGGGGAGGATAACTAAATTTTAGTAAATAGGGGAATTTGAAAATGTGGAATCTACGAATAATAAGGATCTAATGTATAAAATATACGAAAAATAGACTCATGGAATTTAAGGGAAAATGAATTAAAACAGAATTGAGAGACTATTGCAAAATTTACTCCAGTTTGAGTAGTTAAGCATTTCATTTTAAGCATTAATAAAGGTAAAATTGATTCCATTATGTAAAATGACAAGAAAGCTATTCCATATAAATGAAATGCTTAATTTGTCATTTGTTTATTTGTTTAGCTCAGTAAGTGCCTTATCCTACTGTAGTAGATATCACTATGCACCACCGTTTGGTTTTCTTCTACTCTAAGGACATGAGAGGATTACATTTCCCAGAGATCTTGCGGTTGAACATGGTTATGTGAGTTTCTTTTGCTCATGGACTGTGAGTAAAGACAACTATCTTTTACAGGTGAAAGCATTTGACAGTGTTTAAATCTTCATATCACTACTCCTTTACTGGGACTCTTAGCTTTCTCAACTGTGAAGCATCTCTTTATCAGTTTGAGTCCCAGAGGATGACAGAAAGCAGAACTTCCCACCACACCCCCACGACTGACATGCAAAAGACATATGCTATGAGTAAATAATAAACTTTGCTGTTTTATATTATTTTGAAGAAATTTTGGGTATGTTTTCATTGCAATATAACCTAGTTATTATAACTGATACAAAACCTAAAATAAGATTCTCTTTGGTTCTTGTGTAAATAGCAACAATATTCATTGAGTAATAATTTTGAGGAAATCATCATGCATGCTTAAAATCAGTCATATGCTCAATTAATAAAATGTTTGTAATTTATTTAACACCTATTTTGTCCCAGCCATTGTCTTAAACACTTTACATATATTCTCTTTTAATATTTACAAGGATATAAGTATTGCAATTGTGGCAGACGAAGGACCAGAAATACTTCCAGTTTTGCTTCCAGATATAATTTGCTGAATACAGATATGAGATATCATGGTAATCAGTACCTACTCTGTAATGCATTTTTTATATATAAACATTATATATAATATATAATATGCCTATTACATATTTTTATATGTACATATTAATATATACAAATACATGGATGTTATATATGTATGCATATATGTATACTCACACACAAATACACACACACACACAAAAAGCCATTCAAACCACAGCACATATATATACACGTACACATACATATATGTATATGTGCATGTTGTGGTTTGAAAAATATGTATGTGTGTCTGTGTGTGTGTGTGTGTGTGTGTGTGTGTATGCTATGGTTTCAAAGGTTTTGTCCCCCACAAAACTCGTGTTGAAAGTTAATCTCCAAAGCAACAGTGTTGGGAGGTGGAGTCTAATGAGAAGTGTTAATGTCATGAGGAGAGCCCTCATGAATGGATGAATGCCACTATAAGAAGGGCTTTGCAGAAGTGGGTTTCTTCTCTTCTGCTCTTCTGCCATGTAGGAACAGTATTCCCCGCTCTGGAGGATATAGCATTCAAGGCACCATCTTGGGAGTAGATACCCAGCTCTTAACAGACACCAGATGCCACCACTTTGATCTTGAACTTCCAAACCTCCAGAACTGTCAGAAATAAACTTCTGTTGCTATTTTGTGTGTACCATTATGTAATAGTAACACAAAATATATTAAAAGAATATCTATACCTATATACGATACAAATAAAATACTCAGTTTAATCCCAATATCAACCTTGAAGAGATCTGTGTTGTGCCTGCTTTTCACACAAGAAATGTTAAGTAAATACTCCCTCTGCATCCTCTTCAAATTCTCCTGGCCCTCAGGTTATAAACATGCTCAAGCTCTCTTTTATTAACCTTCTTCCCACAACTCTTCCTCAACTTGAAGTTTTGCTTGGCTTCTACCACACAAGCTTTTGAAAATGGGAATCTCTGTTTAACACGTTCAGTAAAAAGTGGCAAAGTCAGGATTCAAACCCAAGTCAGACTGGTCCTAAAGTGTGGTCTAAGCTCTATACCACAGGCATGCCCTTAGATATATATTTCTATAATTTTTTCCTGAGGACATTTGTGTAGGGAATGTGGCTGTGTGGTGGATCTGTGGGCAAGAAACAGAATATCAGGTTGCCATGCAAATCTGTGATGCCAATGGTCACAAACTCACCTCTCATTCCCCAGAGTGCTATTAAAATTATAACTTCCCTTGTCATCTCTATTGATTTCTCACTTTTCACAAAGGTAAATTTCATGCTCAGCATTAGGAAGAATGAGTTTAGAGCATTTTTCAACTCTGATTTTCTTTGTTGGAAGAAAGAGGGGCAAGAAAAGAAACACATTTTTGCTTTTCAATTCAATCTTTTTCAAATTGAGTCCAGGGCTGCTTACCTTGAGCAAAGTTGTACTTCTGTTTTAAGCAAAGCCATAATTTATACTCAGATCTTATCATGAGATGAAGGGCATACAGAAATTTCAATATTGACCAGTCAGAACTCTTTGAAGAGAGTTTTACCACATGGCTAAACTGATATTCCCAGTCCAAAGTCAGTGAAATGTCAGAATCATGGAGAAATTCAGGAGCAAATGTAGTACAGTAATATATCGAATGTAAGAGATAGTCTTCCTTTAGTCAATTATTTGGTGTTTCTACTTAACTGCTTTCACAACTAAGAAAATTGAATGAATGTGAATTAAAGGCTGAATCAAATAAGAAACTAAAATTAATTGTCTTCCAAAGTATAATTTTAGAAGCTGAAGTTGGTGGAAAATTTCTCTGGAGGAAGGACTCTGAAATTAATAATAAATGACTTAATAAGTGCCTGCTATGCACCAGGTACTTCACTGTTCTTATTTCTAATTTCTACAACCCTATGAGGCAGATATATGTTCCAGAAGACCTTTGACAATTTAAATTCTCCTTTATAAAACTAAAACCCCCTTAAAATTCACCACAATTTTAAAAATACATTTTCCATTGTCTTGGAAGAAATATATGTCTTGATGTATTATGACTATTATCTGTTATTCTTAGGTACACCTATCTGGAAATAACAAATTTTTAATTGTTATAACAAACAGAAGATTAATGCCTTTCATATTCTTGAAGGAAATCTCTGTTCAAAAAATTGTTAACAGGGTTTTTAAATACTGCTGCAAAAAAGAAAGAGACTAGTTGCAATTGGCAGCCATCACAGTGGACAAAAAGTAAAGTTGATTTGAGAGTATCTTTAAGGGACTTTGCCAAAAATGTGAACTTGTTGAGACAATGGAAGTCTCCCAATCTGAGTGAATGCAGATCACAAAGAATTGAAACCTGAGCTAGAGGACATAAATGGTCACCTCAAGTAGAGGAAAAATGTCTAACATGTGGAACGGGAATTTTATTTCACCAAAGAATCCACTAAGCAACTTTGAGAAGGGTTGTCTTTAAATGTATGTCATGGTAAATGAAAACTCTATGTTAAGTTGAGACAGTCAAATGAGCCCTACTCATTTCAGAGTTGTACTCTGAAGAGTCAGAAGCTACAGCAAGTAAATGCAGAGGAAGGTGGAAAATGGGTGATCATTTTCAAAACTAAAACTTCCGTGTTCCAGAAAATCCCTCAGAATGTGTTCCAGATAAATAAGGATGGCCAATCACCTTGGGGGTTCTTGAGTCATGAAAAAGAAACTAATCATGTTCCTGTTTCTCATTCAAAGTTTCTTTCCTTCAGTTTGCACAAGCAAGGAAGGAGAAGCTTTATGTTTGAATGGTATTTGAGGATTTTTGTCATCAAAATTATATTAGTCCATTTTTGTGTCACAATAAAGAAATACCTGAAGCTGGGCAATTTATAAAGATAGGAGGTTTAATTGGGTCATGCATGGTTCTGCAGGCTTCACAGGAAGCACGGCATTGGCATGTGCTCCTGGTGAAGACCTTAGGAAGCTTACAATTATAATGGAAGACAAAGGGGCAGCAGGCACATCACATGGCAACAACAAGAGCAAGAACAATGGTATGGAAGACGCCACACTTTTAAATCACCAGATCTAGGCATGAGCTCAAAGCGAGAACTCATTGACTGCTGTGAAGACAGCACCAAGCGATTCAGAAATACCTCCCCATGACCTAAACACCTCCCACCAGGCCTACCTCCAACTCTGGGGATTATATTCCAACATGAGATTCAGAGGAGACAAATATTCAAACTATATCAATCATCATCACAGGACTAAGTATATATACATATATGTGAATGAACAGAGTCTATTCTTTTTCTAGGGAGTAACCAAAAATATCAGAACATTTAGCCATGTTTTTAACTCAAGGGGACAAGGAGGCAAAGAGCCTATGAAGTATATTTGTAGGGACAGTTTCAAGGAAAAATAAAATTTCTTTCTAAGTACATTCCACAATCTGTGTTCTCTCCATGTACAAATTCCATAAAATATTATTCTTTACATTCCAAATTTAATGTACTTGAAAGTAATAAAGATCATATAAGATAATAATTTTCTAATATCAATATTTCTTTATTGAATAATTTATTCTTATCCATTAATTACAATTCTATTTCTGTCATTTCATAAATTTTCATGTATATGAAAGTCTGTTAATGAACTGCATATTACTTGGCACCAATATAATAATAATTATCTTCATAGCTGTTGCTTTTGTTCATCTTCAAAATTGTTTTACTATTTCTGTCCTATTCTCATCCAAATATGTTTAGAATCATCTTGTTTTACACCAAAACAACTTTTAGTATTTTGATTGAAATTTCAATCAACTAGAAGATAATATGATAAATGATATCTCTTTAACATATTTCAGAAAAGCTTTATTACCTCCTATATAAAATCTTCATACAATGTTGATTTAATTAAATATCGGTATCCTACGATTTTAGTAACTAGCTTAAATGATATTTAATATGTTTTCAAAAATATTTACTGCTGGTTTGAGGAATCCATTGTTTAGGCATATTAATTTTAAAGTCAGCAACTCTGATAAACTCTTATTAATTTTAATATTTGGTAGATACTCTTGAGCTTTCTATGCAAACAACATCTTCCATAGGTAATGGCAGTTTTGTTTCTACCTTTCTAATCCTATGGATTTTCATATATTTCTTAGTTTCATGTGCTGGCTAAGACCTCCAAAAATAAATAAAAGCAGCAGTAGCAAGTGCCCTAGCTTTATTTCTGCTTTATAGAAATTGGTTCTATCATTTAACATTTTACAGTCAGTTTTGTATTTTGCTGTATGTTGACAGATAATCTTATTAAATCAGGTTAAGAAGTTCCCCTTCTACTTCTAGTATACTATGAGGTTTTTTTGTTGTCTAATGTATTGTTAAGCATAAATGGGTATTAGCTTTTATTGAATGGTTCTATGAAAATAACTATATTTAAAAGATGCTTTGACCATTTTCCTGGGGAAAGTAGAATTGAGAAGAACTTGCTAAATCCTCCACAACGCAATTTCTTGGACTCAACTGACTTGAACATGATATGCCAACCAAAGAAATCCACTGTTACAAATTCCGTCTCTGGAAGTCTCCCAACCAGGAAAGATTGATTCCTATCACCAGAGAGACTAGGGACAAGAAATAACCTAAATAGACATTGCCACAAAACTATTCTATCTCCCATCTATTCTCCTAAGGGCCAATTTATCTTTTCTAAAAGTCATTTGTTTTCTTGTAAGTGCCCTTTGTCCTTCTTCCCTTTTCCTTATTAGAATGGTATACAAGACCTAAACTCTAACATCTGAGTCACATGTTTCTGTAAACAAGTATATTCCATTCATGTATACATCAAGTACATACATGAATAAAAATCTGTCTTTTCTATCGCTAGTCTAATTTTCATCAGTTTAATTCACAGCAACTCACCTGCAGAATCTAAGAGAGTAGAGAAAAAGTTTTTCCTTGCCGACAATTCTATAGCACAATTTATTTATCCATTCTATTATCGTAAATAAAGCTGCTTTGAACATTCTTTTTTGTGTCTTCTCGTGTCTATATGCATGCACTTCTATTGAGTGCGTGAACACAGAAAATCTGAGACAGGTCTCAGTTAATTTAGAAAGTTTATTTTGCCAAGGTTAAGGACATGCCCATGACATGGCCTCAGGAAGTCATGATATGTGCCTAAGGTAGTCAGGGCACAGTTTGGTTTTATATATTTTAGGGAGACATGAGACATCAATCAATATACATAAGAAGTACATTAGTTCCATCCAGAAAGGCAGGGAGAACTCAAAGCAAAGTCCCCTACTGGGGGCTTCCAGGTCACAGGTAGGTAAGAGTAAATACTTATGGTCTTTTGAGTTTCTCACAAGTCTTTCCAAAGGAGGCAATCAGAATATACATCTACCTCTGTGAGCAGACGGATAACTCTGAAAAGAATGGAAGGCAGATTAGCCCTGAGCTGTTCCCAGTCCAAGATATTTTCTTTTTACATTTACCCCTTTTCATTTTTAAAATCTTTTTTAGAAAGCATTTTAGAAAAAAATAAGTCTCTGGTTTTAGGTTCCATCTCAGCTAGATGGCTTTCATGGCTAGAACTGTTTATTCTTAGATGGGTACATCCTGAAAGCTCAATTTTTTGCAGGTTGTAAAGTCTCATGTTAGATGAAGAGAAAATGGGGGGAAGCAAGGGAGAAAAACAGTAACAAACAAAATGAAAAATTGATATAGACCACATTACTCTGAAGTCCATGCATTAGTAGGCAGGTATGAAACTGGCCTATGTATGTAAATAGGTTGCTGTTATTTTCTTCTAATGTTTAAGTTGTCTGGTTTCAGTTTGCAGGGCTTTAAGAAAACACAGCTTAGTTTTCAGTGATTCCGAATTAGGAAAAATGGGGAAAAAAAGAAGAAAAAAATTTAAAACATTATTTTGAAGACTTATAGCCAAGAAAAATTAGAATTAAGTTCAAATTGTAGAAAATAATAAAAATTGAAAAATCATTAGGCAAGAATAGAATCTAACAACAGGTGTACAATAGTTTGGAAACACAATTTTTCTCTCTCCACTTTCCCATTTTTACTAAAGAGAAATTATGGTAGGTCTGATTTGTTTTATTATATGTGGCCTAATTATTTGTACACAATGCAGCAAGAATAATTAGTCTTTTATGTAGGCTTTTAAATTGGTTTTGATGGAACTTGTTCCATAGGAGAATCTCAGATAAGAATTTTTAAAGCTGAGCCCAGTCATGGATACGTGTCATCAAATACCTATGAGTTGGGTGAATTTCTTCTCCTCTTGAGGTTCAAAGATAAACCTGGGGCTTTGGGGCCTGTCAGGTAATGACATTCTGAGCTCCTATAAGGGACAGATTGTCTCCTCAAACACAATCTGTTTGCACTGTGGTCTGAGAGACTGTTATGATTTCTGTTCTTTTGCATTTTCTGAGAAGTGATTTACTTCCAATTGTGTGGTCAATTTTAGAGTAGGCGCTATGTGGTGCTGAGAAGAATGTATATTCTGCAGATCTGGGGTGGAGAGTTCTGTAGATGTCTTTAGGTTTGCTTGGTCCAGGTCTGAGTTCAAGTCCTGGATATCCTTGTTAATTTTCTGTCTCATTGATCTGTCTAATATTGACAGTGGGGTGTTAAAGTCTCTGTTATTGTGTGGGAGTCTGAGTCTCTTTGTAGGTCCTGAAGAACTTGCTTTATGTATCTGGGTGCCTCTGTAGTAGGTACATATATATTTAGGACAATTAGGTCTTCTTGTTGTATTGATCCTTTTACCATTATGTAATGCCATTCTTTGTCTCTTTTGTTCTTTGTTGGTTTAAGGTCTATTTTACCAGAGTCTAGGATTGCAGCTCATGCTTTTTTTTTTTTTTGCTCTCCATTTGCTTGGTAAATCTTTGTCCATTCTTTTATTTTAAGGCTATGTGTGACCTTGCATGAGAGATGGGTTTCCTGAATACAGCACATTGATGGATTTTGACTTTTTATCCAATTTGCCCATCGTATCTTTTGATTGAGGCATGTAGCCCATTTACATTTAAGGTTAATATTGTTATTTGTTAATCTGATCATGCCATTTTGATGCTAGCTGGTTGTTTTGCCTGTTAGTTGATGTCATTTCTTCATTGTGTTGATGGTCTTAACCATTTGGTATATTTTTTGGAGTGTCTGGTACTGGTTGTTCCTTTCTATGTTTAGTGCTTCTTTTAGGAACTCTTGTAAGGCAGGCCTGGTGGTGACAAAAACTCTTAGCAATTGCTTGTTTGTAAAGGATTTTATTTATCCTTCACTTATGAAACTTAGTTTGGCTGGATATGAAATTCTAGGTTGAGATCTTTTCTTTAAGGATGTTGAATATTGGCCCCCACTCTCCTCTGGCTTGTACTGTTTCCGCCAAGAGATCCGCTATGAGTCTGACGGGCTTCCCTTTGTGGGTAAACCAATCTTTCTCTCTGGCTGTCCTTTGCATTTTTTCCCTCATTTCAACCCTGGTGAATCTGATGATTATGTGCCTTGGGGTTGCTCTTCTTGAGGAATATCTTTGTGGTGTTCTCTGTATTTCCTGGACTTGAATGTTGGCCTGCTTTGCTAGGCTGGGGACATTCTCCTGGAAAATATCCTGAAGATTGTTTTCTAGCTTGGATTCATTCTCTCTGTCACATTCAGGTACACCTATCAAATGTGGATTAGGTCTTCTCACATAATCCTATATTTATTGGAGGCTTTGTTCATTTCTTTTCACTTTTTTCTCTAATCTTGCCTTCTCATTTTACCTCACTGAGTTGATCTTCAATCTCTGATACCCTTTCTTCTGCTTGGTCAATTCAGCTGTTGAAACTTGTGTATTCTTTGGGAAGTTCTCTTGTTGTGTTTTTAGCTCCATCAAGTCATTTATATTCTTCTCTAAGCTATTTATTCTCATTAGCATTTCGTCTAAGCTTTTTTCAAGGTTCTTAATCTCTCTGCGTTGGGTTAGAACATGTTCTTTTAGCTTAGAGAAGTTTGTTATTACCCACCTTCTGAAGCCTGTTTGTCAATTCATCAGGCTCATTCTCCATCCATCTTTGTTCCCTTGCTGGTGACAAGTTGTGATCCCTTGGAGAAGGAGAGGCATTCTGGGTTTTGGTGTGTTCATCCTTTTTGCACTGGTTTCTTCCCATCTTTGTGGATTTATCTACCGGTGGTCTTTGTAGTTGGTGACTTTTGGAAAGGGTCTCTGAGTGGATGTCCTCTATGTTGATGTTGAAGTTATTTCTGTTTTTTAGTTTTGCTTCTAACAGTCAGGCCCTCTGCTGCAGGATTGCTGGAAGTCCACTCCAGACTGCTGCCTGGGGATCACCTGAGGTGGCTGCAGTACAGTAAGGGTTGCTGCTAGTTTCTTCTTCTATTATCTTCATCCCAGAAGGGTACCTGCCAGACGTCAGCCTAAGCTTTCCTTTATGAGCTGTCTCTTTGGATATACAAGGGTTGGGGAGACAGTCTGTCCCTTATAGGAGCTCAAGTGCAGAGCTGGGAGCTCCGTTGTTCTGTTCAGAGCTTCTGGGCAGGTATATTTAAGTCTGCTGCAGTGGAACTCATAAACACGTTTTTTCCCAGGTGCTCTGTCCTGGGAAGGTGGCCCACATGCTGTTGCCTTTTTTCAGAGATGCCCTGCCCAGTAAGGAGGTTGTCAAGTCATAATCTGCCAGCAGAGGTGTTACTGAGCTGCTGTGGGCTCTGCCCAGCTGTTGTGTGAACTTCCTTGTGGTTTTGTTTACAGAGGTACAGTTAGAACTGCCTCAGTAATGGTAGTCTGCCTCAGTAGTGGTGGACTGACATGGTAATGGTGGATTGTCTCACTAAAGGCAGATTGCCTCGGTAGTGGCGGACTGCCTCGGTAGTGGTGGACGGCCTCAGTAACGGCTGACACCCTTCCCCCAACCAAGCTGGACCATCCCAGGTCCAGCTGTGCTTGCTGTGAAACTCTCAATCCACAGCATTTCAGATTGCTGGTCTTTGTGGGGTGGGGCCCACTGAGCCAGATCACCTGGCTCCCTTTTTCAGCTCCCGTTTTTATCAGTTGAATGGGCGGCTCTGTATCCCAGGCGTTCCAGGAGCCTTTTTAAGCAGCCTCCCGGATTTGTGTGGGTTTTTGTGTGGAGACGTGTACTACCAGCTGAAACAGCCATGCTGGAAACCCTTGGCAGTTTTCAGCCTGGGAATCTCCTGGTCTGTGGGCGTAAAAACTCATTTGGAAATGTGGTGATTACTCACTTTCTGCGTTGTTCTTGCTGGGAACTGCACTCTAGAGCTGTTCCTATTCAGCCATCTTGGATCTCTCAGCACTTTTATTTTTTAAGCCAATTAATTTGAGTTATTTTATATATATTTCTACTAGTGAAACACTGTGTACACAACATATACATACATAGACCTATTAGGCATGCTGATAGAAGTACACTTTATAGATTTATAAAACCTTTTTTTTTCCTATCTCAGACTTTCAGATTCTTGATAACCTGTTTTATAACCCTGGGAAGTTGTCAGCTAAATAGCCTTAATTTTGCATATTAAAGGAAGCAACTCAGGTGAAAGTCAAATAGCAAAATTTACATCATAAGGTATGGAGAGAAAAAGTTTGGATTATAGAATCTATAAAGGCCTTTTAAATACACACACACACACACACACACACACACACACACACAGAGAGAGAGAGAGAGAGAGAGAGCTTATAGCTTTTACTTCAGAATTTTTCGCCATGAGATAAATACAAGTTTACTGGCTTGCAAAAAGAACCTGTTGGATCTAAACAATGGTTTTTATCTTAATAGAAAAATAACAGCAGATTTAGAACAGGCAGACAAGAAAAAATAGAGAAAAAGAGGACTTAGAAACTCAATATTTTGCAGGTCGATCTTTGGGGCCTTTTTTCCTTAATGTAAATGTGCACAGAGACCATATTATTTTCATTTTACATAAACTTTGGCAAGAGGGGTGCCATAAAACCTACAGAATGCTCAAAAGGGGGTCATTCTCCTTGTTTTCTCCTCATTCATAGATTATCAGATTCTGAGTTTTTTTTAAAGGAGGAACTGAGCTGTGGTCTAGGGTTTTTGTGTAGTGGATCCATATGTGCTGCTTGTGGGCAGGACTCTGCAGTAGGTCACCACTGAGTCATTTCCACCCTCCTTTTACATGTCTCAGTTTCTTTCTTCAGCTGTCTATGACCTCAGAGAGAGCTCAAAACACGGGGTGATCAGCCCTTTTATGGATTTCCTGGATGAGCTATTTTTAAAACTAATTTTTGTTGGGGATTTCGGTGCAGGAAGTGTGTCCCTAGACACTCCCATGAGGCCTCAGAGGCATCTTTCAGATGGGAGGAGCAAAGAGCTGATGAAACTCAGTCTCTCATTAGCATATGAAAACAACAGTTCAGTTCCACATACAAATACACACAGGCAAACCAAATTAAGATTAAATTTGGGGACTGCTGGCTAAATGGCCAAACAGGAATGGCTCTGGAGCACAGCTCCAAGCCAGATAGATGCAGGAGGTGGGTGATCTCTGCATTTCCAACTGAGGTACCTGGTTCATCCCACTGTGACTGGTTGGAAAGTGGATATAGCCTGAGGGTGAGCTGAAGCAGGGTAGTGAATCACCATTTGGGAAGTGCAAAGGGCCAGGGAATGTCCTCTCTTGCCAAGGGAAGCCATTAGGGACTGTACCCTGCACTATGGCCCAGATACTACACCTTTCCCAGTCTTCACAGCCCATGAAGCAGGAGTTTCCCTCCAGTGCCTACAACACCACGGCCCTGGGTTTTCAGCAGAAACCTGGGCAACCATTTGGGATGACACCGAGTTAGCTGCACCAGTTTTTTAATCATACTTCAGTGGTGCCTGGAATATGAATGGTGCCAATGAGACAGAACCATTCACTCCCCTGGAAAGGGGGCTGAAGCCTGAGAGCCAAGTGATCTGGCTCACTGGGTCTCACCCCCTCAAAGACCAGCAAGCAAAGATCCACTGGCCTGAAATTCTAACAGACTGCACAGAAGTCTGAGCTTGCCCTGGAATGTTTGAGTTTGGTGGTGGGAGGGACGTCCACCATTGCTGAGGCTGGAATAGGCAGTTTTAGCATCACTGTGTAAACAAAGCCACTGGAAAGTTCAATCTGGGTGGAGTGTATGGCAGCTCAGCAAGGTCTCTGCAGGTAGACTGTGTCACTAGATTCTCTCCTTGCTGGGCAGGGCATCTCTAAATAAAGGCAGCACCCTGTCAGGGACTTAAAAAATAAAGCCCCCACCTTTCTGGGACAGAGCACAAGGGAAAACGGGTGGTATGAGTACAGCTTGAGCAGACAGAAATGTCCCTGATTGGCAGCTCTGAAGAGAGCGGTAAATCTCCCAGCATAGCATTTGAGCTCTGATAAGAAACAGAATGCCTCCTCAAGTGGCTCCCTGATCCCTGTGTATCCTTCCTGGGAGACATCTCCCAGTAAAGGCCGACAGACACTTCATACCAGAGAGCCCTGGCTGGCATCTGGCAGGTACCCTTCTAGGACAAAGCTACCAGAGGAAGGAAGAGGCAGCAATCTTTACTGTTCTGCAGCCCATGCTGGCGATTCCCAGGCAAGCAGGGTCTAGAGTGGACCTCCAGCAAACTCCAGCAGACCTGCAGCAGAGGGGCCTGACTCTTAGAAGGAAAACTAATAGAAAGAAATAGTTTCAACATCAACAAAAAGATGTCTGCTCAGGGACCCCATCTAAAGGCCACCAACTTCAAAGACCAAAGGTAGATAAATCCACAAAGATGGGAAAAAACCAGGGCAAAAAGCCGAAAATTCCAAAACAAGAACACTTCTTCTCCTCCAAGGGATCACAACTCCTTGCCAGCAAGGGAACAAACTGGACAGAGAATGTGTTTGACAAATTGACAGAAGCAGGCATCAGAAGGTGGGTGATAACAAACTTCTCTGAGCTAAAGGAGCATGTTCTAACCCAATGGCAAGAATGCTAAGAACCTTGAAAAAAGATTAGACAAAATGCGAATTAGAATAACCATAAGTGGGAGTTGAACAATAAGAACACATGGACACAGTAAGGGGAACATTATACACCAGGGCCTGTTGGGGCATCGGGGGATAGGGGAGGGATGGCGTTAGGAGAAATACCTAACGTAGATAATGGGGTGATGAATACAACAAACCACCATGGCATGTGTGTAACTATGTAACAAACCTGCATATTCTGTACATGTACCCCATGGGTCAAGATGGCCAGGGGGAGACCTATGTTAACTCTAGCTAAATAATTATAAGCTTGCTTGGTTCAGAGTACACTGAAGTTTATACACCAACTAAACTATATTACTGGTGCAGTTAATTAGAAATCAAGCAGCAAGAGGAGGCCTAAGGTAAAGACCATCTGAGGGTGCAGTAACACTGGGGAACACTTCGGGGTGGTTGCAGAACAGGGAATACTGCTCTGGTCCCATGAATGCCTTCTCAACATGGTGACTGCATATGGGTCTCATAAAGAGGGCTTGCGCAAAGATCTCCGAGAAGGGGGGCGACCTCTGGTCATAAGATCTGGGAGGGTCTTTGCAGATGGGGGCTGGCAAGGAGGAGAAAAGCCTTGCAGGGCAGAGATCATGGAAAGCCATTTTAATTGCTGTATGTCCTCAATGCTGGGAAGATAAAAGCCCCTGGATGCATTGGGTGTGGTCAGACTGGGTGGCTACCCATCCCCTATACTTCTGTTGCAGCACACCCTGATAACAATCGCTGATAAACTCAGAGCACTAGTTTAGCTTGTCTTAGAAGGATCACAAGTGCTCTCCCCCACCAATCTTACCTACTCCTTCGCCCTCTCCTTCCATGCCCATAAGATCAATGAGATTATGCACATAATAAAAGTGTTTGGAGCCCAGAGCTCGGGGTCAATGCGTTTCCCATGCTTGCATTCATTCCCTGGACCCATGCTGTAAATTCTGCTCTGTGTGTCTGTCTTTATTTCCTTTTCTCAATCCCTCGTCACTGCTGGGACTAAGGGTACCCATGTACAGGGTTAAGGCTGGTACCCAACATAACCCAAAACTTTACGTATCAGAAAAAGATTAAATTTGGGAGAAAAAGCAATAGATAAGACCCTTTTAGAATGCATCTCCAAATTAGAATTAGAATTAGGATCTTTAAACAACTTCAGACAGAAACAAACAACAACAACAAAAAAAAAAACCCTAAGAATCAGGCTGAAGACTGCTCTCTATCATCCTAGAAGCAGGAAAAAACTCAAATTTATCTTCCCTGTTGGAAGTGAGCTCAAACTCCATAAAGGAGTTACCTGCCTTCCATCATCATGGAAGCAGTAAAAACCTGCCTTCTTTGTGTTGGAAGCAAGTAAAACTCCAATAAAAAGAAGGGTTATACAGCAAAATAAACTAGATCATGACCAAACTTCGGGAGATCAGGGATTCTGGAAGGGGTGTTAGATCTCAGCAAACTGTCCTATTGGTTTGAGCCATGAAGTTAGCTAATGCTGGTGCTAAGCACAGATGAGATTTGTCAAAGGTCAGAGGCATCTCCACTTGGAATCCCTCAATGGTTACCAAAATGTAAACTGAGAAAATCTGAGGCAGGTCTCAGTTAATTTAGAAAGTTTATTTTGTCAAGGTTGAGGACATGCTCGTGATACACCCTCAGGAAGTCCTGACCCAAGGTATGCCTAAGGTGATTGGGGCATAGCTTCTTGGCTTTGTACATTTTAGGATGACATGAGACATCAATCAATATATCTAAGAAGTACATTAGTTCCATCCAGAAAGGTGGAGAACAACTCAAAGCAAGGCTCCCCCGGGAGGCTTCCAGGCCATAGGTAGGTGAGAGACAAATGGTTGCATTCTTTTGAGTTTCTGGTAAGTCATTTCAAAGGAGGCAATCAGAATATGCATTTATCTCTGTGAGTAGAGGGATGACTTTGAATAGAATTGGATGCAGATTTGCCCTGAGCAGTTTCTAGCTGAAGGGGCTCAAGATATTTTTCTTTCACAGGTATATGCTAGAAAGAGAATTTCTGGATCATAGGATATACATATTCTTAAGGTCAATGTAAGGGACAAAAAAATCTTTCTTCTACCCTTCTAGATTTGGTGGCTGCCTTGAGTTAAATTGGCATATGACAGGATAACAGAAGGAAAAAATATTATTACATATACATGTATGCATGGAAGGTTCACAAAAATATATGAGATTCGAAGTAACCAAATGCTTGAGACATATATTGTCCTGGGCTATGCAAAGAAACAAGGATTTGGAGCTTCTGGATATGGAGAAGGAGGTAAATTATGGGAGGTTGGAGGAGGAAATGTATAGTAAATAAAAGTTGCCTTGTTATGCCTTTAAGAGTCTCTCAGGTGATAAAAGTTGTCTCTGAGAGTAATTCTCTTCCTAATACAGACATTGTTACCGATGAGAATTTCTTTTACAAAAGTAGAAACTTATACACTACTCTAAAGTGGTTAAGGAGGAAATTAAAAGCTTTTTCTGGGCCCGTTAGTTCTCAATTGCCTTTAGCTCAAAATATTGCGTTTTCCAAAATGACAAATTTTGAGGTGGCATATTCTGAACCCCTTCATCAGTAATACTAGCAAGCAGTTTTCCATAATAGTTGTGCTGATATATACCAATAGCAAATTGCAGGAGAATTCCAGTCATTTTACAAAATAAGGAAGAAAATATATCTTTTTCTTATACTCTTTTAATTTCTCTGCTGAGGTCCCTAAAACAAAAAAACAAATTAACAAGAGAAAAGCACAAAAATTTGTGAATATATGTTTTACAACATGGGAGCTTTCATAATAAAAGAAAGACCTGAAGAAACAATTAAAACAGAGTGTTTTTATACTGGGTTTAATGAAGACCAGAGAGTTATAGGCAAATGTGATAGGACAAAAAGGGATATGAGCTGAGGGTAGTCGACTGGAGGAAACTGAGCAAGACCTGGTCACTCAGATTCCTCTTGGCTTCCCTCTGTTTTCAGAGATAAAGATGCTGCTTTTGCAGGAAAAGTGGGGAACTCTCTCACATGAGGGTCTTATGACTTGCTTCAGAAGATTAGAAAGTCCTTTCTGCACCTGCCATTTCTCAAATTTCCTCAGATTAACACATTCAATATGCCTTGGGGCCATATTTAGAGTAGTGTATCCTTAAACCCACCAACATCCTTACCATTGCCAGTCTTTTTAAGTTTAGGTATTCTGGTGACTGTGTGCTGGTATCTCCTTGCAGTTCTAACTTACACATCCCTGTTAATGCAGAGAGCATTTTCATATCCTAATTGAACATCTGAACATAATTTTTTGGGGAAAAAAAAAGTCATTTTACTAGTGGTACACCTATACTTTTTGGAAATGTATATGGTTTTACAGGAGTCTTTTATATACTCAGAGTATAAACACAGTTTTTGTTATTTATGATTTTCTTCTCTTCTCTGTCTTGACCTTTCAATCTCTTAATAATGTCTTTTGATCAACAGAAGTTCCCATTCTTAACACAGTTCAATGTCCTTACTTTCTCACATTTTGCTACATATTTAAAGGTATGTTGGCTATCTTTTTATCTAGTGTGTCATGCAAAGAAGATTTTTCAATAATCTGATCTGTCCAATCTGCCATATTGTCAGAAACATATGCCAGTTGCTTATTTTTCTTAAGAACATAAAATATATTTTTTCTGAAGGAAAAAAAAATCAATGCAAAAGTACCTGCTTTCCTTTTTCTTATTTGCCATGGTTAAAAAATTATGATCAGAATTTTTAAAAATGCATTTCATAGAAGCATGTTTTACACTTGATTCTGCCATACAGAGAGGAAATTTCATTGGATCAAACCTCCCTCTTTTCTGCCTCCTAAGAGCCTAGCTTATCTCTAAGGCCCTTGGCCACTTGTTTTACCTGAGGCATTGCCATGGTCAAAAACTCTGCAAGAGCTCCACTGAGCTACCAACATCACAGGACACAAAGTTGTTAGTCTCCTGGCTGCACTACAGAACTCTGACTTCCTGCCCCAGGAATTCTGTTACTGATGAGGTTTCGAAACACGAGAGAATTGACATCCATCGGGCAAAACTATGACCAGTGGGAGATAGAAACCAGTGGAGAAATTCATTTCTTCTCCTACCTCTGGACAGGATGATTTGATAAATATTTGTTCATATGCCCTCTCAGAATATGGTCCTGCAAAATCAAGTAATCATCTGAATCTGTACCAAGTGCTAGGCAGCTGTGTAACACATTCCTTCCTTCTCTCTCCTTCTTTCTCCCACATCCTGCTTCCCTGAGATTGCACTCCCTAATAAATTAATATCACATAAACATTTGCTTCAGGCTTTAAGCCTTCTGGGGAAGTTAGACAGGCAGTTTAGGACTCTAACAAATCAGATTCTTATGTTAAACACGGTCATTAAACTAAATGATTTGTTTCCTTTTTTCTTTCTAAGTTCCAATAGTTCCTTCTCTTGGAAAATGACTTGTAATTCTACCCTGTGGTCATGATGTGATGAACAGTCATTGAAAACCCACTGAAAGTAAAAACAATGAAAAGCGAAAAGTTACCTTCTGGGGTTAAGGAGAATAGTTGCATCATAAAATGGTGCAAATTGGAAAATGTCTGTTACCAATTAGTTTCTTAAATTACTTAAAATATTCAAACATAATCCTTCTGATGTTAAATTTTCTGATAAATCAACAACAGCAGCAAAATGAATGACTTTGTTTTGTGAGTACCAGTTAATCCGAGGGAAGTTTCCATTACTAGATTCACGCACACATACACACATACACACACCCAAGCATGTCCACTTTAAGATGACCACATTTATGTTCTCTTTCTGTTTTCAAAAACTTTTTACTGGTGCATAGTAGATGTAAGTGGTTTTGGAGTACACATGAAAATTTAATATATTCATACAAAATGTAAATAGCAAAATAGTGTACCTGGTATATTTACTCACTTAAATTTTTTTTATACTAGAACCATTCAAATTATTCTCTTTTAGCGCTTTCAAAATGTAAATAGATTATTGTGAATTACAGTGACCCCACTGATCTATCTAATACTAAGTCTTATTTCTTCCATCAAACCATATATTTGTACCTACTAATCACCTTTTCTTTAAATCCTCCTCCTTCTTACCTTCTTGGCCTCCGGTAACCACAAACCGACTACCTATGTTCACAAGATACACTTTTTTAGCACGCACATATGAATGAGAATACAGAATATTTGACTTTGTGCATTTCACTTATGTCACTTAATATGATCACCTCCAGTTCCATTCATGTCACTAACAAGTGATAGGATTTCATTCTTTTTTATGGCTAAATAATATTCTATTGTATATGTAAACCATATTTTCTTTATCCATTTATTCACTGATGGGCACTTAAGTTTATTCCACCTTTTGGCTATTATGGTTAGTGCTAAAATAAACATGGAGTGCAGGTATCTTTTCAATACATTGGATTTCCCTTTTGTAAGAAATGTACCCAGTGGTGGAATTCCTGGATCTTATGGTAGTTCTATCTTTCAGTTTTTGAGGAACTTCTATGCTGTTCTCCGTAGTGGCTATACTAATTTACATTCCTATCAACAGTGTACAAGGATTTTTCTTTCTTTACATCCTCACTAGTATCTGTTATTGCCTGAGATTTTTGTTTCTTTTCTTTTTCATAAAAGCCATTTTAACTAAAGTGAGATGATATCTCATTATAGTTTTGATTTGCATTTGGTTACTGATGTTGAGCATTTTTCCATTTACCTGTTGGCCCTTCGTATGTTTTCTTTTGAGAAATGTCTACTTAGGTTCACAGATAACATGATCTTCTACTTAGAAAAACCTAAAGACTTCACCAAAAAGCTGTTAGAACTGATACATTCAGTAAAGTTGTAGGATACAATATCAACATACCAAAACCAGCAGCATTTATATATGCCAACAGTAGACAATCTAAAGAAGAAATAAAGAAATCAATCCCATTTGCAATAGCCACCAAGGATACAAAATATCTAAGAATCAATTTAACCAAAGTGAAAGATCTATACAAGGAAAACTATAAAACACTGATGAAAGTAATAGAAGAGGACACCAAAAACTGAAAAGATATTCCATGCTCATGGATTGGAAGAATATTTTTTAAATACTACCAAAAGCAATTTACAGATTAAATACAATCCTAGCAACATATCAGTAACATTCTTCACAAAAATAGAAAAAAAATCTTAAAGTTTGTATTAAACCAAAAAAAAAAAAAATAGTCAAAATAATCCTGAGCAAAAAGAACAGAACTGCAGGCATCAAACTACCTAATTTCAAAATTCATTATACAGCTATCATAACCAAATCAGCATGGTACTGACACAAAAACAAACCCACAGAACAATGGAACAGAACAGAGAATCCAGATATAAATCCATGCATTTGCAGCCAACTCATCTTTAGCAAAGGCAAAGAACATACAATGGGGAAAGGATAGTTTCTTCATAAAATGTGCTAGGAAAATCAGATAACTATATGTACAAGAATGAAACTAGACCCCTTCCCTCACCATATACAACAATCAAATTAAAATGGATTAAAGACTTAAATCTATAAACTACTAGAAGAAAACATTGGGAAAATCCTACAGGACTTTTTTTAAAATAAGGCATCAAGAGTATGGGCGACAAAAGCAAAAATAGACAAATGAAATGACATAAAGTTAAAACACTTCTGCACAGAAAAGTAAGCAATCAACAAAGTGAAGAGATAACCCACAGAATGGGAGAAAATATTTGCAAATTGTCCATCTGACAAGTGCTTAGTTACCGGAATACATAAGGAGGTCAAACAACTCCATAGCAAAAAAAAAAAATAAAGAAAGAAAGATTCAATTTAAAAATGGACCCAAATTTATCTTTTTGCTGGGTGCAGTGGCTCACACTTATAAACTCAACACTTTGGGAGGCCGAGGTGGGTGGATCACTTGAGGCCAGGAGTTCAAAACCAGCTGGCCAACATGGTGAAACCCTGTTTCTACTAAAAATATAAAGATTAGCTGGGTATGATGGCACATGTCTGTAATCCCAGCTACTCTGGAGGCTGAGGTGGGAGAACTGCTTGAACCCAGGAGGCAGAGGTTGCAATGAGCCAAGATCAGGCCACTGCACTCCAGCCTACTGACAAAGTGATACTCTGTCTAAAGAGAAAAAGAAAAAAAAAAAAAAAAAGGAAAACAAAGTTTATCTTTTAACTTCAAATTTTAACTCACTGCCAGCAATAAGTGTGAAAAATCACAACCAAACACACTAACCAAATTTCTTTCATAAAGTTGACATGACCTAAATTGGTTTTCATCTTGACATTGAAATGAATAATTACATTAGTAATTTGATAAGTATTCTCTGCATTCTGTGTGATCCTGGGACAGCCAGCATGATAATCACTTGAGGTTACTCATTACAAATTATTCCTAAACCCTAATCCACACCTACTGGATCAGCCTCTTTGAAGCTGGGGTTTGAAAATAAACATTTAACAACACTCTCTGATACATTCTTTTATACATTAAAGTCTTTAAGGGCCACCAGTTTATTTAAAGCTTCATTCTAGTCATACATGTTTTTATAATCTTCAAATAGGAGACAAAAATTTGGTTCCTCTTATCAGACAACCATTTTCATGAGTTGGTATTTTGGGTATGGTATGAAGAGGTACTTGTTAGACTGGCAACAATTACAGTAGATACCCAAATGGCTTGGAACCTTGCATTAAAAGAAACTGAGAACAGGGCATTTTTGGATTAGCTTAATCAAAAGCAAATCAGAATGTGTTTTCTTGTGAAATAGATGCACTGTGCTGGAAGAATTAGTATTTTCAAAGAAAACAGGTCTTCCGTTAGTCATATTAATTTATTAACTATTTCCTTAAGATTTTTCTTTCAAAACAAACTTTTACTGTCCAGTCACATGTTTTCAATATAAAACTTAATTAAATTATAAAGATTTCTAATTATATAAAGAGAGAGAAACACAAGCACACACACATATAAAATGAAGTAGAAGAAAATTTCAAAGGTCATTTTTTTCCTGATTAAAATTCATAATAAAATTAAAACAGCTATGTTTTTCATCAAGGAAGTATTTAAGCAGCTAATTTTTACATAAATATATTCCATGCTAGTTCAATAAATTAGAAAAAGGAGCATAATCGTGTTAAGATGCAATTCAGGGGGAACAGTGAGTGAATAGCTATTAACATGTGAAAGCAATGAAATGAATGTACTGAATAAATAAGCCCTAAAAATCACTCACAATCTATCCAATAGAATTTAGATTTGTTTGTTTGTTTGTTTCATAAATTAGGTAAGAGTCACTGTGGAGTAACTGACTACAAAATATTTTTTAAGATTCCAGGAAAATTTTCTTTTGCACATTTCAATGGCAGTTGAGTTCTGCAGCAGCTTGGGAATAAGGACCAAGATCACACACTTACCAGTCAGGAACATGTAACAAGATCCTGTCATTTGGCCAGAACCTGATGTTCTGATAAGCTTGCTAGTGGCTCCTTCAGAAATACCACACAAAAGATTGTGGTTCCTATTAAGCATCCAAGGACAAATATTATGATATTTTGTTTTCCCCTATCTTTTTTTTTATTATACTGCTTTTCTTCTCAAACCCTACTAAATTAAAAATTTTTGAATTATAAAATACTTTATTTCTTCCACTTACTTAGAAAACAAATAAAAGATCATGCAAACTACAGTTGCCGCTGTTTCAGCTTTGGTTTGGACTTGCCATGAGCACTAAGGTAAAAGGAAGAGTATATATCTCTTATTTCTCAGCTGGAGGGCTTTTCTTCATCAGCTCGGCCTAACAAAAGTATTTACATAATTTCACCTTTCACATGTACCATCAAGGCCTTATTAAGTTTAGTCTAAATGGATAGAGTTACAACTGAAGAGATGAAACAGTACTCATTGTACAAGGAAACATCTCTAGAGATATTCCGGGTTTCCCTCCTTCCGATGATCAAATCTTTAGTGATTGCTGGTCACTAATGGAGGAAGCATTTGTGTTGCTCTGATCCCAATATTCCAATATTGATTTTCATTAAAAACATTAAAGATAAAACTACTTTACAGTACAACTATAGTTTTTTAAGTTTTATTTAGAAGTCTTTGAATATTTATTTATAAAATGTGTGAATAAGGGAAAACATGACTAAAAAGAAGGAAAGTGTCTCACCCTTGAAAACTAAACCATGCAAATTAATTGCTGACAATCATAGAATATTTTAATGCATGATCATGATATTATAGGCAAGAATACTTTTTAGACAAGCTATGAGAGATGGGAAGAAAATTAGAGATTGTTTAGCAAAGCAAGTTCAAAAATCAGAGAGCAATAGCTGTGCTGTTTCAGACACAGATGCTGTTAAGTACTCATAATAGCTTGAGGTTTCTTTCAGATGAACCTGCCAGGAAAGGCAGATTTTGCTTTGTTTTCTCATCTTTTATTTCTTTTACTAGTTTTTAAAAAAACTAATATAGCTAAGATGTGTAGTAGCTACAACCTCATGATAGCATTTACAATGACTATAAATTCCATAAAATTTGATGTTCTTTATGGGGCCCATAGAGAGGAATAGCTGCCTTAAAGTAAACGGCAACATAAGTAAACAAGATTTTGGTTATTCAAAGAATGTTTTATAGTGATATAACTTACCAGATATTTGAGTTAAATGGCAATTCTTAATAATTAAAAAGAATCCATCCATTTCTAGTATGTCTTATTCTTATAAATATTGCTAATGTGAGTTCCCTTGGCTTATCATTTCTTATAGGAAAAAAATTTAATTTGTGCCTAAACAAGTGGAAAAAACATTGTTATGACAAACTGCAACTGCCTATATCCTATGGTTGTCATTTATTTCAACATTCCTGTCTAAAGCTGTATTAGAAATCGCTATTCTGTGGAGTTCAAGGAACCTTCTGCAGTTTGCTATTAAAACCATTCACTCAAAATATCCATTCACATTCTACTATGTGTCAGAACAGTGCTAGGTGTTGAAGCTACTAATGTCAATAAGACAGACACTATCCTTGACTGCAGAGGACTCACAGTTTTGGAGGCAGGTGGGCATCAACCATTATATAAACACATTATCAGGACAATTTTGCCAGATGGCATGATACTAGTTTATGCCTGCCACCATTGTGACCACTGAAATCACAACTGAGTCCCTCTGGAGCCACAGAACCGCTTAATACCCCTCAAAGTGGAAGAGATGAAACACTGAAACCTTCTAACTTTGGGTATTTCTGATGCTTGCTTATTCCCACATGTACATGGACATTTCTTGATGAAGCAGCTCAAGTAGGACTGAGATTCCTTAGTTCTGAAGACCCTTACTCAGCTTAAGTTTCCTGGAGAAAGTAGAGGGACACAATAATTTTCCTCTTTGGGAAAGATGAGGGGGATTGTTAAATCTGTTCCCAAAATGCATTTAATATCACTTCTCTCCCAGAGAACATGGTTGATAGGTTCAGGTGACAGCACTGATAAGTTTGAAGAAAAGTGAGAGAAAAAAAAAATCTACAGTGATCTCTTTCCATCATAGCTTGCTACTTTCAGAAGAAAATAGGGTTGAGTAAGCAATTGTACCTGATAAGTCATGCAGCAGTAGAATTTAAGGATAAAAGATCACCCAGAATCACTGGTCTTATCTCACTTCTTCTATTCCCTCTACTAGAAACCAGGGCTGAAGGTCGGGGCAGACTAGCACACAGCTGAATCTGAATTTCTGTTCTTTGTGACAGTAATGTTTTATTCCCATTGAACAACTTTCTCATTCTATTGTAAGTTTTCATCCATCTATCTGATAGTCAAGCCATACAGCTACACAAAATGCACTTGTTTCACTATCTCAACTAAGCTTTTAACTTGTCCTAAAAGATCTAGCAAAAAATAAGTGAGAGTGAGTATGCCATGACACCTACAAAACATGGCTGCACAAGGTATTCTAAATTCTTTTCCAGGATTAAGAAAAATAACCAGAAAGTTACAAGCCCATGCCTCACAAAGTTAAGTTTCTCTATGGAAGTTCTTTCTTTGAATTATGGTTTAATGTTATACCTTCATTTTTTACCAAATGATATCAGAAGTAACCAACTAAGTGAAGAACATTTTGTGATTTTTACAGTCTTCATTGTTGAAAACATTTTCCCTTGTATTGACTGGTGTTTTTAGTACAAAGTCATACACATAGACACACTATGTAATACACTGTTCCAAAGAGTATTAGTCATGCTATTCTTGGCAGTCCCTAATGTCTCAGACAAGTTGCTGAAAGCGACCCAAGCACACTGTCTACCATGTGGTGCCTGCCATCCCTCGCCTAGGCCCATGCTCAGAGTTTGGCCCATGCTCAGAAGCTACTTATCTTGCCTATCTGCCTTCTTGAATAACAAACTATTCTTTGAGGTGTTCAGAAATACACATGGCAGAGATCTTTTTTCAAAGTCCAGCTGATATAGCTGAAACAAAGAAAAGTGTTTAGTAAACAACATAATTGTACCCAAAGGGAGTATCCATTAGGGTTCTTAGGACTTAATCCTTCAAAAGAGTGAAAGTATAACAATAACTCTTCACTCTTAAATAGCTGTGCATTGGATGCTTGTGACCAGGATCCCTGCCAAGGCAGGAGTCTTTAAAGCACTGTACAAGAATGCTGAAATTGAGTCCCACAAATACTAACCCACAAACTGGTTTATTTTCTTTTTTTAAGATAGATTATCTTAAAAGTGACCCAAAACATTTCTCTAAATATATGAACAAGAAGGAGAAGATAGAGGAGTAAAATGAGTGAGAGAAGGAGGAGGAAACCAGCAGCAATAAGGAAAGAAAGAAAAGAAGGAAGAGAGGGAGGCTGGGAGGGAGAGAGATAACTATAGGTAAATTAAAGAGATTTGGGAGCTCTGAATGAGTTATAGAATAACAGTAGCCATTCTAGTTACACAGCTACGATAAAATTTTCCAAAAAAACCTTGACTCCAAGAAACATACATAACTTAGTGAAACAACAATTATTGGAAAGCATTATTGGAAAATAGAGCTATTAGAATGACAAAATTGTTGGTTTGTTTTTTCTCTTAAAATATAAATTTTAATATATATTTGTTATTCATTTTATTTGCTAAAGTCTTAAGTGAATTACTAATATGGAGTATATTACTTAGGATTAGATTGGCTATGAGTGACAGAAAACCCAGAATATCCATGGTGTAAACAAAATAAAAATTTATTTCTGTTCTATAAAAACTTAAGAAGTCCAGGGCTATTTTAGTAGTTCTAAAATCATCAGGAACTCCAAGCTCCTTCTGTCCAATTGCTTCTATTTTGTGATACAGGATGGCTGACCCAGTTCCAGTTGTCATGTCTATACTTTAAACGATGAGAAAAAGAAAAAAGAGACATAGGATGATGCCCTATCCTATTAAGGATATTTTCTCCAAGTTGAAACAGATCTTTATTTTCTATTGGCTAGAATTCAGTCACATAATTGAACCAAGCTGAAAGGAGACCAGACATATGTATTCTGGGTGACCACATGTCCGAGTGATATTGAGGGTGGGGTAGCTCTATTTCATGAGGGGGATAGTGTACAGGGAGGATAGAACAGATAGGACACAACTCTCAGTTTTTTCCACAAAAGGAAATGCTTGCATCTCTGGAAAACATTCCAAGTACATCAAAGCAAAAAGTATCAGGCCTGGAAAAATAAAAATAAAAACATTTCCAAAAGATCACATTGATAATCACTTAGTCTTGATTTCTAGTAAGATATCTTAGGACCTTGGTAATAGGAATAGTTAGGACCTTGGTAATAGGAAGAGGAGAAAAAGCTGGAACTGAGCACAGCTCAGCTGCCCAGGGCTTGCTGAGGAAGACATGTGTGCAATTTTCCCAGGACAGAAGCTGGCCAGACAAGGAAAGCCAGTGGAGTCTGCAGCAGTGTCTAAGGGGTGTGGCAAGAACATGCCTGATTCAGGCAATGTTTGCTTCAAGGCTGTCCAATTTAGCAACAGGAATGCTCTTCTGTAACTGATAAATATACCGGTGGAGACACTACGGAGCCAACATAGTAACAAAAATCCAAAGGACTAGGCTTGACAGACTCCTGTTCCTAGGAAGGTGTGATGATTGGATAGGGCACAAATCAAAAATAAAATCCCAAAAGAATTCAAAATACTAGAATATGAGTCAGAGGAGCCAAGTACACTACAAAAAATGTTGGTTAACTGCATATGTTTAGCTATTAGTAGCAGGGCAGGGGAAGTCACTTAGAGCATATTTACTATTCTACAATCATCCTTGCCAATTTCTTCCTTCTTCATTATTAAATGGTCTGATTCTGAAAGATTATCATTTAACAAGTCTCAAGTATCATTTCCACCAACTTTATTAAATCTTTGTTTTTTGCAAGATTTGACATTTTACCAATCAATTTGCCTTGCATTTCTATTACATTGTCAGATGATAGAAAGAGATACACTCATGCTAGCTAGTGCTAGACGCTAACAAGTGTTACAAAGAGAGAAATGGTTAAATTTTCAAGTGTTTGGTTTATCAGGGAATATTTTTCTGAAGTCACAATGCTGTCACTGCAGCAACCTAGAGAGTAAATATTTCAATAACTCAGGTAGGAATAGAACATACTAAGTAAAGACCAAAGCAGAAGCCCTTGCCTACATAGCAGGCTGACCCAGGACACAGAAAGCATTCAGAGCTGGTTGGCACTAAAGGATATTCTATCATTGTCATAAAAAATTACCACAAACCTAGCAGCTTAAAAAAATATCCATTTATTGTCTCACAATTCCCTTATGTCCAACGTCTGGGCCCAGTGTGCCAGAACTGGGTTTTCTGCATAGGGTTATACAACGCCAAAGTTAAGGTGTCAGCTAGCCTGGGCTCAGATCTATAGGCTATGGAAAAGAACAAGCTTCAAGGCTCATGGCAGCAGAACTTAATTTCTTGCAATTTTAGACAGAGGTCCACGTTTTCTTGCTGGCTTTCAGTCTGGGGTTGTTCTCAGTTTTATTACATTTATCAGCATACGAAATTATCTTGGCCATTTAATAAACAGTTATATTATTTCTGTCCTTTCCTCCAACTATAATTTTACCTTCATAATAAGAGGAATATTATCTGTCCTATCTTTGGACCAAAAATAGTGCCTGACACAAATATAAATATAAAATCAACTTTTACAGTTTTATGTAAGTATAATTGATTTAGAAACTGCACATAGTTAACACATACAATTTACTGGACTTGGACATACGTATATAGCAATGATATCATCACCACATTCAAGGTAATAAACATTTCCGTCACCTCCAAAAGTTTTCTTGTATCCTTTTGCTCTGTGTGTATATGTGAAGAACACATAACATGAAATTCACCCTGTTAAAACAAATTTTTAAGCTCTTCGTTAATTGAATTTGTGATCTATATGTAACTTTTTTGAAAAAATATTTAATCATAATTACCAAAATCATTTCACTTCTTCATGTATACCTTATGTATCTCACCAGAAGAATTTCCTAAGCCTTGTGTTTGTTTCCCTGAATTCTTTCTTATGTAATAACCACTGGAATCATTCCATTCTGGAGGACTTTTGCATACATTTATTTTAAGATTTTGAAGTGTGTGAATGACTCTTGACAATTAATGGCTCATCTGTTTGACTAGCTGTTTTTATATTTCTAAAAGGATTACTGATAATAAAAAGTTATATTTTTATTTGGATAGCAGTGTTCAAATAGGACTATCACAGTCTAATTTTAAGTATATTCATCATGCTTTACAGTTCTCCACTAATTAAAATTATTTTTATGAATTTTTATATGGCTTTTCCATCAAATAATTTAAATTGTGTATGCATTTTTTTCTTACAGGACTCTATTTCATTGGACCTTAATTATTGCCTGCTTATTTGTATAAACAAATGTTGTATTTCATGGCTGAATCAATCCAAGATTTCTACCCAGTGGAAAAAAACTATATGTAATCAATTTTATTATGGGTTATTTATCCTGATAAATAAGCTGGAACCATAGTTATTATGTCCAATATACTCTGATACCTTTTAGAGTTATGAAATTATACCATGTGACACCCACAATATACATGTCAATGTCAGAGTGACAAAAAAAATTACACAAAGCCAATGACGTCCTTCTCCCTCAATTAGTTTTGTGTGTATCTACACATGCACACATACACATCAGTGTCCAGAAATTTCAGGACTTTGGAAAGATACTTGCTGGCTTTCTTAAAGAAATCAAATCCAATGCCACATGAGGAGTGGCAGCTAGATCTTACAGTTTCAGCTGTTGCCTGCTGAGATTACATATTCCAATCCCAAAGGATAGGGTTTTAATTTTATTCAGAATGTACAGATTTTCTTGCATATGATGGCAGAAGTGGAATCCATTTAGGGAGGAATTCTTCCAGACTATGCCAAGCTAAAGGTAATTAAAGAAAATTATAACACCAAAATATCTAATTGTATATATGTGTTCTTCTTGTTATTCCTAGACTGGTAGTGAGCACCTATTTAGATGTCCCAGCTACCCTTCCTACATGAAGATTCTCCTACTGTGGTAATCAATAGTTGACTTTCTAGTATCAATTATTCTGACTCAGAGATGAACAGTCCTAAACCAATTTTGGCCAATGACATACATGGGGAGGGATTTATAGATCTCCTAGGAAAAAGAAATGTCTCCTGCTAGACATTAACAAGGAACCATCAAAACTCAATGGGCACCAGTAGCCATCCTCCTATTATAAGGAGGGGACCCCACCGTAATATGACATTGACCATAACGGTAGCAGAAGGAGGATTAACCTAGATACTACAAATGACATAATTTAAATACTAGTAACACCGTATCTAGAAACTTGTCAACTAGTGGACTTTTCAGTGAAATTTTAAAAGTCCTTACTTGTGGCCACGTTTGAGTTACAGTTTTTGATTACCTTCAGTCTCAATTATAAATAATATATCAACCACAGGGGCTATGAAGAATAATAACTGTTTCCTTATAGGCTAAGTCAATGCTGTCTCCCATAACTAATCTAGCTATAGTGTAACCATTGATATCCACAGTGATCCTCAAGCATAACAAATCCTGAAATAACCAAGGTGAATTAATTTTTAATAGAATGTAATTTTGTTGGATTCTATTATTTTACCCATAAGGTCAACAATTTAATTTTTAAAGGAGTGGAGAGTTGGTATTGAGAGAAAATAATGCTTGATATTCAATGCAAATGTTTAGCTCTATCAGTGCCAGTCAACTAAAGATCCCAGTGGGCAAATAAGTCACCTTCATGCACCAAGGCCATGCTGCTAACTGACTCAAAATATCAAAGGATGAGCAACAGAGAAAGATGTTTAATCATGTGTGTGTTTTTTAATGTCAATCAACCAAAAAGTACAACATTACACAGAAGGGAAGAGAGGGTGGGAAACAATAAGCAAAACTGTCTCTGATGTTCAAACATTATTCTTCTTTTTCTTACTTAGGGGAGCATCAGCATTGGGAAGGAAATATTCAACTTAGGAACACAGTGACCCCTTTACAAGTAGCTGGAAAGAGCACAAAGAAAGAAGATTCAGAAACACATTTTCTGGCACCAAATTCAGGAAAAAAAACACTTAGTTAAATTTCAAATTTATAGCCCAACTCAGTAACTCCTTTAAAAAGAAATAATGAAATGAATATGTACTAGAAACTAGAATTGATTAAAATAACTTTAAATGCTTTAAATGCTTAATCTGTTTTTGTAGTCCCGCTTACTGTGAGAAAGTTTCTTGCACCTGAAATCAACCTAAAGAATCAACTTCTAATTGGGAAAACATTTCAACACAAATCCATTGTGTAGGTCACAGAGGTCTAGACAAATTGTTTAACATTCTGGTTGCTGAGCTAGTAGATTCTTGTTAAAATGGAAAATTTTTGAAAAAAGAAAAAGTCTACAAAATAGAGTTATAATAAAAGAATTCAAAATATTCCTTAAAATTTATCAATTTAATTTGGGTCAAAATACCCCTTTTTCCTTCTTTGGAAACAGCTTTACTCCTGTATGTCATCCAGGCAAGAGAAAACAGGGAGAATAATACTGGTGCCCATGTCAGCCACATGGGACTCCTAAAGACTAAATACATTTACGATTCCATTTAACCCTAAGGTCTAATTTCCACAGCCACATCTTCAGCTTGTTCTGCTCCCTATACTTTGTTTTTTCAACAGCATTTGTTAAGGAGAACACTGTCTACAACTAGTTTTAGAGACTATAGAACATGAAAAAATTTTTTATCAGATAATTAGCAAAAAATAAAATGTGAAAAAATAGCATAGACAGTCATACTGAGAAAAGTTTGAAGGTAAGTAATAAAAACAGAAAGTAATACTTGCATAAGGGGTTTAACTTTTGGTAAAGTCATAAGGAGAGTGAGAAAGAATGAAGTAAAGTGCTATTGTTTCTGAGATGTCATTGGATTCTCTCTAATCTGCAGAATTTTGATAAAATAAGCTCACATTACCAGAACAACCAGACACCCTCACATGCAATTTCAAGTTTCTGATTTTACCTTTGTTCAGACATTCATCATCCTTTGTCTACCTACTATTGCCAAATGTCTTGATCTGTCCAGGTGCCTCCAGTCTCCCATTTTCTAAGTCCTTACTCAATAATACTCAGAATAATCTATCTAAAATGCATATTAGTCACCTACTTTAAAAACGTCAATAGCTTTTTATTGCCAAAACAATAAATCCAAGCCTATTAGTATGCAATACTATGCTCTTTATTATCGAGTCTTACTTAACTTTTCCAGTTTCATTTCCTACTACTCCTTTGTCAAACTTAATATTTTATAAATGCCAAATTAACTACCTGTCCCCATATGTTTGATCTTTCAATGCCTCTTTAACATTGTTGGCCATGCCAACCCAAAACTTAACCTCCAATTCTTTCTTTAATGCTTCCATAGGTGCTTCAAAACCACTTCTCTGACGCCCTCTCTAACACATCCCAGAAGATCAGATTTAAGCTTCTCTCGGACAGAAAATTAAAGCAACTAGTATTCATGTCCTTTATAACCCATAGATTTTACTATATATGCCAAACGCTAGGCCACACACATAGCATTTACATGTTAAACAAATATCTTCTATTTTAACATTTTTTAAAACTATCACTATTAAGCTGTCATTAGTTAATTATATGCTCCATTAGGAAGGTTAATACAAAGTTATGTTTTTAATGGAATTTATCATATCTTATAAAACTTACCAAAATATAAGATGCATAATGCTTGCATTGTATAAAGTGATAAAACTTTCCATTATTGACATAAGAATAATCAAATATTAAATTATTGAGAGGATCTTTAAGATCATCTCTAAAATTCCTTTCTTCAAACTGAGGTCTAAAAAGGTGAAATGAAATCCCCAAGATTAGATACTTAAAGACAAAGGCAGAAATGGAATTCTTCTCTTATGAATCCTAATCTACCTCACTTATGTGGGGTCTGGGATATACCTGAACATATAACCCTCCTCCAGTGTTATCTGTGGCTTTATTGTCCAGCTCCTTATTCCAACTTCTTTACTAAAATCCTACTTATCTTTCTCTCAGTGAAGAAACTTGTCCTTAAAATTTGGTATTAAATGAATACAGTGGTATATATTAGAAATGTTTTAGCATAGGTAAAAATGTATAAAGACTTGTTCAGATACATTCTCTATGTTTATTTCTCTATAATGAGAGATTAGCTCTCTTTACAGCATTTTCTAAATCTCTTAGTCATGTAAAACTTAATACTCTTCTGCTGTAAATATGGAATTGGATTCAAAGGTAAAAGTCTTAAAAGTTGAATGCACTGAATTTCTATATGTCTGAGAGTCTATATGTGGTGTGTGTATGTGTCTTCAATTTAATTTTTTAGTAAAAAACATATTTTAGAGTTCAAAATTTATGAAGTATAAAATGGAATGTTTCTTTTGATCTCCAATCTGTTCATTTTCTATCCTCACAAGCAACAATATATTTAGGTTTTTACTAGGAATATTCTGTTAGAAAGCTTATGCATTTATACATATGTACACACACATACAAAAACACATTTTCCTTTTATTACTAACATGGCAATATACTATAGTACTGTTCTTCATTTTGCTGTTTTTAGTTACTATGTCTTAGTGGTCTTTCCATAATAGTATACAAAGAGCTACTTTATTCTTTTTATTACTACATAGTATTCCACTCTCTCTATATATATGTATATCATGATTTATAAAACTTGCCCACAACTGATGAACATTTAGATTGTATATAATCTTTCATTACCATAGTGAATAAACTTGTACATAGATCATCCCAGACATATGAGAAGTGTAAAATCAATTCCCAGAAGTTAAACTGCTAGACTTAATAGTATATGTACTAGTAATTTTGGTAAATATATCAAACTTCTATAAGAGGTACATAATTTTATTTTATCACAGCAATGGGTGATAACACTTGTTTCCTCACATGTCCTTGACAACATAGTATGTTATAACATTTTGTGACTCTGCTTATAAGTGAAAAGCTGTTATTATAGTCTTGTTAGATTGCCTTGGTCTTATTAGGAGTAAGGTTGAAGGTTTTTCACACTTTTAAGAGACATTTGCATTTCTTCTGTGAACTATGAGTGCATACCATTTGTACATTTTTATGTTGAGTGATTAGTCTTTTCTTATCTATTTTTCTCAGGGTGTTGATATTAAGATAATTAATCCTTTTCTTATAGTATGACTTGCAAATAATGTATTACACTTATTTGTATTTTGCATTTGCCTAAGTCAGTTTTGCCATGTGAAATTTTTTATTTGTATATGATTGCATTTGCCAATATTTTCTTTTGGTAGTCTGAGTTTTACATTATTAGATAAACCTTTCCTACAATAAGTAAAACACACTTCATGATTTCTTCATGCATTTTTATGGTGTCATATTTTAATGTAAATATTTAATCTATTTATAATTTATTATGGTATGAAGTATGGAATCAATTTTTTTTCCAGAGAGCAGCTGGCTTAACCCAACACCATTTCTTTTCCACACTAATATAACTGTTCTTGGGGTGATTATACACACACACACACACACACACACACATATATACATACACACACACACATATATATAGCTGGCAAATAATTTAAAAATTCTAAAAATATTAATATATTATAAATATATATTGTATATATTATTCTAAAATATTAATGTATTATTTTACTGATGCTTTGCTGATTTGTGGAGTTGTTATTTGCAAAAATTTATCTTTTTGAGTTGCCTCATGCTAGGAAATCACCAAGTGAGTCACTATTTATTAGAAAGGCAGAAAAATAACAATAAGTAAAACAAACAATACTTTGGTATGTGTTACATACAATACATTGGGTATATTGTGTATTAGATCTAAACAGCAATGCTCAGGATTATGCCCAATATTGCAAATTCTATTATACTTTATATCTAAAGATAAAGGAAATCAACACAAAATAAACCAGAAACATTCCACAAGTTACCCAGATTTATATTAAAACAGTCACTTCAATTTTGCTATATTCTCAAAGTCATAACCTAAATATTTACACAAACACAAATTTTTTACACAAACACAAATATTTGGGCATAGTACATTCTGCCTAAATATTATTATCACTGGCTATTCAAGCCTGCAACTGCCGCAATTCTCATAATGATAAATTGTAAAACTAATCTTGAAGCAAGAAGTCTTCTAGAGAGCACAGAATTTTCATTTTGCTGATCCAAAAAAAAGGTAAATGTTTGCAAGGAAAATAATTGTTGAAATGTTAATGGAATAATGACAAAATATGTTTCACCATTAGGAGAAGATACTTTTTATTCCTTGCAATAAATAAGGGTAAAATACAGCGCCGAAACTATGCAAGTTAATTATTTTGATAGCAAGCAAGAAAATGGTGCTTTCCATCAAATAGATTTCTTAGCCCTCCAAATGCTTTTGAGATTCAGGCAAAGTGGCCTGGCAACCAAATGCAGAAATGATAAATAAGCAAAGAGTGGCCTTACAATCAACAAAAATATGTATCCTTAGCAAAAGAAAAGATAGAAATAGGTTAAGGAGTAGGTTAAACATTAAGCAGTAGTCATATTATTTATTGGCTCTTTGTATGCAGCTATTAGAGATCATTTAGTGTGTCTCCTAACTAAAGAGAAAGAATAATAATGCAGAATTTCTGTAACTGATTTCTAACCACAGAGATACTTTGAAAATGTATTTCAAGCAGAATAACAAACTCATATCATCCCGAGACATCAGTTGTTAAATGAAGACAAGTAGCTTCCCTCCTTTGATGGTCATTTTATATTCACAAATTCACAGTGGAACTGGAAAGGCAATTCGTTTTGCAGTGTCTCTGATTGAACAAGTAAAATTAGTACCTTACACTGCTGTTGGTTCTCTGACAGAGCCAAAATGCCAACTGCATCTTAAATATGTACAGTATTGTTTTTTCAAAAACACTAAGAATGTTCTTAAAAGTACCATCTGAAGCTTTCATTTTAAGGTTTACGTAAGAGAAAAGAACACCTGCAGGCTGAGGGGAAAACATATTTATTCTCTGGAGGATAAACCTGTGACCGGCAGCAGAAATCCAACCAAAACCCAGAAAAATTTAACTATTTTATAAGGCTTTATCTTAGTTATTTTGTATTGCAATAATAGAATATCACACACTGGATAATTTATATAGAATAGGATTTTGTTTCTTACAGTTGTAGAGGCTGAGAAGATCAAGGTCAAAGGGTCTATATCTTAAGAGGGCCTTCTTGCTACACGATCCCAGGGCGGAAGGTGGAAGGTGGAAGGGCAAAAGAGAATTCATGAGAGAGAGGGGAAAAGGGGTCTAAACTCAACCTTTCATTAGAAATCCACACCCGCAATCACCAACCCTCCCCTGCAATGATAGTATTAATAGACTCTGCCCTCATGACCCAATCAGTTTTTAAAGTTCCACCTCTCAACACTGTTGCATTGAGAATTAAGTTTCCAAATGTGAACTTTGGGGGAGACATTCAAACCCTAGCATGGTTTTCTAGGAAAAATCCAGATATAATTCCATATCCAGAATCATATAAATTTCACATCTAGACTAATGTATAAATAAGTATGTTTGTGTGTATAAGTAATGAAGCATGGATTTACCTGGTTTATTGTTTGTGCTAAAAAAATAAAATAAAAATTTTTAAAAAGAAAAAAGAGGTCAGATGTAAAAATAAGGTACTATTTTCTAAAATAATGACTTGCTATTAATATATTATTTGATATTTGAATATCTTCATTTTGCAACCCTGAATAAAATGTGTGGGAAAAAATAAGTACGCGTTTGGAAATTCCAAGGAAATAACATATGACTAGCACAATTTTGAATTCTAGAGATATTATTTAAACTGAGAGAAGTGAATTCAGGTTTGACTAAAACCTGGCCCTCACATGTCCAAAGTATTTTGAAGAAATTCTTAATGGTTCAACTGTGACAGTATTATACACTGAAGAGTGGTAGAGATCAGAATAAAACTCTTCTTGAGGCCTCTTGTAGTCCGATACTTTTCTAAAAGATTATAAAAGAAACCGAGATTCTGACATTTTTAAGAATGTGAAGCCTACATGTAATAACCATCAGGTTATAATAACATGACTAAAATAAATATGTCTACGAAATTAATCCATTACAATTTATCTGCTTGCCATCTATTTGCCTTTTGGTTACTAGCAACTTGGATGAAGATTAGAAAGAATGAGGGTAGTCAGAGGCAAGAAAGCTTCTGAACAAGGCCTACTGATTTTCAGATTAATAAACCTAGTGTTAAGTCAACAGTGATGGAGGCAGCAGCCAGTCTGCAGAGGCCACTGTGGAATGTCAGCTGCAGAGGGGGAGCTGGGGCTGGGGCTGCACACTCCGTGAAGCCAGCTGGGCCAGGAACAGGTGGAAACCCTGCCCCCTATCAATTTGGTGGGACGGGAGCCCCACACTCCCAGGTACAGCTACACCTACCCAGCCGCAGCTCCAGGCCCCAGCATCCCTGTACTCTCTGCGGACCAGGAAGCTACCACTCCTCCCTGTCCCCTTAGGCATAGAATTGCCTGCTCCCACTCCCTGGCCTCTCCCTGTTCCTGGTACCCACTCAAGTGCAGAGCAAAGATGTGGCTGAGCCTAGGCACTACTATAACCTGCCAGGTGTACATGTACTTGGGGTGGGACTGACACAACAGCCCCCTGCTGCTTCACCCCGCTTTGAACTTTAGGTTCCAATGAGCAGGAGGGAAGCCAGCAGCTGAGGGGGGCTCAGCACAGGTCTGCAGATGCCCCTTGAAATGAACAGCCTGGGTACCCTAGATGACATGTTGATGGCGGGAGGCAGAGGACAGGTTCCTGAGCAGAAAGGGGCAGGTCCCTGGTGAAACCCCGCCTTCAAGCCAGGGACAGTCTGAAGCCTGGGGTTTAGGCTCCAAGCCTGGAGCCTAAACCCCAGGAATGAGAACTTATGGTGCTTTTTTCATACCCACTCATGGCCACCCATGGACCAATTAGCAGGCATTTCCTCCCTCTGCGCCCATGAAAACCCTGGACTCAGCCAGACTCTAACAGATTCTAGACTACCACCTGTGGGAAGAAATTATCTACCTTGGGCCTCCTGGACTCATCCAGATGACCTGCCTGCAGAAAGGAGCTAACCACTGAAAGTCTCCTCTCCGCTGAGAGCTGGACACTCATCAGAACAACCTGCCTGCGCAAAGGAGCTACCCACTACGAGTCTCCCGAGAGCTGTTCTGTAGCTCAGTGAAGCTCCTGTCCACCTTGTTCACCCTCCAGTTGTCATGTGCCTCCTTCTTCCTGGATGTGGGGCAAGAACTTGGGACCAGCCAAATGGCAGAACTGAAAGAGCTGTAACAGAAACAGGGCTGAAACACGTCCCGCCACTCACCACGTTTTAGGCGATGAGAAGGAAGGAGGAGCTGCAGCCCTACAGGGAGCCCTCAAGCCAGGGCTGTGGCACCCTCTGCAGCTCTGCAGTTTCTGGAGTCTCCAAGCTTCTAGGTGCTGCTGCATTTCCCTCATCCAGACACAGGTGCCGGAGGCGGAAGCCACATGTGGTACATTTGGCCCAGCTGCAGCCTTGCACAGAGCTGACACCTTGCCAAGCGCAGCCTGCCGGGCTGAATAGGCAGAAAGCGCCCATTGGGCACGAGCAATATCCAGGAAGATGATATCACCAAGCACAGAGGTTTCTGGCTAGAGAAGCAACCCCCAAGTATCCCATGACAACAATATATTCATTTATTTCTTCAACAGAAATGAGGCACTACACTAAAGGCAAAGGACAAAGTGATAACTGTTTGGGAAGCAATACCAGAAACACAGAGACCTTCTTCCTGGTCCCATACCAGCATGCACAAACAGTATGTTTCCATTATATGTGCATGTGTACAACATACACAAAAGCAAGGTGAAAGACTATGACCCAGAGATGGCGTGCTAAAGTGGAGCATTGAGGACTGTTCAGAAAATAACCCAAACACATCTAAGAACCAGGTGATTTAAATTAAAAAAAAAAAAAAAAAGCTATTTAGGGCCTTTTAATATCATTGGGTAACCCTTCTGGGAAGCAGATGTTATTGTCTGCAACTCTTTTCCTTTGCCCTTTATCCATACAACCATGTATCCCTCTCCTAGAAGATAAACTATGCTGAAGTAAAAGAAAATTAAGTCCCTACAGAATCTCTTGATTGGGAGATTTTAGGGAGAGTCTTACAACTAGTTTTCTATGTTTCTGTGACATAATAAAAATACACCTGTCACCTATGCTACAGCTGTAAGAAAGAAGATAGTGATCTCATTTTACATTAAACCAGACTCAATGAGCATCATGATGTCACCATAGTCCCACCAATTCTTCCAGAGGTTCCAAAATGTGGCCCTAATACCCCATAAGCATGGGAAACCAAAGCAAACATGAACCAATGGGATCATGTCAAGTTAAAAAACTGCACAGCAAAGGAAACAATCAACAAAGTGAAAAGACAACCCAAATAATGGGAGAAAATATTTGCAAATTAATTTGCTATTAATCCATCTGACTAGGGATTAATAGCCAGAATAGATAAGGAGCTCAAACAACTCTATGGGGGAAAAAAATTAATGATCCAATTTTAAAATGGGCAAAAGATTTGAATAGACATTTCTCAAAAGAAGAAACACAATGGCAAACAGGCATATGAAAAGATGCTCAGCGTCATTGATCATTAGAGAAATGCAAATAAAAACTGCAATGAGATATCATCTCACCACAGTTAAAATGGCTTGTATTCGAAAGACAGGCAATAACAAATGCTGGAGAGGATGTGGAGAAAAGGGAATCATTGTGTACTGTTGATGGAAACATAAATTAGTAAAACCACTATGGAGAACAGTTTGGAGGTTCCTCAAAATCTAAAAATAGAGCTACTATATGATCCAGCAATCTCACTGCTGGGTATATACCCAAAAGAAAGCCAATCAATGTACTGAAGACATATATGCATTCCTATGTCTTTTGGAACACTGTTTATAATAGCTAACATTTGGAAGAAACCTAAGTATCTATCAACGGATGAATGGAAAAAATATTGGGGTACATATACACAATGGAGTACTACTCAGCCATAAAAAGCAAGAGATACTGTCATTTGCAGCAGCACACATGGAACGGGAAATCATTGTGTAAAGTGAAATAAGCAAGGTAGAGAAAGACAAACATTTCATATTCTCACTTACTCGCAGGATCTAAAATCAAAACAATTGAACTCATGAACAGAAAGAGTAGAAGGATGGTTACCAGAGGCTGGGAAGGGTAGTGGGGGTGGGTGGGGAAGATGGTTACTGGGTACAAAAATAGTTAGAAAGAATGAATCAGACCTAATATTTGAGAGTACAACAGAGTGACTATAGTCAACATGGATAGTATCTAAATTGTCTTGGCACTACACTACAATAGATCAAAATTAGGTCTATTCTGGAGAGAAAAAGAAATTGGTTTTTTTTGTTTTTTGTTTTTTGTTTTTTGAAATGGAGTCTTGCTCTGTCGTCAGGCTGGAGTGCAATGGTGCAATCTCGGCTCAGTACAACCTCCGCCTCCTGGGTTCAAGCGATTCTTCCACCTCAGCCTCCCGAGTAGCTAGGACCACAGGCGTGTGCCACCATGCCTGGCTAATTTTTTTGTATTTTTAGTAGACACGGGGTTTCACCATGTTGGCCAGGATGGTCTCGATCTCTTGACCTCATGATCTGCCTGCCTTGGCCTCCCAAAGTGCTGGGATTACAGGCGTAAGCCACCACGCCTGGCCAAAGAAATTCTTAATTGTGGAAGGTTCCTAGTCAATAGCTCTTCACTATGGACGTCATGGAAAGCTATTTCAAAGGGCATGTCCTATTGAGAGCTCACCCCCTAACTTGCCTTCCTCACTGTGCTCACCTTGAGAGCCACAATGCAAAGCTATCATATTCAGAGAGAAAGAAAAGATTACAAACTGGTTACATTGTATACTGCTCAGGTGATGAGTACACTAAAATCTCAGAATTCACCACTACAGAACTCATTTATGTAACTAAAAATCACCTATTCCCTCAAAAACTATGGAAATTTTAAAAATAAAGAAAAAAACCATCCAGAAAACACAAAGGCATTACTTTTTAAATCCCAGAGAGCAAGTGGAAATTTACAACATGACATGGATTTAAATTAAGAATAATACTTATTACATATTCTTTAAGCAAGGATTCAAGTTCCATCTGAACATTTAAAAGTATGTATAGTGTGTTCAGCTTGTGAGCTGTACTGGAGAAGAGTCTGACAAGTTAAGTTAATGATTACCAGGTAAGGAATGCAGGTGTGCATCCAAACCACCTGCATCTCTTTCCTCCAGACCCACAGGAAGAGTGTTCTCTCTCAGCGCAAGACTCAGCCTCCTTCTGCTGGTCTTGAGGTTAGTTCTTCTTTTCTCTTGTTCTAATCTTTCCAACATTGCTTCTGGTTTTCTCTACTGCTTAGAAATATTCACATTTATTTAATCCTTTTTAAAAAGGCAAAACAAACAACAAATTTCAAGTTATTTTTGTTCCCCTGCAGCTATTTAAAATTTCCTCTTCTCTCCTTCCCATCTAAGCTTCCTTAAAGAAGTCTACCCTCCATCTGCCTTTTTTTCTCACCTCTCACTTATTGTTCAAACTATTATAACTATTAGATTATTATTGTAGTATGTAATTTATTATTCAAACTATAATTATATAATTTAAAATTAGGCTTTTGTTTCTGAAGCTATTCTCAAGATTATCACCAAAGACCTCCCTACTGCCAATACCAATGAACAGACATTTTTTCATTCAACCCCTCTGCTGCATTTTGCACTACTGTCCATTTATTTTTCTTAAAGTCTTTCTCTAATCTTATCCTCTTCTAAAAATAGCTCTTACCAGTGACTCCTTATAGGTTTCACTTATAAAATATGTGTTACAAAATATATGAGCGAGGTTAAAAATTTAAGTTTCATCTCAGTCTTATCTTCAACCAGCAGTGAGCTACAAAGGAATGAACATATCAAGTTGGTATAACACCAAAATAAGCTAAGCCATTCTGGAATAAGAGCATTCCATTCTTCCTGGAATGCTTTTCCACTATTCCTCACTTGTTGGCTGTTGGGGTTTCAGAAGGTAAATATACAGCCTTCCTCTCTTCTCTGTCTGAATTGGAAAACCCTTTCAGAGAGAGACACAATAACCAAGCAGATGGAGAAACATATTTATTCCTGATAAAACTGATTGTAGACACATGGCTTAGGTCAACAACAGCAAGCTTACTTCCCCTGAATTTGTTACACTACCAGTATACAGGAAGATAATCTCAGATTACCCCCTCAGAGGAAGCACCTCACCTACTACTGACCATTTCTCATAGCAGAAAATGAAATTCTGTCCTTTCTTTTGGTAGGCAGATAACCAAAGGAAAGAAAGCGTGGCTGATATGGTTTGTCTGTGTCCCACCCAAAATCTCATCTTGCATTGTAATCCCCATACTCCCCATATGTCAAGGGAGAGACCAGGTGGAGGTAACTGAATTTTAGGGGCAGTTTCCCTATGTTGTTTTTTGATGGTGAGTAAGTTTTCATGAGATATGATGGTTTTATAAGGAGCTTTTCCCCCTTTGCTCCTTGCACTTCTCTCTTCTGCTGCCTTGTGAAGAAGGATGTGTTTGTTTTCCTTTCTGCCATGATTGTAAGTTTCCTGAGGCTCCCCCAGTAATGCAGAACTGTGAGTCAATTAAACCCCTTTCCTTTATAAAATTGCCCAGTCTTAGATATTTTTTATAGCAGTGTGAGAATGAACTAATACAGAGACCCATGCAAACTTGGATTCTTCTATTAAACTCACCAATCAGTTATGGATTTCTTCTTGCAGGGGGAAGGATGAATAAGGAGTGTAGGAAGCAGTGGGAGTGACTCTGTGGAAGCATTAGCATAGCACAGTGACCAAGAACATGGGCTCTAGAACATTATTGTCTGGACTTGAATCTTAATTATATCAATTAATAGCTGTGTTATTTTGGACTAGTTCCTTAGCTTCCTTGTGCCTCAGTTTCCTCATATGTAAAATGGGAAATTAATACTATTAACTTCATAAGATGGAAAGAGTTAAAAGGACTTAAGAAAGGAGAATTAAACAAATCAGTATTTGTAGAATACTTAGAATACTACCTAGCATATAGTAAGTTTTTAATTAAAATTTTAAAACTGGGAAACGATCTATAATAGTTCCCTAGGAAAAATCATTTGTATTATGATAATCTAAATATGCACCTTTAAGATTATGTAGATCTTTATACAGTTTTTATTCATTGATATACCAGTATCTCACACTAAGATATGAGTATTTTGAGTTAGATGATGAGTTTTCTTCATTCTTGTGTCTATAGCTCCTAACACACAGTGTATATTCAGTTTTTATTCAAGTAATGAGTGTTTTACTTTTTAAATGGTTTAATTAATCCACTTTTGGTGGAATTGAATACCTGGATTAAACATATAACTTTCTTCAGACGATTGACATGCTTGTTTTATGCCACCAGAAAGTACTTCAGTTTCATCAAATTTGTAGATTGTGATTGCTTTTGTAGAAATTAAGTTCTACTAATAGAGCATTTAACAGAAGAGTAAGATTTTAAAACAGACTCACAATAAGATGCATGTATCAGTTGAAGCTGTAACGACAAGCAGATGGCACAGTTAAATTAGTACACTTTGAGAAGAGTTTATTTATGAAAGGACTATTCACTAGGGAAAACAGGAAAAACGTGGTGTTACCAGCAGCTAAGCTGGTACCACCCAAGGTCCAAAGGGACAACCACAGGAGGGAGAGGTTTGCAGGACCAGTTTGGAGAGCCATGTGGAATGGCATGTTTGGAAAGAAAGAGGAACTTTCAGGTGCATGACATAGCAAGCACTAGGCTATCGCTAGGGAGAAGCCAAGGGAATACACACCCTAACCTTCCTTTCTGCCTCTCTGATCTCCTGCCACAACTCTCCGTGGGCCAAACCCAACCAAAAGCCAGTGAGCGAGGAGTTTGTTGATGTGTTCATTCAGTTCAACTTTTCAGAGCAGAGAGGAAGATAAATAGTAGATAGAGTGTCCAGTACAGCACAGTAGACAAAGTTCCCAGGATGGATTAGAAAGCCAATTCACTTGGCTTTGTTCTTCCATATGAATACTCCACAACAAATATATTCGCTAAAATTAATATCTCATTAATTTGTCAAAGATTTCTTGAGTATTTAATGTGTACAAGAACATGCACTAAGTTTTGGTGATGCAAAAACAAATGAGATGGGGTTTCTCCTCCCAAGTAGCTTACTGTGGAATGGAGGACCAACACAGAACAATGTAGCAAACGTTATAACAAACTTAATGTATAAAGCATTATATGTTTAAAGTTTTTAATACACTTGAATGTAGTAGTATACTAATAGTAAGCCTAATAGTATACTTGCAAATTCATAGCACCTGTTTCTGTACAACCAAAACACCAATACTTTGGCTTGATTCTGAAAAAAATACTGGTCACATTTAAATAATATAGAGTCTTTCATAAGTAGTAAAACTAATTATTAATCAGCAATTGGCAAAAGCTGCAGAGAAAAATGTCAGAACAATCACTGCTCTAATACAAACTGGGTTTTTACTGAGAAGTCACAAAGAAACAAAGTTGGTTTTACATTTCTGTAAACATCACAAAATACAAATTAAAAAGATAATATTTACACAAACTTTTTAATGATGCTTGTTAGATTTATAAATATAAAGTAACAACAAAACCAGAAATTAATCATTAAAAATGATTTAATCTACTCTACTCATATACATATTTAAACATAAAATATTTTAAAAGAAACTCCAATATTCTGGTGTAAATAAGTCAGGATGTTAAACGAAGCTCTGTAGGAAAACACACAGCATATTCTATGAGTAGTTAATATGTTAAAAGAGCATAATTGACCATATGTTCCATTTTCCAAAAATACAATTAATATAAAAGGGAACACTGTTTGGTTCTCAAAACAGCATTTAGTTAAATCCAATCCTACTGACATAAAGAAGAATGCCTTATGAAAGTATTTGAGCTTTAACTTTATTTTCAGAAAGAAGTAAAAGAACAAACAAAATAGGATTCTCATGACTAACATGAGGAATAATATTAGACTACAGAGGATCAAGAAAATCAGTAGCAAATTCTCCTCAGAAAAGCATCCATCTCTGTTTTTCCTTTGTTAAGCCCTCCACGCTTCTGGGCAGCATATTGGAATATGTGCAGTAAAAGTCAATGTCTTCAAAGCAGTTTTCCTTTTGTTCATTGATAACCAAAGTTATCTGAACAGAGAAGTATGAACAAAATTTCAGCCAATACCACTGACCTATTGTCTTTCACAAGGGCTTAGGCTAAGGACTTTCAAGCTTCTGAGATCAGAAAGATGGAGGACAAACACGCATAGAACCTTGAGTTCTACATTAAATTTACAAGTTGCTAATTTATAGTATGCCCTAAAAAGGCAGGGGAAGGTATTGCATTAGTAGAAATTCCCATCAGGTCTTTGTTGTGCTAATGAATAAAACTAAAAACCTGGAAATTAAATTGAGAGGAAATGTGGAGTAAACATAGCATTTCCAGAATAAGCTAGATTTGGTCTGCCAAATTTGTGTTACCAAACTCTTTCTGTAACTGAACATTAATATTCCTGCAATGAAATAATTGTACAGTTACAATAATCCAATAAATGGCAAGCAATAATATTTATAAGGAATCAGAATGGTGGAGTGTGGAGGGCCTCAATTAGTACAGGACCTTGAAAAAGGGAAAGAAGAAATTTTATTTGATGCAGAAATTGAAGATGATATGTATAAATATAAGGAGACATGAAAAAATACATGATGCTAGAGACTTGCAGTGTGTGTGTGTGTGTGTGTGTGTGTGTGTGTGTGTGTGTACAGGCATAAGTCAACAAAAGTGTGAACAAAGTCAATCACTCATTTAGTAATTATTTATTTACTGGAGCCTCCTCTTTGCTGCACACACAGTGTTAGGTAGACACCCACTACTTAGTTAACTGAACAGACATGGTTCCTGTTTTCTTGGAACTGTCAGTCTACTGGAGGATACTGACAAGTAAAAGAATTCATTACAATGTCACATGATAGGTGGTATGATGTGTATGATGTGGGATGTTTGGGATCAATAGCAGCAACTGGAAGAGGCACCTAAAATAAACTTGTGATGTTCAAGTAAAGCTTCCTAGAGGGAAGTACAGTTGCGCTGACAATGAAAGTTCATATCGAAGTCATGTAAAAGTGATGAAGGATTTTTTTGAGATTGAGGAAACAGAACATACCAAAGTCCTAAGGCAAGAGAACATGGCATTTTCTTGGGTTTGAAATTATTTTAGCCTGAATAGAGCCTAGACATTGGAGAGCCAATAGTGGTAAAAATGAAAGTGGAAGAATATGAAGGTTAGCAGGGTTGGGACACTGGGGGCCTAGTATCTCTTAAGGCGTGGTGTACATAAGGAAAGAAGAAGTGTGAGAAGCCTTTAGCACAGAAAAAATAAGGTATGTGAAAAAAGCCACAGCCTCTAGAGCTCTATCTCCTCACCTGTGCAGTTGGCAGGGAGAAAACGTTTGACTCGATTTCTAAGAGGTATGATGCTCTGACACTCTGAATCCATGAACTAGCAGGATGTGGCAATAAAACTATACTGTGAAGAAAAGAAATATCCCTAAAAAGACAGGAACCTAATTATAAAATTTTCTCTTCATTATAAAATCACGGACACATTAAATAAAGTTTTCAAACATGGCAATCAACATCGTTTACCCAGGAGAGAGCCTCCTCTTAGCAAAATACACCAGGAACAAAACCCCAGGGGAGATCTTTTAGCCCTGTATAAGTTAAAGTATGCCTGAAGAAACACAAGCTCAATATAATCACTTCTGCCTTAGCCACCGAAGTAAGGATATAAAAGGGTTCATATTATTGCATTTTTGTTGTTGTCTGAAGTGTATTTCTCTATAAATCACTTTCCAGAGTTAAGCTGAATACTAAGAGTTTCAAAAATTGTGTAGAGTATGGCTCTTAAGTAGAAAAAAAGGCAGGTAATGAGCTGTGAAATTATACTGGCGCATTTAATGCCTTTGCTGCTATGTGGTTTTGGTGTTTACCGAACATATGGAATACCTGGATAAAATGGTTTTATGATAAACGCAATCAGATGTTATGTTACAAGCATGTTTCTGTCATAATAAAAAAGACCCAAAAATTCCATGTAAGTAAATTGCTGGTTTGAGAATCAGAAAACATTAGTTCTAGTTATATTTCTCCTACTTGCCAGATTTGTCACATCGGACAAGTGACTTGGTCTCTCTGTGGGTTAGTTTCTTAGCTATAAAATAATGGAAATATGAATAGCACTGGATTCAATTTCACAACTAGTTTATGAGGTTCCCCTGGAAGCATGGATGCAAAAGCAGTTTACAAACCCTAAAGTGCTTTACAAATCCAAGAGATTATCATAGACACTATATTCTCACATATGAACAAATTAAAAATACAGAAGGCATTTTCATTTCTGATTGAACCACAAAGTAAGAATAACAGGTGCTATCATAGGCAATATAAAAGAAGAAAGTACCAAGACTCAGTGTGATACTTAAAGCTTTTAGACTTCTTAGAAGTAGAGTATTTCCTTCTATGCACATAAGCATGATCCACACATTCAATTCCAGATAGCAACCCTGAGAAGCAGAAACGCCCACATGCAAATGCCGTGAACTCTTCCCCATTTTCCACTACAGCCCCGAGTAGGCTAGCCCATAGAAGTCAGTACCCAGCAGCCTTTGAAAACAAAAATGTATGAAGGAAAGCTTTTACCACATGCACCTGGAAAAAATAGCAAATCATTTCCAGCCTCAGGAAAATTAAAATATTTTAACCTAAAGAATTGATGGTGGTGGAAGCATAGTTTTTATCTCTCTGAATAATCCCTGAAATAATTCCTAAAATATATCATTTTGCTATTCAGTTGATAGATAAAACAGTCAAATTAGATAGATCAACAAGATAGCAAAACCCAAAACACATAAGCAAATTTACACTTGGTAACAAAGTATCCCAAACTCCAAAATACAAGTAAGTAGTAATAAACTACTAACAGCCACAAAACCCACATATCAGTGACTACAAGCAGAAAGCAGAGTGAAACAAAAGGGCCTGGGAATGACCTGAGAACAGGGGACATCATGTCCAATGGGTGTTTGCTGGAAGGCACAGTGGCCAACAGATAACAGCAGCTGAGTGATTATGTCTAAACAAATGACAGGGTCATGTAAGATGCAAAGGTTAGCTCCACAATGTCTCAAGCAACCTGAGCACCTCCAAACTCTCATACTGACCGGTCAATCTCTTCCAAAACAGGACACTACACTGAGGAGAAACAGCTGGCAGTGGATTCAGCAATGTACTGGATAAAGACGACAGGGACAAAGGAAAGACAAGATCTAGATAAAAGCAAGGAAGAGAAAGAGAGCCAAGACAGAAAGCAAACGAACATATTTTAAAAGCATGAAAACAAGAGAGGGAGTTTGGTGACATTATAAAAGCTATCCTGAACTAAAAGTTCCTTTTTCTAAAAGTTCATGGAAATCAATTTTGCGTAAATATGAGCAATAAAAAGGATTAAGGTCAAATCCTATAAAAAGTTATTAAAGAAAAAAAGAAAATAAAGAGCAAAATTACAAACTAGAGGCAACAAAAGTATGTCAGAATAAAATGTTCACAAAACAAATCAAAACTCTATCCTATTATTTCATAACAAGCTAAAAGATACTAAGTAAAGAATACAAGGCATGAAAAAGCAACATAAATTGGAATTAGAAAAACACCACCAGGAATTAGAATAAAATTCAGGATGAAATTGGACATCAAAGAACAATAGTTTCAGGAATGAAGATTAAAGTGGAAGGAAGAAAAAAATAATTAAATGTAGCATAAAATGACTTAAGATAAGCAAAAGGTGAAAAGACAGGAAAAAAATTTAAAAAGTAAAGAAGAAGATAAAGGATGAGTAAAAGTGACACATATTGAAGACAAAAATACTTAACATATGAATAACAAAAATCTCTGAAGAGAAAAACTAAAGCAATGAAACAGAACAAACACTAAAAATATAATTAAAACATTCCTGATATAAAAATATAAGGGATTTAAAAGTAAATACTGAAAAAGTGGACCATGTATCTGACAAACCCAGAACAATCAATATCAAAACATATTCCAGTAAAATTATTGAAGTTAAAAAAAAAAGAAAATATCCATTGGGAATCTAGATAAAAACAGAAAGGGACTTATAAACAAAAGAAAATTAGATAATCATTAGGCTTTTCAATATTAATGCTTTACGCCTTAAGAAAATTTAGTAACATATTTAAGATAGACAAAGAAAAAGTATATATGCCAAAGATTTTATATGCAAAAAAAGAAATTGAATTACCAAAAGCATAGACAAAATGCTATTACATGCAAAGACTCAGGGAATACTGCTCCCACAATCTTCTCCTGAGGAATCTATTACAGACTGAAATTCAATTTTAAAAAATGGCTAGATTGTTTTCAGGACAAATTCTCGTGGTTACCTGTAGGACTAATACTAAATGAGGATTAAGATGAAGGAATTATAATAAGTTTTACTATATGATCTGATAGTATAGATATACCACAACTATATTTTTAAAGGAGGGGGGACTATGGGGAAAACAAATGCAAAAATAAAATTGGTAGTAGTTGTGTTGATATTGTTACCCTGAGACTTTTTACACATAATTTGGGATAAAGAAAATGGGTAATTAATTCCACCTTTCTTTGTGTCCTGAAAAACCATTGTTCTCAGCATGTAAGAAAGAAATTACAGATGTGATATAGAAGAGTTTAAGTAGAAACCCTATAGTCCTAAATTGGAATTGAAAGTATTGATATTAACACTCTCATTTATGTTATCTTTAGATAGAAAGGCAGCCCTGTTCACTGTAAAGGCTAGAAACAATAACCAGTCAACAGTAATGAACATTCCTAATATTTAGAATATGATCCTGAACTACAATTTTGCTAGGTCTGGGGCAGGACTGTAAAAGATAAGCTTAAAACATTTTGTCACACAGGATAGCAAGGAAACTATTAAAAACATGTTCAAAGAACTCAACAGTCAACTTGAAGAAATTCCCCTGTCCAAAATTTCAGTTTAAGGCAAAATAAATAAGGTAAGAATTACAAAGAACTAAAACTATAAAATATATTTAAATTAATCAAGATACTTTATAAAAAATTAATCACTTTCAGAGGATGATAGATAACTAATTCATTATCTTAGAAGTCAGTACCTTAAAAACTGGTAAATAGCTAGGCATGGTAGCTCACACCTGTAATCCCAGCATTTTGGGTGGCCAAGGCAGGTGGATTACCTGTGGCCAGGAGTTCCAGACCAGCCTGGCCAACATGGTGAAACCCTGTCTCTATTAAAAATACAAAAAAATTAGCTGGGTATTGTGGTGGTCACCTGTAGTGCCAGCTACTCAGGAGGCTAAGGCAAGAGAATTGCTTGACCACAGGAGTTGGAGATTGCAGTGAGCCAAGATCATGCCATTGCACTCCAGTCTAGGCAACAGAGTGAGACTCTGTCTAAAACAAACAAACAAAAAAAACTGGTAGATAAAGGGAAAGAAAATGTATTTATTCTGCCTTTCCTTTATGAACTGTACACTGAGTAAACAACTAGTAGATACAGAGAAACAGCTTGTTATACAGGCATTCCAAATATCAAATTTAAAAGGAATATTTAAAATAGGACTATCACCATATTGCGAGAGCAATAAATTATTGGATGTAGGCACTGAGCATCAAATAACTACTAAATGACAAAAGAGAGACAACTAAACATTATGTGTTTCTGGGAATGAAAGAATGAATGAATATGTAATCTTGTCACAGGAATCCAGCTGGTGTCTGGTCAAACCTGAGAAGCCAACTACCATTTGGAAATATACAGGACAGAGAAACAAAATAAACAGAGAAACAAATTGAACTATACCACAAGTATGCAATCAGCAAAATACAGGGTGTGTAGAACTCTACAGCTTAAATAGCCTCGGTTTTTGTTTTGTTTTTTTTTTTTTTTTTTTCTTAAAGAAATTGAGACCAGGCATGGTGCCTCATGCCTGTAATCTCAGCAGTTTGGTAGGCCCAGGTGGGAGAATCACCCAAGTTCAGGAGTTTGAGACCAGGCTGGCCCACATGGTAAAACCCCATCTCTACTAAAAATACAAAAATTAGCTGGACATGTGTTGGGCGCCTGTAATCTCAGCTACTCAAGAGGCTGAGGCAGAATAGCTTGAATCTGGGAGACAGAGGTTATAGTGAGCCAAGATCACACCACTGCACTCCAGCCTGGGTGACAGAGCCAGACGCTGTCTCAATCAAGCAATCAATCAATCAATCAATAAAAATAAGAAAATAAACTGAATAGAAAAGAGAGTCATTGGAGGAATAATCTTTTGATCACAAGACATTTTAAAAATATACTGAGTTTTTTAAAAACTGAGCAACACTAAAGAAGAGCATCCAGGATATAGCCTTACTGATTAAGCTATAAATAAATGCAAGGGAATAATTACTATAAAAATCAAGATAATGATTAACTGGGATGGGAAGGAGGCAGATGTAAATGGAATGAGACACATGAAAGGCTTATGGGTTGGATGAACAAGAAGTTTCTTAATGTGCAGATGGTGGTTACTGAGATGTTTGCTTTTAAATACATAGTTCACTAAGCTATACATTAATTTCATATGGTTTTCCATGTTTGTGCTTTATTATTTAAAAAGAATTTCAAAAATTCTATCCAATTACTTATAACTTCATGATTAACTACACATTATTTATTATGAAGACAGAGCAATATTTTAACGTATTTTAATTACCTAATAAACACAACATTTTTAGCCATTTGACAAAAGCATTCACATATCAATGTGTAACCAAAGACTTATTTTTATTAAAAATAAAAAACCTACTCGCCTTATTTACCCTCAGAAAGTACAGTCTTTTGCAAATATGAAAATAAAATGGCATAATTATTTTAGCAAAATTTAAAATGCAAGGAAAGCAACATTATACTTCTGGATTTTAAGCTTCTAGTCCTCTTTGTTGTGAAACCCTTCAGTAAACTATTCAATTTCTATATGAAGCTGCTTTATCCTTCAATCAATAAACTCAGTAAACGCCAAAGTATCTACTAATTCAATTATTGGATAGCTGTTTAATTATTGAGAAACACTGTTGGTATTTTGCACTTAAATGACATTTTGGTACATAGTAACAATAAGGTATCATCACAAACACATCATCAGAATGAAAACAAAACTAATTGCTGTATTTTTCAACCTTATTTTCATTTCTGTGAATATTTCCAAGAAACACAATGATCCTTCCAAATGACTTCAAGTTAATTGTCAATCATTCTTCACGTGTAGTATATCAGAATTCAATAATGTGGCTCACAGTAGCCATGAGGACAAGATTTGAGCCAGCAGAATCTCAGCTGATACTGATCTTTGACTTTCGGTTTGTGAAAACTGGTCCTGTTTCTCATATTATAAAATAAGGGATTATTTCATTTATTTTATCAAACTAAAATGATCAAAGGAGAAAATGAAAATAAAACATGTGTCACAGCAAATATATATATATATATATATATATATCTTTATTAATGCTTTCAAATATTTGTTAATATTAATTAACAAAATAATTATATTTTATTAATGCTTCCAAAATATTTGAATGTATAAATATATATGTGTGAACATATTCCAAAATATTCAAATATTTTGGAAGCACTAATAAAGGCTGATATCATATTTTAGTGGAAGTGAGTTGCAATACAAATCTGGAAGACTAGACTGTATCCTTCTTCAGTGTAGAAAAATAAGAAAGTAAGGCTAGGTATCAGCAACTTTGGTCATATAATTTACTAAAATAAAAATACTCAATTTTTTAGTAAAATTCTGACTCATTTTTTATTTCACTACTCCTATAAATATTGTTTAAAACAATGCTCTTCATAAGGACTTAAAATCTTATTAAGTATCATCTCATTGGCAATAACTCAGAAAAGTCATTGTAAGTTCTAACATTTGGAAAGTACAGAGATATGAAAGTAAACATTAGTGGCTCAATAATAAAATTCTACAGATATTTTCTAAGTAATTCATGGTAAGTATGTTTAACTTCAGAGACATTACGCAAAAATAATAATCTTGGAAAATAACTGAACTATAATGTGGAAATAAAATGTCAAAGAAAGCTTGAATCAGCATATGAGAGAACACTATAAAAAGAATTTTAATAAAAAGAGAAAGACCAACAGATCAATAAATCATTTAACATATATAACTATAAAGGCAGCTACCTGGAAAAAGTTCAAGCTTTGAAGTCAGATCAGGCCTTACTTTGAATACAACTTCCATCACTTACTGAGTGACTTTGAGTGTATTACTTAAGCTCTCTAAGATGTGACTCTCCTTCATAATGTATGAAAATAATATACCCTTTATAGCATTTCTATGGAGGACAAATAAGTTTGAATATATCTGCACATTATAGAGACTAAATAAATTATAATTAAAATAATAAATATTTAATAGGATGTTATCTTTTATAAGTTTCATGAATAAGTCATTCATACAATTTGGGGTACATAAAACCTCATGATATATCAAACTTGGGTCAATTCGTTTTGAAGGCCTAAATGCAGAGTATGCTATGAACATTCTAAATGGACTTGACTAATTTAGGAGGTTGTTGCTTTTTTTTTTTTTTTTTTTTTTTTTTTTTTTAGGCTCTTCTCTTTCTTTTTTTTTTTCTTCTACTGCCTTCAGGTTTAATTTGCTTTCATTTTCTAGATTCTAAGGGTAGAAATTCAGACCATTGGTTTTAAATCTTTCTTATTTGAATATAAACTTTTAAAGCTATACATTTCCCTCCAAAAACTGTTTTAGCTGCATTCTACAAATTTTGGTATGTTTTCTCTTCATCATTATTCAGTTTGATACCTTCCACATTTCCCCTGATTTCTTCTTTGACCCCTATGTTCATTAGAAGTGCATTGCTTAATTAACAAATAATTGAGACTTTCCTAATTCATTATTTTTATTTCTAAGTAAATTGTGTTGTGCTCAGAGAATATAACCCACATGATTTCAATCTTTGGAAATGTACTGATATTTATTTTGTGGCCTAATATATAGCCTGTATATATATTGAACACTTCATTAGTATGTAAAAGGAATATATATTCAGCAGTTGTTAAGTGTAATGCTATAGAAATGAAAATTAGGTTAAAGTGTTATTTGGGTAGTCTGTATTTTAACTGATTTTCCAACTATTCTTTATATTATTAATTACTTAGAAGCATATTAACATTCCAAACTATTTTTTCTTTCTCCCTTTATTCTTTTTGACTCATTACTTTAGAAACTACATTATTAAGTACACATATTTAGAACTGATGGCAGTGGCAGGCCGTCCAGAAAGGCCACTTCTATCATGCTGGCTGCAGTAGGCAGGCACAGGAGTTGGCGGCAGGAGTGGCTGCAGGAGCCACAGTGGCAGCAGTGAGACCCCTGTAACCCACATCCCCAATGCAGCTGACTGCACCATCCCCACCATGACCTAGCTAAGCAGGACCCACCTTCAGGCCTTGAGCCTCCTCTGTTCCAGACCCTGGCCCCATGTCACTGCTCTCATTCACCACCATGTCGGGAGGGAATGGGGAGGAGGCGGACAGTCCGTGGAGCCCACACTCAGGAGCCCCGTGGAGCCTGCCATCTTTGGGGCCACTGACATGGGGCTGGACCAAGCCACCCACCAGCAGAAAAGCAGCACAGTTGGGCATCGTGGCAGCCCCCAGAAAGCCCCTGAGGAGTTGGCATCCCCACCATTGCCCCTCTCGACTACGCTACCATTGGAGCCTGCCTCCATCACCACCATCAGCACCACTGCCAGCACCAGGGATGACACAGGCCTCCTGTGAGCTACATGGTTCCTCCTGGAGCCAGGGCACAGCCACGGAAGCTGGGGTGACACCCCCAGCTGTGGTTAGCACCCACATCGCCAACTCCTCCTTGGGTGCATCCATGGGGACCATGGCACCCTGTAACTGCCAAGCATGTAAGTGCAGAGCAGGAGAGGCCCAGGGTGAGCAGCCAGGGAGGGGTCTAGCAAGGACCTGGAGCCTTCATCCCAGGCTGCAAGGAGGTTCTGCCAGGGCTGCATGCTCCATGGAGCTGGCAGAAGCTAGGGACAAGTGGGAGCCCTGCCTCTTCCAAGTTAGGGCAAGAGTTCTCCAGGTGCAGCTGTAGCCACCTTCCATAGCTCTGGCCCTGAGAATCACCATGCTCTTGGGGGCCCAGGGAAGGCACTCCTGTTCCCCACAGGCTCAGAGGTGCCTGTTCCCGCTACCTGGCTTCTTCCCACTGTCAGAGCCTGCTCCAATCTCAGAGCGGGATCAGGGCTGAGCCTGGGCACTGTTACAGCCAGGCCAGGTGTGTACAGGCTTGGGGTAGTGCTTATATGCCAGGCCCCTGCTACCTCAGACCCCTCCAGACTTTGAGCACCAACAAGCATGGAAAGGAGGCAAAGGGAAGGCTGAGGACAACCTGGCACTGGCCTTCAGGCACCCCTTGGCATTAACAGCCTGGGTGCCATGAATGGTGGCAGGAGACAGGCTTCTGGGTGGAAGGAAACAGGTTCATGGTGAAGCCCCACCTGTGGGCTGGGGAGGGCCTGAAGCCTGGGGGTTGGGCTGGCAGTCCTGTGAACCAGATGAGGAACTTGTGATGCTACTCCATGGGGCCACCCTTGGCCACCCCTGAACCAACCTAAAGTTGGTTGCTCCTCTCTAAGCCCCTTAAAAACCCCTGGATTCAGCCAGACTGGAAGAGAGGATGGAGAGACAACAGGGAGATAATAGGATGACTTGCCCACTGAGAGGAGTCACCCACCCTAGGGCCTCCTCTCTGCTGAGAGCTGCAGAGACAACAAAACAACCTGCCTGCAGAGAGGAGCTTCTCACTCTAACATCTCCTCTCTGCTAGGAGCTGAACATTTGTTGGGACACGCTGACTGCAGAAAGGAGCTACCCACTACAGGTCTCCTCTGAGCTGTTTTATCACTCAATAAAGCTCCTCTTCATCTTGCCCACCCTCCACTTAGCACATACCTCATTCTTCCTGGTCACAGGGCAAGAACTCAGTACCTGCTGAATGGTGAGGCTGAACGAGCTGTAACACAAACAGGGCTGAAACATGCCCCTTGCTTCCCACATCATGGGCAAAGAGGAGAGAAGAGATGCAGCCCTTCAGGGAGCCCAGACCTGGGAGCTTGCTGAGGTAGAGCTGTGACTCCCTCTTTGGGGCCCTGCAGTTCCTGGTGTCTCCAACCTTCTGGGTGCCACTGCATTCCCAAGTGCCAGCCAGGGAAGCTGCTTGAAGTGCAACTGGTCCAGCCACAGCCTTGCAGAGAGCCAGTGCCCATACCAGCACATGGAGCTGCCCACTCCATAGCAGCAACCAGTGTGTCTAACTATGCACAGTGGTCGGACCCCACACTCGCTCACACCCTTCGCCACTCCATGCCTGACTCGCCCTTGAGGCAGGGGATCCAGGCTGGTAGTGTGAGCCTAGCACAGCCTGCCAGGCCAAATGGGCAGAACGAACCCAGAGGGCCCGAGCAAAACTCAAGCAAAGGCACCACTGGCCACAGATGTTTCTGGCCAAAAAAAGGAAATTCAGGGATCCCAAATCACCTTCGGGGTTCATCCAGAATCTCCAGAAGGGTGAGTAAAAGAGAATCTGTCCTTTTGGTCCTTTTTTCAGAGTCCTTAAACTCCACTACAGCTAAAATGAAAGAAAAATACTGGGCCTCTGTCAGCCAGCTAAAAGCAAGTAGCACAGCTGCCCGACTTAAGATATGGAGGGCAGGCTTGCTGGGGAGGACACTGTCAATCCCCCATCACCCTAGGGTATTGGAAATGTTGGCTTTATTCCAATATACTTCCCTTCATGGAGGTCTAGCCATTGAGTGAGATTGGAAGGAAGTCCTGGAAATGGAGGGTATCTGGCCAAGGCTACGCCTCAGTGTTATCCAAAGACTTCTGGACTAACTCCAGTCCCCAGCTGCTCATTAGAGTGTCAGCACTAGGACCTCCAGTCTTTCTGTCCTTCCTTCCTTCCTTCCTTTCATGGCAGTCATGGATCCTATATCTTCTTTATGTACTATTAAGGATGTTGTCGCAAACCACAGAGATATTACTTGGTAGAATGAGCTTTTGAGTTAGTCATCAAAAGTATAAAATGGAAGGTTAAGAGAAGCACAGATGAAGCAAAATGTGCCTTGGTATCTGTACATAAATTTGTGGCAAAAATGTTCTTGTCATCTCCTTGGTTGTCAACTTAGTGTGAAGCAGCTTGAGGCACAGAAAAGAAGCACAGCCTCAGAAAGGAAGCATTAATTTCAATAACATCTTGCAGCTGGATCTTTTCTGTAAATGGAAGGGCAAATGCTTCAAGGTCCCATACATGCAAACCTTCTTTGCCTTGCAGGATAACCCGGACCTTTGCCGATGGTGTAAAATTGATTCCGCCCTCTTACTGGTTATCTTAGGAGAGGCTGTAAGGGGCAATCCCAGGGAAATAGGGAAGCAAACCCCAGAGGTATCTCCAGCAGGGGAATCAAGCCCCTCTTCTCCTCCCTATCCAGATTCTCTTAAGCTTGCCCTGGCCTAAAAATCCTCGTCTTAGGCAGGTCACTGTCTCACTTCTGCCCCTACAACAGATGCCTGTTGAATATGGCCCCATTAAAGGACAGGTCCTCTTTTCTCTACAGGACTTAAAGTAAATGAAGGGGGATCTTGGCAAGTTTTAAGCTGGCCCTGACGGGTATATAGAGGCTTCCCAGAACTTAAGTATTTGAACTCTACTGGAAGGATGACATGTTACTTTGGAACCAAACCCTGACCACCACTGAAAAGTAGCACACCTTGTAAGTGGCAGAGAATTTTGAGGATGAGCTTTTTATCTTATATAGGGCTAGGGAAGAGGAGAAGCTTTATCCAGTTGGAAAAATAGCAGTACCATTAGAGGACCCTAAATGGGATCCCAATGATGAAATGGTAGAATGGAAGACGAAACCCTTTCAGCTGTGCATACTAGAGGGCCTATGAAGGACCAGAACGAAGCCTCTCAGTTACACCAAGCTATCCATGGTAGACCAGGGATTAGATGAGAATCTCACTGACTTCCTGAAAAGGCTAAGAGAGGTCTTGATAAAGCACACATCTCTATCTCCTGATTCAGTCAAGGGACAGCTAATCCTAAAAGATAACTATCACACAAGTGGCCCCCTGATATCAGGAGAAGCTACAGAAACAGGCTAGGACCAGATAGTACTTTATAGAACTTCCTGAAAGTGGCCACCTCAGTCTTTTACAATAAGGACCAGGAGGAAGTCCAAAAAAAAATGGAAAGAAAGTAAAAGAAAAAGGCAGAGGCTCTAATAGCCACATTGCAGGCTCACAAACCCCAGAGTCCCTGAGATGCACCCATTAACTGCTACAAATGTGGTAAACCAAAAACTTTAGGAAGGAATGTCTGGACAGCAGGAGGAAGCTACCTTGACTCTGTCCAATTTGCACTGGGGACCACTGGAGGGTGGATTGTCCCCAGAGACACAGGTCACGAGGTCCAGAGCCAGTCTCCCAAATGGTCTAGCAGGGCTGATGGGTCCTGGGGATCCTCTCCCGGCTTCTGTGGTTCAGACCACCATTACCATCCAGGAGTCCTGGGTGATTCTGGAAGTTGAAGAAAGGAAGGTGGACCTCCTCCTGGACACTGCAGCAGGCCTTTCAGTTCTCCTCTCCAATCCAGGCCCCCTTCTCTCTTAGCACAACTGTGATGGGTGTTTCAGGTCTCCTTCCTCCACTATGTCAGGACTAAACATAATCCTGTGAATACAGGGAACTTTTCTATGTGAGGGGTTAGCTTTTTTCCTTTCAGGAGGCATCTTATTAGGCCAAGTCCCCAAGTCCTGGGACTTACTTTCTCTCCCTTGAGGAAGACCTGGTCCCACAGCTTCACCTGCTTATGACAGAGAAACAACAGAGAAGCTTCCCCTGCCAGTTGTTGGCTGTGATTTGGTGAGGGCCACCTGGGACTGATTTAATGAATCAGTCTGAGGTATCTTTTTGTCCCAAGCTTTGGTTTGAAGCCCTGGAATGAAACACTAGACCTGAGGCAGATGACAGCAGGAGTCAAGGGGCACAGCACAGGTGAGCATGACTAATTCCTACCAATTAGGCCCTCCCGCTCCATAGATGGAAGTCATGCTCACATCCATGACATAGATAAGGTCTAGGGAACCCCAAAGTTACCAACAGTGGGAGGATAAGGCAGCACATAGGTAAGTGTGAATATTGCTACCCACTAGGCCTCCTCACTACATGGGTGAAGGTCACACTTGCACCCATGAAATGGCATCTGCAAAGGTCACTGGGACTCAGGGATATAAGGTTAGAAGAGGAAAAAGGTATGCTTTTTTTTTTCCTCTATCATGTACCCTGAATATTTGCTGAAAAGAGAGAGGAACAAAGGGACACCTTTTCCCCCTCTTTCCAAATCAGTAACCAACCATCTGCAGCCTGAACTCCTGCTTAGGTATTATTTTACTTGTATGGATCTTGTTTGTATCACTTCCAAATTTGGAGCTTCTCTCTCAGCATTATAAAGAATCTACACTCTAGGTCTCTTTCAGAGAGTATAATCTTTAACAAGAAATTAGTCAGCTATTTAGTGCTAACCAAAATCCTCACAAATAAATGGTATATAATTGAACATAGTTAACACCTCACAGAAACACCTGACCTCAGTTGCATGTCATTTATGTACTCTCAGATTTAAGATAGCATTGCTAGGGGAAAGAGCCATGTAACATAAATAAACTATATAATTTTATATTTAAAATGTGCACCCTTCCATGCCTCAGTGGGGAAAAATATCCAGATGAAGAATCTGTTTTAGAATTTTTGGCCAGGAAAAATCTTTGTCTCCATAAATAATTGTTTTATTTACTACTTTCTAATAGGACAGGCCAAAAGTGGACCCTCACAGCTAGCCCGTGGATATTATAGTTTTTGTCTTATAACAATTTTATTTTCATTCTGAACAAATATAATCATTGTGTTTTTGTTAAGTCTTACCTTAAGGAAAATACTAGTAAATTAATACAGAAACTAAAACACATATGCACAAAAGAGAGAGTAAGGTACCAAAAAAAGACAAAGTTTTTAAAATAGCATCCATCCAATGTTTGGTGTTCTTAAGGTAGTGGGTCTCAACCAGGAGTAACTTTGCTCCCAGGGAATATTTGACAATATCTATAGACATTTTTTCTTGTCACAACAGAGAGGGTGTGTATTAGTTCATTTTCAAGCTGCTGATACCTGAGACTGTGTAATTTATAAAGACAAAGAGGTTTAATGGACTCACAGTTCCATGTGGCTGGGGAGGCCTCACAATCACAGCAGAAGGCAAAAAGAATGGCTTACAAGGCAGCAGGTGAGAGAGAATGAGAGCCAAGCAAAAGGGGAAATCCCGTATAAAATCATCAGATCTCCTGAGACTTATTCACTACCATGAGAACAGTATGGGAAAACTGCCCCCATGATTCAATTATTTCCCACCAGGTCCCTCCCACAACACGTAAGAAGTATGGGAGCTACAATTCAAGATGAGATTTTGATGGCATGGAAAAGAGTCCCCACAACAAAAAATGATCTATCCCTAAACGTTAGTAGTGCCACTGTTAAGAGACTCTGCTTTAGTCAGTTTTCACTGTACATTTTTTCAGGTTGCTTTTACAACTATAGGCATAAATTGAATATCACCAATCAGCATGCAAACTGAGAGCCAAAACAAATGAGGAAATAGGCTGACTCATCTCCCCTGTAGTGACTATGCCTATAATTAAAGCAATCAGAAGTGTACAGGGGCTACTGTCTGTTCTCTATATACAGGCCCCATGGTTCTGTGTTTTGTTATTGTTGCATTGCTTTGGTATTTGTTTGATTTTTCTTTATTTCAACAGCCAAAAGATTCCCTCAGTTTATATGTGCTGATGATGTTAGCAGACTGAACTGAACAGCTTTACACCCAAAATCCAAAGACAATTCATTAGTTTAGAAGCTATAAATTATAGGTATAATAGCTAGATAGAACTGACTACCAGTTTCAAATGTTTATATTCCTCTGCTTTTTCTGAGCAGGGTAGTGTGTGAACATTTCACGTAGGTACAAGTCTTGAGTAAATTTCTCTTCCTGCTAACTAATTTGTAAAGGTATGAATGCCTCTATTTTCTACTTTATCAAAACAAAACTTGAAACATTTAGGAATATTTTTGACTATTTACGTTGCTCTTGATTATTATTTATTATTATAAAAAAATCTGTGTTGATTCTTCTAGCCTCTTTATAATTAGCATGTTTCTAAAAAGACACAGAGAGGTTTGGGTTTAAGTGAATAACTAAAACATACATTTTCTCATGGTATGTTTGGTTTTCTGGATAAATACACCTTATGAAAAATGTGTTTCATTTCATCTGTTACTCCCTGAATATTTAGCCAATGTCCTTACTTGGCTGCAGTAGAAGTCAGTTCCTACCAAGAAATCATTCTCAAAGACAGAATGTGCTACTTCAAATTACTGGCTTAAAAACACCATGCATTCTTCAATTAAGTTCTTAAGACAACATTTCATATAAATGCCTTAGCACTTTTCTTCCCGCAAAATAAAGTGAGTAAAATAAGCTGACTACTAGCATTCTAATCACATGGTGGTAACAAGTCATAAGTTAAACTGGAAAACATGGTCTTAATGCTTGTCACAGAAGAACCATGAAATATGGCTAATTAGGTAATCTCAAACTCGAAAAGTTCATAGATTGGAGAAATAACAAAGGTTTAATTAATGCCATGTTCCTCATACATTAGGTTAAAGAGAATTGGAAGCTAGAAAGTGTTGACATCCCGATGGCTTCAAATCAGAAAAGGTGCTAGTTTTTAATATTAACTAAACTTTTTAAAGATCTCTTTCTTTCAATGTAAAGTTAAATTGTACACCTAAATTGTTGAAAGTCAATTCTGAGGTCAGGCTGTGCTCAATGTTCCCAGAAGAATTAGACTACCTTTTAAATATTGTACATCTAGGCCAAGTAAATATGCTTCAAATCCCAAAATAAAAGACATTTTAAAAAGTTAAAAATGGACAATACTACTGTAGTTTTCCTTATATAGCTTCCAGATTTAGAAAGACACCATGGTTTTAATGCACCAGAATTATGCTTGCAAAGACACTAGAAATGAACAATTTTATTTTTTGCATCAACCGTTCTCAGAAACATGAATATGGGCCTTTGCCAGGCACCTATATGTTAGCATTGTGTGAGACATGATTCTTCTTTATGTGGGATATCTTTAATACTACAATATCCAAATGCAAGCATTGATGATAAAATAAGAACATACTGGGAAACATTCTATGTTACCTACACATAAAAAATGTATAGTGGAAGTCTTGAGAATTATTAATTCTCTTAAATAGATAAGAGAAAGCAATAAAGGCAGTTTTATTTCTATTGCCCATGCAACATTTTTCACTTTCCCACTTTTAAAATGTTTTAAGATATATATGTTTTTGAAAAAATGTTATACAAAAATTGGTAATTTAAGATATATTCTTCATATTTCTTGATTTATTAACATTTTAAGGCCATAAACACCTGCTAGAAATATTTCATAAAAACATGCCATATTTATAGTTTCCTTTTAGTTTGGGATATATTAGGGAAATTGTAGGACTAAATATGTATGTGTGTGTGTCTGTGTGTGTAAGATTTTATTCCAACTAAAGCAAAATACACAGGCTGTTTAATAACTAGAATATACTGTAACAGCTGTCCCCACCACCATAGTTGAGGTGAGCTTTACATTTTCGAAATAATTATGCCATTTAATGGCAATTACTCATGTACCATCTTAGATTGACTACAGTTGTCAAATAAATAGCAATATATTTTTAAATACTATAAATATTGTATTTTAAAATATCATCTTTTAAATATATTTAAATACATATATTAATTAAAATATCTTTAAATACTATCTTTAAAATGTTTTTAACTGTATTTTAAATATAGTTAATGTAGCTAAGACAGCATTTTAAAATGCTATCCTTTAAAATACTATATTTTAAAATACTCTGTTACAGTATGAATTTAAATGCTACTAAAACATGGTACACTACTGTTGTTTTATTTAATTTAATGTCATATTTTCCCTGTTGCATTACATCTTCCTTGAAGTTAAGCCATATTTCTCCCCATTGTCTTTAAATCAGTGCCATACTCAGAGTATGCATTCAATACATATATGATGGCTGGCTCCATAAAAGCAGAGAACTGGCTGTCTATGACAGTTTTAAGAAAGATGTTCTCATCAAAATAAAATCCTGCCATATCTTTTTTCACTTTCAAAAGCTGTTCCTTAGCAGACGTTCATAGTATTTACTTAAGTCCTGCATTGAAAACTCCTCGCTTCGTGTCTGATTTATCCTATTCTCTGAGTGAAATCCCTATTCTCACTTTAAGCCACCAGATTACTCATAGTAATTGTCCCATCTCAAGGATGGTGTTGTTTTACTGATTGTGAAGAAGAATTTCAGTATTTCTATGAAGTGTATCAATGGAGATTCGTTTGAGACTTGGATACACTGTCTTCATAGTCTAGAAAGAGGGTCTCATTAATCAGAAGTGGTCTGTGTTTGGATTTCCTTTCTTCATAAGTTGGGTGTCCTCCAACTGCTTACTCCATGACAGGTATTGCTCTTGTAGATATTAGATATTAGCTAAAATACACTAGCTTGTTAAATCATGATCACAACCCTTTGGGGGAAGCATTATTATTACTATTGTGCCCATATTACAGATAAAATAACTGAGATATACAAAGGTAGTCAAAGGCACACTGTTAGAGAGGGGTTGAAGTCAGTTGTCTCTGATTTTGTATAAGATGTGGGTACACCTTTCCCTGAGGATGAATTATACACATTGCAACAAGTGGAGGAGCTATGTAATGCCTGCAAAATACCTGGGAAGTGTCTTCCTATCCTCAAAATGTTTATTGATTATTTAATACATCTATTTGAAAGAGCCTGCCTAACCACTGAGTTAAAAAAAAAAATCACGGTGAGGCACAGTGGCTCACACCTATTATCCCAGCACTTTGGGAGGCTGAGGTGGGTGGATTACATGAGGCCAAGGGTTTGAGACCAGCCTGGTCAACATGGTGAAACCCCATCTCTACTAAAAAAAAAAAAAAAAATACAAAAATTAACCTGGCGTGGTGGTGCAAGCAAGACTCTGCCAACAACAACAACAACAACAACAACAAACCCACTGAAGCTAAACATGTCTGCTATGGGGAGAAAATGAGGGGATCTGCATACCTTTTTTCTTTCTCACAGTCACCTACGTGTGCCTTGAGAACTTGACTGTAGGTAGTAGAATAACATTCCTAAGTCTGCTCCTGACAACAAAGTCAGCCCTGCAATACTGGGGCATGCTGTAATAGCTAAAGATTCAGTGATACTCAGGATAGACATAATACATGCCAAGCACTGTTTTAAGGTTTAGCACACCAGTGCTACTCAAAGGGTGGTAGTTGGCAGTTCACTATGAAGTACAGAATATGAGAATAAGCACTAAAATGCTTTTATAGCAAATTAGTGGAGTTTTTTGTTGTTGTCGTTCAATCTACTTTCTAAACTTGACAGTAGTATTCATGCACTTTGTTTCATTTTTCTAGTAATTCATTTCATTATGTTTTGCAAAAATATCAGTAATAGATTAGAAATTTAAGAAAAATAGAACACCATAGATAACATGAAAATTACTCCTTTATGTATATTGACTCCTTTAGTTCTTACAATTCAATGAAGTGGTTTTTCTTAGCCACATTTTCAGATGAAGATAACAAGACACAGAGAAGTTAAGCAAATGTAGACAGTAGGTGACAGAGCAGAAATTCAATCCCAAGCATTCAGGTACCAAAACATGCCCTTAACCACAATAGCAAACCAACTCTCCCAAACCCATCTTTGTTGGGTTATCTGAAAAGCTGTGTTGAAAAATATGATTCATTGTCTTGGGTAGAAAAAAAGGTGTCAGGGTCAGGCCTGGTGGCTCACACCTATAATCCAAGCACTGTGGGAAGCCAAGGCCTCCTGATATCATGAGGTCAGGAGATCAAGACCATCCTGGCCACAGTGAAACCCTGTCTCTACTAAAATATAAAAAATTAGCTGGGCATGGTGGCGCACACCTGTGGTTCCAGCTACTTGGGAGGCTGAGGCAGGGGAATCCCTTGAACCCAAGAGACGGAGGTTACAGTGAGCTGAGATCGTGCCACTGCACTCCAGCGTGGCAACAGAGCAAGACTGGATCTCAAAAAAAGAAACAAAGGTGTCAATACAATACCGACACCCTTTGTTTTATTGTGTTTTCCTTTGTTATACTTGGCAGATATTCCATTCTTTACAAATTGAAGGTTTGTAGCAGCCCTGTGGCAACCCAGTTTACCAGCACTATTTTTCCAAACAGCATGTGCACACTTCATGGCTTTGTGTCAGCATTTTTTAGCAGTATAGTATTTTTTAACTAAGGTATGTATATATTTTAGGCATAATGCCATTGCACACTTTATAAGCTACAGTATAATGTAAACATAACTTTCATGTACACTGGGAACACCAAAACATCTGTGTGACTCATTTTATTGTGATAATTGCTTGAGATGGCCTAGAACCAACCCCAGAATATCTCCAATGTATGCCTGTAATTATTTGACTCCCCTTATATCCAGAGACTCCTCTCTCATGGTGATTGTAAAGCAGTGCTGAGGTTTACCTAACCCAGAGAAGGGAGTCATCCTTGACATTGTTTTTACCTCCTCATTGGAGTTCACATGGACCTCTCATTTGCTGGTTTCTTCCCATTGGCAAGGTTCTTCAAAACATGGCAAGTTCTCTCTATCTGGGATATTTAGAATCTGAGGTCCTCTAACTCAAGTCAAACCATAAGTCACTTCTTACAGAAAAAATCTTGTGATGATATAAGTTATTTGCAATCATGAAACAAACAATATTGAAAGCATGCTCTATGTAATGACCTGCAATTCTCTTTTACCTATGTATGTTGTAAATACACCTATGTAGATTTTAATTTGTGTATATATATGCATACATTTGTGCAAAAATATACACACAGTAAAGTTTTACTGTTCTATATTTTAAATCCATTTGATTTGAATTTTTAAAAGTCATATTCTGAGTTTTAAATACTGAATACTATGATATGGGCTTAGAATTTGAATCAATTTGTTCTTAATCAACAAGAAGAGATTTGTTTAGTCCTTGTAGATGTACTTCATTTATCCTTTGCTATTGCTCTTCCTTCTACTGGGTCAGCACAGTGCAGTGGATAAAGAATTGAATTTGGATCCAAAGTATGGGAGTGTGAGGTCTGATTTTTCCACTTATTCATTCAACAAATATTGAGCATCTATTATAGATGAAGACACTGTTCAAATTGTTGGTGTCAGTACTTGAGATGACAAGCTTCCTACTCTCATGGAGTTGACCTTTTAATGGATGAAGACAGGCATTAAACAAATACTCTAATGAATAAAGAGGTAATAATAGGTGGCTATGAAGAAAAAATAGTAATTGGACAGAGAGTGACTGATAAAGGAGTTTTAGATTATACATCAGAGAAGCCGTCTCTGACATGGCAAGAATTGAACCAAGATCTTAATACCAAGCAAGAGGCTGACATTTAACAAATGGAGGAAAGAGAATTTCAGGGGTATCATAGTTGCAAGTATCAGGAAAAAAATTAGTTTAATTGAAAGATAAAAGTTATTGTCTAACATAGTGGAAATTCAAAGAAAAGTATAGTTAAGAGGTGTCTCAATCCAGGGGCCATGTGACCTTCTCAACTTGGCCTCATCTATACATCAGATTTAATCCTGAGCTGGTGGCAGAGGCTGCCAATGTCCCATCTCCGTGTGGCAATACACAGACAAAAAGACAGTGTCTTCATAGTACTCTGTTTTTAAAGAGCAAGAAAATGTTTCCCAGGAACAGCCAGCAAGCTTTCCCTGTGGGTCACAGGCCTAAAGACAGTCATCTGTCCATTCCTGACTCAATCCCTGTGACCAGGGAAGGTCCTTGTATTAACTAGCATGCGCCTGTGCCCCTGGTTCAATTAACAAAGGAATAAGAACACCATGATTGCCTTCAGTTACTCAGAATTACCCCCGAAGCAAGAGTCAATCCCACACAAGGAGGAGAGATGAGCGCTTGGACAAAACATGGATGGCATCAGGAAAGGCTAGAAGTGAATGGAAACTAGATAGGCAGTTAACAATGTCCACACTAAATAGCTTATGCAAAACCCTGGAACCATTGGAGGAAAGGAAGGAGGTTCGGAGTGACAAGGGTATCATCAAAGAGGAGACTGTGGTATGAAGTGGGGCCATAGGGTAGACAAAGGTCAACTCCTATAGGTATTATGGGTCATGGTGAGAAGTTTAAATTTTTTTTGAAGCATGATGGAAAGCCATAAGAATGTTTTAATCTGAATATTTTAGTTATTGCAGCATGATCCAGCTGCAATGTGAAATAAACTGGGCTTGTGTAGTGGAAGCAAAGGATAGGGTACATCACTAGGTCATTTTGGGGTACATTTACTACATCTTTCTAAATTTCATTTAGCAGGCTTTAAGAGAGAAGTGATTCAACTACATTTTTAAAGGGTTTTTATAAGTTGTAAATCAAAAATGTGTAAAAGTGCTTTTGAATTCTGTGTTGAAGGAATGGTAATAAATGCACTGTCACTGGTTCAGTCTCACTTGGTTGCCCTCTCAGTTTTACCTGTGCAGACCAGACCCATACTGACTGCTCTTTCCCCTGAGATCCTATGATGTTTCATGCCTGTAAAAACTATTTTAGTCATAAATTTCATAATTATAACAGTGTAGAGTACATGCACATGTATAGTACAATATAATTTTAAGTTTTCAGAGAGACATATTCACATACACCAATTATGTGGTATGCATGTATCTTCAAGCAGATTTTTATTTCTTCTTATAAATTTTTTATTGATATATAATATTTGTGCCTATTTACAGAGTACATGTGTTATTTAGATATATGCATACAAGGTGTAATGATCAAATCAGGGTATTTAGGGTATCCACCACCTTGAACATTTATTATTTATTTGTGTTAAGAACATTTCAGATCTTTTCTTCTGGTTATTTTGAAACACACAATATACAGCTGTTAATTATACAGTCAGCCTACTGTGCTCTCAAACACTAGAATTGATTCCTTCTATCTAATTGTATGTTTGTACCCATTAAGAAGCCTCTTTTTATTCCCAGCACCCCCCACCCAGCCCTCGCCAATGCACCTTTCCCAGCCTCTGGTATCTATCATTCTGCTCTCTACCTCCTTGAGATCAGCTTTTTCAACTTCCACATATGAGTGAGAACATGTGATATTTGTCTTTCTGTGCCTGGCTTATTTCACGTAACATGATGACCTCCAGTTCCATCCATGTTGAACCAGATTTTAAGCGCAAGGCATACATCAATGTTTCTAACACAGTGTCTGGCACAAAATAAGTACTTAATAATTACGAATTTTCTTTCTTTCCTTGGGGTCCAGTCCCTGCTTATGCTTGTATTATTCCTCTCCTTCCTTCTCTAATAAACTACGCCAAGTCTACCCCAGTGAGGAAAAATAGGTATTTAATCAGTAGTTATTGAAAGAATTGTATGCATTTTAAATCATAGAAGTTTTAAAATTAGTGGCACTGAAGTAAAAAAGCAAATGACAAGGAAACTTTAAAATAATATGATTTTCTGTTGCATAATCACTAGCTGGAATGATCAGTGGATTTTAATAAATTCTTTACTGCTTTGACTTGTCCCTGGAAGTTCCTTTAGGAAAAGATGGAAACAGAACTAGCACATTGTCTCCAGTAAATTCTGAGCTTGAAGGAGACAGAATAATCCACAGAAAAGTGCCAGTAATTTAGGTACTATTTAAAATGCAATGCATTCTCAAAAACAAGTGGGTAGAGCAAAGCTTGCACGCCAAGGAAGGAATGAATCATTCAATGCATACATTGCACCTACTGTACACATGCAAGGAGCTTTAGCATCTGACTTTCTCACAGACTCTGGCTGAGCCATTAATAATCTCAAAAACATCCCAGATTAAATAGTTCAGATCCTGAATCACTTTAAGCCATGTAAAGCAATAAACCTTCAAGATGAAAGACAAATAAAATGACAGATTTTACTGAAAAGCCATATGCAGACCCTGTTTATGTTTGATTTATTGAACAAAGGGTAAAAGCCGAAAGTCACTCTTGTTACCCTTGTTTGGTAATACTAATACAGCTATTGAAATCATATACTGCATGGTGCTAAGAAATAAACATTATTAATTTTCCTGACACTGAGGAATGAAGCCTAGAATTTCCTAAATTCTATTTAGGAAAATTTAAGGAGAAAAAGCTAACAATCACAAAAGAAATAAAATCAAAATGCAATACAAATATGGGTTATTACTTTACAAGTTCAGGCAAGACTGACTGAAGGTTCATAATTATATAATATTTAATGTTTAGTTTTATTTTCTGTGGTACTTCTACAAGCTATCACTCATAAGAAATATTAAGAGGACACATTTCGATACCACATAATTAAAATAAATGTTAGTTGCTTACTTTGCATTTCTGATCTACACATTTTCCTGAATACATCGTTAAAGCAATATATGCTCAGTGGGAGAAGCAGCATCACCCCTGCAGGCCCCACAAATCATCTACAAGTGTTGCATGCAACACAATTTACTTAGAGCAAATGTTGTTTTTCTATAAACATGTTATTTATGAGAGTATCAGATGCAATCTGCATAGTAATGTAGTCTTGTATTTCATAGAATTACACACATGGTTTAAGTGGCTTTCTCTCTCTCCACAATCACCATTTCCCTCTGCCCCCAATTAGCTCCATCTTCACTTAGATCTCCACTATGCAAATATCTCTCTACTTATGGCTAAAATAGTTGAAAACAACCATGAAGAAATAATTCACATCACAAACACATTCTAAGCCCTGAAAACACCAGGTCATCCTTTATTCATCCAATCACTCTATTCCCACAAACAAAAGCAAAAATATATAAACAACAGACATATCACCATAGGAACAATTTTAAAGGCTTCCTGAATGAATCTACACAAAGTAAAGTATTAAATAGACCTATACACAGTATATGCTGCCAAACGTATGAAGGGCAAATTCAAAATATTAACATACTAAAGAAAAAAATTCAAATATGGAAGCAAGGATCTGCATAACAACAGTAGTTTTTCTGAGAGCAGCAAGATACTCTGTTGTTTTTGTTTGCCAATATTCATACGCATATATGCACCAAATAATCATGTTTTAGTGTATATCTTCGCCCAAAGGCATACAGCCTTCTGCATGCTTTAAGTGTTTTATCTGCCTTAAATTTGTCTCTGAGAAGAACAGATATGCAATATGGAGTTAGGCATTGCCACAGCTCAGTGGCTGGGTGCCATAATCTGTGACACTGCCTAGCAATCTCACCACATTACAAGGAACACAATAATGTCCCAGTTGGTTTGAAGATAACAAGACACAATAAAAATTTACATTAAAAAATGACTTTATAAAGGGCAAATAGATTCATTTGCTTAATATGCAATACTGTGGTCCATTGAAGATTTCCATAAGCAAACAAAAATGCAATACAACTTGCATTCTGATGAGTAAAAGATTTTTATTACCTGATAGTTGTGTAGTTTTCATATACAGTTACTTTTATGTCTATTATTTTGTCAAAACTGTGATTCACCAATATGCTTATAGAATGTCATATTGAAATATACTCCACGAAAGTAAATAATTTTTTTAGTAATTAATCAGACTTGGAATCCTGAAGCATTTTATTAACTAAGCTGAATTAACTTTAAGAAATCACTGATTTCTCATGATGCGAGCTGAATGGTATGCCCCCCAAACTCATATATTGTGTTTCTGTGAGCTGAATTGTATGCCCCCCAAACTCATATATTGAAGCTCTAGCCCCCGATGTAATAGTCTTAGAGATGGGGTCATTGGAAGCTAATTAAGGTTAGGTGGGGCCCTCAAGATGGGATTAGTGCATGCACTTATAAGAAGAGAAACCAAATCACTCTCTGTCTCTCTATCTACCATGTGAAGACAGCAAGAAGGCAGCCATCTACAAGCCAGGTAAAGGACTCTCATCAGAAACCAGCCATGCTGGCACCCTAATGTCACACTACTGGCCTCTGTAACTGTGAGAAAATTAATTTATTTTGTTAAGCCACCCAGTGTATGGTATTTTGTTATGGCAGCCCAAGCAGACTAATAAAAAACCCCTATGGGAACATAACTTCTGCAGAATATATAGGAATATCCTTAAAAATAATAACATATTTGTATCTCCTCATGTTTATTTTCATCGTTCTTTTTAATACATTATTTTTAAGACTGATATTCTTATTGTTTACATATTTTTAAAATTCTTATAGATGTAGTATATGAGTATTTTTCCACAAGTCTATTAATTCTAGACTACATAATAAAACATTTTAAATTATATAAATCAAATATAGAACACTGTTCATTTATCTGTAGCACCAAAATGTACTTATCTAGGCCAAAATCTCTGCAAGATTTATAAGGTAAGGAATAATCTTTAAAGTAAAATTTAAAGTCCAAAGCAGAAATTTTAATGAATTTATACATAAGAATATGGACATTTTCAAAGTACCTTGAAAGAAACCATCAGACCAAATGGAGTGATTAACCTTGTTTACCTGGGACCACCTCATTTTAGCACTGAAAGTCTCCTGTCCCAGGAAGCCCCTTTTTCCAGGGCAAACCAGGATTGTTGGTCATCCTACAAATACACTCCTATGTCATTTTTATCACAGGGCATGAAGTAGCTATTGTTTAAATTTTCTAAGAACTCACAGCAAATAGGGTTTTTAAGAAATAGTTACATACATATCTGCATCAAATGTTAATTAACCTTTATCCTAGATAAAATCTAGAACCTTAAAACTAAAACGGGCCCTAGAAAGTATTTTGTCCCATGCTTATGTTACAAGTAAACAGATTACCGATTAAGAGAATAGGACTGTGAATTGAGTGTGATGAGAAGTCTCTTCTCAGATTAGTTCTCACAGAACTTTTTGAGGATATTCTATTAGGTTGGTGTGAAAGTAATTGTGATTTTTGCCATTGAAAGTAATGACAAAGTTGCAATTACTTTCACACCAACCTAATAAAAAATAATACTGAAGAAATTTCTGATGGCTCCAAGGTGGTGAAGAAATTAGAAGACAATGCACTTTATTTTTATTTTTTTGAGACAGGGTCTCATTCTGTTGCCTAAGCTTAAGTGCAGTGGTGTGATCTCCACTCATTGCAACCTCCACCTCCCAGCCTCAAGCAGTCCTCCCCACTTACCCTCCTCAGTAGCTGGGACACAGGCACGCACCATGATGCTGGGCTAATTTTTGCCTTCTTATAGAGAGGGGTTCTCTCCATGTTGCCCAGGCTGGTCTCAAACTTCTGGGCTCAAGGTAGTGCATTTTAATATATAAATTCAATGTGATTATAAGATCTTATGAATAATTTTCTTCAATTTAGATAAATCTTATAATTCATGTGGGAAAATGCCCAATAATTGTTAAGACAACCGTGAAAAAGAAGAGGAGGGAAGGAGGAATTGTTTGCAAGATACACTAAAGAGTCACAGTAGTCAATTCTCTATGATACTATTGCTGCATGTATAAATTGTTCAGTAGAATATCAATACACGAGCATGAGGAAAATGGAAGGACACATCTACAGGTGTTAACATGGCAAATATGAGACATGGAGTGCTGATGTTATGAAAGTTTGTGGGGGAGGAAAGAGTCTATTGATAAAAACTGAATGTATGATATGATTTTAACTGTGAACAATGACAGAAGGATATATGTATATACATATGCATAAAAAGATGCTTGAAAGACTATGAACACTAACATGATAATGGTTGCTTACTTCAGGGTAAAAATACTGAATATGACCTTTATTTTCCTCCATATATTATTTTTAAACAGTAGGTACTCTAGCCTTATGTTTCAGTGCTTCAAAAAACTAAAAACTAGTAGATATATTTTGATTTGTCTTACATCATCTGAAAAAGAATATAAGACATTCAAAAGTCTAGATGTGCTTTGGTTAAAAATTTCCTACCTGTGGATGTTGGAGGTGCTCATTGAGGAGTGGCAAACTCACCAAGCCTCAGCCATGGCTGAGGCTGAAGTAAATCCAAAAGCCTACCTTCTCACATATGTCCACCTCACCAAGAAACTACTGGACCTTGTACAGCAGTCGTGTAACTACAGGCAGTTTTAGAAAGAAGCCAAAGAAGCCACCAAAACCCTCAATAAGGGCATTTCTGAGTTCATTGTGGGGGCTGCAGATGCTGAGCCACTGGAGATCATTCTGCACCTGCAGCTGCTGTGTGAAGACAAGAATGTGTTCTATTGTTTCTATCCTCCAAATAGGCCCTGGGGTGGGCCTGGGGGGTTTCCAGGCCTGTTATTGCCCTGTCCTGTCACCATCAAGGAACCTCACAGCTCAAGCAACAGATCCGGTCCATTCTGCAGTCCACTGAAAGACTCTCGGTCTAAAGCTGTGGCCTCTGCCACAATCTCCCGCTGACTCTATACTCTGAAGTTGTGTATCATATTGTCTGTGCTAGCAGGTAGAATTTTCAACTACTTTCTATTGTTATACAATACTGTAATCTGTAAAGCTGATTTCTGGAGTTTTGTATTGTTTTTGTTTTGTTTCACTGGGTTGTTTCCCCTTCGCTCTTTACACACACACTGTCTGTCTTTCTGCTATCCATTTTTTTTAATTCTCTATTTGGGCAAAAGACAAATGCCCAGAACAGACAGAAGCAGAGTGATGTGCCATTCAAAGGCAGGAAGAGCCAGGAGAGACCTGATGGAGTCAGGATAGAGATCTGGTTCCGACTTTCATTCACTAAATTCCTACTGTGTGCAGGATACGATAGAAGTAAACACCACCCACTTGTATCCCTGTGCCTGGCATGCAGAATCATCCATACCTGTTAAAATGCTCAAGGGGTTTCCTTTGATCTCTGGGTGATTATGTATCATTTGAGGGAGAAAGCGTGTGTTCTGTGAGGTTGTTAGGCTTAGGTCTAAGTGTTGTCATTTACTAATGTACCCCTGCTGTTTGCATTTGGTAATATGATCTTAAGTTCTCCCTGCCAACCCTTAACCATGCCCCTGAGGGTAGCAGGGTGGCAGCTCCCCAAAGAGATGCACTTAGGACCCCAGAAGTAGCCTGGGTGAGTGAGGGATGGGGTAGTTGGCATGGGTCTTGAAAGAGTCAGTAGTGACAAGGGTAAAGAGCATTAACTGCTGCTGCAACAAAGGATTCTAAGGTTATAAAGACCTGGCTGGGAGCTAAAGCAGAGATGATGAAATCCAAGAAAACAATCTCTGGTGAATGGGGATTTTTTTCAGTGGACACTTGGCACCAGCTTTAAGCCCTAATCCCTGTTTCCTGCCATGGTATGGGTCAGACATATTCTTTATCACATGAAGAGGGTACTAACATGTCCAATCTTGTGAACGTCCTATCAAATAAATATATTCCTGTTCTAATTTAAACAAAAAAAAATGCCTGCTTGACAATGGATCTATAAGCTGGCATATTTGAAATAGAATTAATATCATGTTTACAAATCTCATCCTGCACATAGCTGGACATAGAAAAAAATTAAAATAACTTTTTTCTGAATTTGAAAGTAACATACTGTAAACACTTACAAAATAGAATTTACAATTTAAGAAGAAAAAATTACAATAAACATTTTAGTTTATACCCTTTCAGTACATATATGTGTGTAAATATATATGTACGTAAGTATTTATACAGGAATATATGCATATGTGTGTTTGTAACCTGTGTTTTTCACTTCAGAGTATATAATAAACTTTTTGTGCCATTAATTATTCATACTCAATATCGGCAAGGCTGCATAGTACTACACAGTATAACTAACAAGATTATTTATTTTACTATATTCCAGTTTGAGCATATGTAATGTAACTTTCCCAATTTTTTTAACATTATAAATAACACAGCAGTAAGTATCCTAATAATTATCTAGGTACATCTGTAGTTATTTTATGTGACCAAATAATTTTGCTACTTTGATTTTATCTAAAAGGTTTTAAAGTTTTTTAAGGCTTTAAATATATTATGCCAAATTACCCTAGAGGATTGCAAACACAAAAATATTGGGCATTGTCAGTTTTTAAAAGATCTTGGACACTTCATAATTATATCAAATTGCTCTAATGGGAAAAATATTTTTATTTAGAAAGCCTTGTGATGTACTATTTACAAAGGTCACCTTTAGCTATCTTCTCAGTGTTTGCATAGAATGATGATTAGAAAAGTGTTCACATTTTGACAATGATTATTTCTAGGTGGTAGAGATTTCATGTGATTTTTTTAAACCTTTCTATTTATGCTTATTATCTTTCTAAATTATTTATAAAGAATGTGTTACAGTTTTTAAAATGTTTATTTTAAGTTTGGGTACATATGAAGGTTTGTGACATAGGTAAACTTGCATCATGGGAATTTGTTGTACAGATTATTTCATCACCCAGGTATTAAAGTACTCAATAGCTATTTTTTCTGCTCCTCTCCTGCCTCCCAACCCCCACCCTCAAGTAGAACCTACTGTCTGTTGTTTCCCTTTTTGTGTTCATGAGTTCTCTTCATTTAGCTCCCACTTTTAAGAGAGAATGTGCAGTATTTGGTTTTCTGTTCCTGTGTTAGTTTACTAAGGATAATAGCCTCCAGCTCCATCCATGTCCCTATAAGGGACATGATCTCATTCTTTTTATGGCTGCATAGTATTCCATGGTGTATATGTACCACATTTTCTTTACCCAGTTTGCCATTGACTGACATTTAGGTTAATTCCATGTTTTTGCTATTATGAATAGCAATGCAATGAACATTCGTGTGCATGTGACTTTATGGTAGAATGATTTATATTCCTCTGGGTATATACTCAGTAATGGTATTGCTAGGTTGAGTGCTATTCTGTTTTCAGCTCTTTGGGGAATTGCCATACTGCTTTCCACAATGATTTAACTAATTTACACTCTGACCTACAGTGTATAAACATTCCTTTTTCTCTGAAACCTCACCAGCATCTGTTATTTTATTACTTTTTAGTAATACCCATTCTGGCTGCTGTGAAATGAAATCTCATTGTTTTTATTTGCATTTCTCTAATGATCAGTGATATTGACCTTTTTTTCACATTCTTATTGGCCACATGTATGTTTTCATTTTAGAAGTGTCTGTTCATTTCCTTTGCCCATTTTTTAATGGGGTTATTTTTTTCTTGGAAATTTGTTTAAGTTCCTTATAGATGTTGGATATTAGACCTTTATCAGATGCATAGTTTGCAAATATTTTCTCTCATTCTGTAGGCTGTCTGTTTGTTGATAGTTTATTTTGCCATGCAGAAGCTCTTAAATTTAATTAGATGCCATTTATCAATTTTTTCTTTTGTTGCAATTGCTTTTATGTCTGTTATGAAATCTTTGCCTAGTGTCTTTGACATAAAGCCTTTGTCCTTTCCTGTGTCCAGGATGGTATTGCCCAGGTTGTCTTCCAGGGTTTTTATAGTTTTAGGTTTTTCATTTAAGACTTTAATTCATCTTGGGTTAAATTTTGTATATGGTGTAAGAAACGGGTCCAGCTTCAGTCTTCTGCATATGGCTAGCCAGTTATCCCAGCACCATTTATTAAATAGGGAGTCTTTTCCCCATTGCTTGTTTTTGTCAGCTTTGTCAAAGATCAGAGAGTCATAGGTAAGCAGCCTTATTTCTGTGCTCTCTTTTCTTTTCCATTGCTCTTTATCACTGTTTCTGTGCCAGTACCAGCTATTTTGGTTACTGTAGCCCTGTAGTATAGTTTGAAGTTGAGTAACATGACTACTGTTTTTAGCAGGTCCCAAATCCCATTCATTCCTCCTCACTGGGCAGGGCCTCCCAACCAGGACCTTTAGCTACCTTTAGCCAGCATTTTCTGGCCTGCAGAGGTTTCAAACCTGGGACAGAGCTCCAAGAGGGAAGGGTCAGCTGCCATCTTTGCTGTTTGGGCAACTTAGCTGGTCCAGCTTTGGAGAGTCAGAGACAGACAGGGATTAGAACTGACCCCTAGCATAGCACAGTTGCTCTAAAAAAATATGGCCAGACTGCTTTTGTAAGCAAGTCCATGATCACTTTACTCCTCACTGGGTGAAACCTCCCAATGAGGGTCTTCAGCTGCCTCCTACAGGCATTCAAAATTGCAACAGATCTGTACCTTTCTGGGATAGAACTCCCATGAGAAGGGGCAGGTCACCATCTTTGCTGTTTCACAGCCGTCACTGTTGATACCTCTAGGTAGTAGAAAATCCAAGGTGACTAGGAACTGAATGAATGAATCCCAACCCTTTTCCAGAGGGCTTCCACAGCAGACCTATGGAAGAAATGGCTAGACTGTTATGTGGGTGCCCATTCCCAAATCTCTTTACCAGGAAGGTCCTCCAGGCCTGGGTCTCTGGCCAGCCCTTTCTGGGACTATTGAGCCAGTACCAACTCAGAAACTCCCTGAACAGAGCCTTCAGGGGCAAATGAAAGTCTCTCTGGCACTGCCTTTGCAGTGGGACTGCCCCTGCTACTCTCAGACTAATGAGGGAACAAAGACTCTAAATGCTTTATTCACACTTCCAACAAGCTGCAGATGATCCAAGGAGAGGAAGCCAGTCCATCTCCCACAGGTCCCAGCCCTTCCCCCTCCTCCTCACCAGACAGGGAAACCCTGGCTTGGGCCCACAGCATAGACCCTCCGTCCTGGGCTGACTGAGCGACTGCATCTCTCTGGTGTGGAGCCCTCAGGATACAAGCAAAATACCCGTGGCCAAAACCACTACTAAGGTCCCTTCCACTGCTACCTCCAAGTCAGGGAAGGAACATAAACTCTGAAATCATCCTAGAGCTGCAGGAAGCAACCCAGGAGTGCGAAGTCATGATCTACAGCCAGCACTTAATGGGGAGAGGAATTCACACTTTCAGAGCACTGACAGGGAACAGGACTGCAACTGTGAGGAAACAGAGGGGAGCCAAACAACCAAGCAAGTCTACCAACTGGCCAGTAAGCCTAAGTGCCACCATCCAGATCACACCCCAAAGCATCATCACCAAAAGTAGCTCGCTAGCATATCCCCCTCTGAAACCAGAGACAAGTCAACTGCAATAAAAGAGCCTGCACAAAGCCTCGACCCTGTGAAAGCATCCAGAAAAGAAATCTATTGACAGTACTCAATGTACACTGAAGTTAAAGGAACACCCACATGCAGAGATGAGAAAGAACCAATGCAAGAACTCCAGTAACTCAAGTGGCCAGAGTAGCCTATATCCTCCAAACAACTACACCAGTTCTCCAACAAGAGTTCTTAACCAGGCTAAGCTGGCTGGAATCACAGAAATAAAATTCATAATATGGATAGGAATGAAGATCATCAAGATTCAGGAGAACAGCAAAACCCAATCGAAGGAAACTAGGAATCACAATAAAATGTTACAGGAGCTGACAGCTGAAATAACCAATACACAAAATAACCTAATGGGTCTAACAGAGCTGGAAAAAACAATACAAGAATTTCACAGTCTAGTCACAAGTATTAATAGCAGAATAAACCAAGTTGAAAAAAGGATCTCAGAACTTGAAGACTGGCACTCTGAAATGAAGGAAAAAAATAAAGAAAAACAATAAAAAGGAATGAACAAAATCTCTGAGAAGCATGGAATTATATAAAAAGGACAAATCTATGAATCACTGGCATCCCTGAAAGGGAGAGGGAGAAAGTAAACTTAGAAAACGTATTTCTCTATATCATCTATGGAAACTTCCCCAACCTTGCTAGAGAGGCCAAGAGTCAGATTCAGGAAATACAGAGAATCCTGTGCCAAGATTTCTCCACAAGATCATCTTCAAGACACATAAACATCAGATTTTCCAAGGTTGAAATGAAAGAAAGAATGTTAAATATAGCTAGAAAGAAAGGACAGGCCATGTACAAAGGGAATCAGGCTAACAGCAGACCTCTCAGCAAAAACCCTACAAGCCAGAAGAGATTGGGGGCCTATATTCAATATTCATAGAGAAAAAAATGTTCAACAAAGAATTTCATATCCAGCAGTTTTTAAAAATAGTTCATTTAAAATATCCCCACCATATGAAACCAGAGATTAAAATATATCCACAAGAATTATAGCAGCAATAATAATGGTGGTAGGAGTAAGTACTCTGGCTTTTTTTTTTCTTCTTTGTAGAGATAGCATCTTGCTGTGTTTCCCAGGCTGGTGTTGAACTCCTAGTTCAAGTAATCCTCCTGTTGTGGCCTCTCAAAGTGCTGTGATTACAAGTGTGAGCCACCATGCCCAGACAACTCTCTAAAATTCTTGAATACCATTCACTGAAAAGCATCAACTCATTTTATTGTTATAATCAACTTGACAATTTCTGTGCATTTCTGCTAAGTACAAAATTTATCTACATATAAAAACCTGGCCCAACTATACTCAACAAGACAAAATAAATACAGCTGAGTTAATTAAAAACCATTTATGGAAGGAAGAAATGTTTATATAAGTGAAATAAATATGCCTTGGCCCTTAATCCTTTAATTTCAGCTGGTTATCTAGCCATTTGGCAAGATATTTAGATTACTGCTAAAACATGATGCCTTCTGAAATGGTGCTATTGGTGCCATCTGTCAAGTAGTACTTTTTTTTTTTGAGGCAGAGTTTCGCTCTTGTTACCCAGGCTGGAGTGCAATGGCATGATCTCGGCTCACCACAACCTCCGCCTCCTGGGTTCAGGCAATTCTCCTGCCTCAGCCTCCTGAGAAGCTGGGATTACAGGCACACGCCACCATGCCCAGCTAATTTTTTGTAGTTTTAGTAGAGACGGGGTTTCACCATGTTGACCAGGATGGTCTCGATCTGTTGACCTCGTGATCCACCCGCCTCAGCCTCCCAAAGTGCTGGGATTACAGGCGTGAGCCACCGCGCCCGGCTCTGTCAAGTAGTACTTTTATGTCAAATTATTTTGTTTTCAATCTTTCCTTTACTCACTCTTCTTTGGCCATAACATGTGCAATAGGAGGACAGGCTAGAAGTTAGATTATACCAACTTAAACAAAGGTTCTTTGTCAACTGTTGAATCAATTAAGTTTCTTTATTTGCCAGCAACAGAACTTAACTCTAGCTAAATTAAATGTTATTAAAATAAAACAAAAAAAGATGTTATTACATGCATTGTTGTAAATGGGCTACTGAAAGATCAACAGAACGAGAATGGAAGGCCGGACATGGCCGACCAGAAGACGGTGAGCCACAGAACCAGGAAAACAGAGAATGCTGGGAAAGCCTGGCCAGTATGACGCTGACATTGCTAGTGATATCAATAGTCTCTGATCATTTCCTCAATCACTCTCTCAAGACTTAAAGTCCCTAAAGAGACAGCATTTTATGGGCCAAGCTTAGATCACATAACTGCTTGGCTACCAGGGTGAGAGGTTGGCAACTGGAAATAACAGCATACCATGAATACTCACCATGGAAGAGGGGCAATCTGCAAACTAAAATCAGGGTACAACTCTAAGTGGGAATGGCTGCCAAGCATGATAAATGTGCACTGCAAATGACTGAATTTAGTACTATTATGCCTTCTTCCCTTGACTCTTAGGCTAACTCTTAGTCTTTTTCAAGCTAAAGATTAACAACATATTAGTGAGTCATAAGATCAATTTAATAGATCATAACTACCTATTCAAAAAAAATTGAATGGAGCAGAAAATTTCAGAGCACATTGCATATAGGATGTTTGTGAAACTTCTGTTTATTTTATATACGTCTGTGGAATATGAGCATGTGCATGTTTGTGTGTGTGTGTGTGTGTGTGTGTGTGTATGTGTGTGTGTATGTAAATGTAGTCATGATCCATAAAGTTTGAAAAAATTTTATTCTAGTCCTTCCCAGCAATCTGTAGAACTAACAACTAAATGTGCTCTCTAACGAGGACTACCACAGTCCACAAAGGGTAAATCCGATCTCATGTAACTAGTGTTATGAAGACTTCATAACGAATCACTGTAAGTAGCTTGTGATACAAAATGATTTCATCACTTATATCATCACATATGGTCATTAAATTTTATTTAATTAGGACAAATAATTTTTACAGCCATTTATTTGATCACAAGTATTTACCCTCTTGTCTGAAATCTTACCAGTGCCACAAGTGAGAAAAGTCCCCACACAGCAATTTTTCATTGTAAATGTTTTTATATAATTGTAATTTTATTAGCTCATGTTAAGCCAGTCAACTCTTGCTTCTTCCACAAAATTTTCTCCAATTATTGTAATCCACACTAACTCCTCTCCTTTCTCCTAACTCCTTTGATATTTAACTCTTAATAGTTCATCATATAGCTGTAACACATCACCCAAATAAAACACACCTCAAAGCTAGGTAGGGATCAAAGATATACAAATGGCCAAGAGAAACCACAAATCCCATACACTTAAACTAGCGCATATTTTTCATAAGAAATACCTCTAGAATCTTGTCTGAAGCTCATTCTTTCTGCTTTGCATATAATTCTACTAAGCATCCTATCTAGCACATGAGAGATTTAAATATTTCTTTAATAAGCAAATGGATAAAACAACAAATGAATTAATATGAAAAAAGGAGATTTCTAAGCCCAAAGAAGCTTAATTGGAAACAAAATGCAAGGGTGGTGCTATAGACTGAATTGTGTGCCCTGAAAATTGATCTGTTAAAGTCCTAGCCCCCAATATGGCTATTTGGAGTAAGGAAATAATTAAGGTTAAATGAGGTTAGGAGGGTGGGGTCCTGATCCAGTAGATCAGTGTCTTTATATTGAGACTCCAAAGCTCACTCACTCATTCTCCACCATGAGACACAGCGAGAAGCCAGCCACCTACAAGCCAGGTAAAGGGCCCTCACCAGAACCTCAGCCCTGGCAAAATGTTGATCTTGGGCTTTCTAGCCTCTAGAACTATGAGAAAATAAAATGCTGCTGTTTCAGCCCCCAACCCCAACTCCTTACTAGGAGCTGTGATCTCTCTCTCTCTTTCCACTGCCACCCCATCTCTCTCACACACATACAACACTTGCATTTTGAACCCAAATTCAAAGTGGTTTGGAGTTATTTAAAGCATAGAAAACAGAAGAGAATATTCAACAGTATTATCAAAAGAGCAAATTCGCATAATGAAGATTTTAAATCACTGAAGAGATTGTAATACATTCAGTATTCTATTTACCAAAGTGGCTAGAAGTTAAATATTTTGTTATCTCTTTTCAAACTGAAAAAGGCAGTGTCACAAAATACTCTTTCCCACAAGGATTTCTGTAGCTGAATTTGGTTGCCATCATTTCATCAAATGTAATTTCACCTCCATGACTTGATTATGGGCAATCTGAGGGCAGCAATTACCTGAGGTGCTTCAGAAATTATTAGTTGAAAACAATGTCAGAAGATTGTGAGCCCTACACCTTAGAAATGGATAAATGGATCAACATTCATGCAATGATTGGATGAATTTTAAATATTGTCCTTTACTTGATAAACTAATTTAAATAAAAATGTATAAGCCAAATACAGTTCTGTGAATGATACAGAAAATTTATAACATTAAGCATTTTCTAAGAAAGAACAAGTCTATTTTATACAACCGAGGTCTTTTCAGTAAATACAAACCCCTGTAAGGTATAGACTCACTCAGGACTAAATCCTGGGATTTGAGAGCTTCAGATGCAAATACTCATCTCACCTAATAGGGACCCATCTGGCTTATTAACCACATTTTAATGAAGAGCAGAATTCTATTCCATAAATGGTTTGCATAACACCTACAGCTCATTTTCATGAAGAATTTATGCAGAGTGTTGTTCTCATATAACTAATATGCATCCATTTGGATTACGGTCTTTACAAAGACCACTCACCACAGTTTTCAAAATAGACAAAGAATAAGAAATATATATGTGAACAAGAGAGGACAGGAAGTTTTCCAAAGGGTTTGTATATGTCTTAACTTCACAATTTTGACCTTAAAAAAACATGGCTTTGCCAAACTCCGCTTTATTTTAAGGTAATTTTTGGTTTTATACAGAAATTTGGCTGAAATTGGAAACATTACTAAGGAATATTTGTGGAGTCTTCTTCAAACTATATGGAAACTATATTCTTGCCTGGTACATATGAAGATATATATATATATATATAACTAGGAATAAGATTAAAATACTTCTCAGTTTTTGTTTGCTTTTTTGGTAACAAAAATGTGTGCATATTTCTAAGATGAATACATTTCAACCTACACATTTTAAAGCTGTAGCAATCAGGCCAAAGAACACTGAATCTATCAAAATCAAATAAACTTTTACCTTTTATATCACAGTCTGTTTAAATTAGTGAACAACAGTAGTTTCCAGGGCTTTACCAGAAGTATGAATTCTGACAGCTCTTTTTGTCAGTCTCTGTTAGAAATAGTGTTGGAGTTGAAATAGTAATTTATAGAGTAATAGTTTTAAATCAGAAGATATTGAAAAGTGATACTGCATAAACAGATCAAGAGATCATTTTGACATGCACTGGGTATACTTTCCTCTTCACTGGTCTCAAAATAATTTCAGGGATGTACAGAAGGAACTGCTAAAATTCACAAATAATATAAGATATAGCTTTATAAAAATATATAAAATAGCTTCTGATACTACTTCACTTACAAAAAACTGCAAGATCCTCTCACTGATCATGAAGTCATGCAAAATGTTTTGCAGGGAAGATGTGAAAATGCTAATCTAATGACAGCAACAGTCCCCAAGAGGACAAGCCGCCAAAATTATGCAGTGGAGGGCAGTGGAAAAGGACCAGAATTGGCATATTTGCTAGCAAAGCGACAACCATTATTAAACCAATTCTATTCTGCTTTACCTCAATATTCAAATCAGAAGGAAATATCAATTAACAGTTAAATCATTTATAATTTAGCACATCAGAGCATTTGTTACCCAGTGCTTCTCAATCTTTGTCACAGCATGGCACACACAGAAAATGATGCTATTTGAATAGCAGAGAGAGATAAACAGATAAGATAATTGCCTCCACAACTTCAACCACCGTAGGCTGCCCCAGGGCTAAGGGGACAAATACCTCTCAGTCATCCATAAAGAATTCTTGAACACACAAATTAGAAATCTCCTAACCAACTGAAAATGGTAATGTGTACTATAACAATATCCCAAGTTGACATACATTAGCTTCCACATGCCAAACAAAATTTAAAAATATTCACTGAATGTCTACTATGTGCCATGGTCTATTTTTAATGATGGAACCAGTAGGCAGATTTGAACATCAGGCTAAATCCTAATTTCACTCTGCAGGCAGCAAAGTGCAATGAAGTATTTGAGCACAGAAAAATAATTCAAGGAAAAAAAAAGTTTAAAAAAATTTCAAGATGCATTTGAAAGATGATGCTAGAAAGATATTTCAGTCCTAACTGTATTTTTTATTTGCTTTGGGAATTAGTTGAATTAAAAAGTTTATTGAGTAAGGTCTATAATTGTTCACTAAAAGGTAAGAGGAAGAACAAGAAATCGGATTGACTGTGGTATTTCAGTGAGTTTAATTTGGCAAAAAAAAAAAGTCTGGAATTCTGGAAAGGAGAGAAACTAAAGCTGAGGGACCCAGGGTGTAGTGGTTGTCAGGTAGTCAGTGCTTCCAGGACAGGAATAAAAAAGAAACAAATTGCAAAAGATAGAAAAAGGAACAGAAAAACACAACTTTATGGCTAATTACAGTTGTGAACAGACATAGGAAGCAGAAAGAAAAATTGAAGTTGTGTATAGTTTTCTGATCTAGAACATAAGAAATATGTTACATCATTATTAGAGTCAGCTTAAGAAAAAACTGATAAATTAGATTTTAGATACTTCAAGTTCAGGTGGCAGGACATTCAAGGATTAGGCAAATATGTTGTAGAACTTAAAAGAGAGGTGACATTTTAAACTGTAACTATGCATTAGCATTCCAAGAAAAGCAAAGTGATGTTTATGAGTCAAATTCTACAGTCCCAGTGACAATAGTGTTAAAATAGAAAAGCGTACGCAGGTTCAAAAACATGCCATATAAAAATGTTTATTCCACAAATCTCTTCCAACTATCCACAAGTTATTTATTCAAATAATATTCAGCAAATATTTAAATGCCTTCAGTGGCAGGACTGGGACATACCAGGGAAGACACAATTAACTTGGTCCTTGACCTGATGGAGCTTGCAGCACAGTGGGAGAGACCAACAGTAAGCAAAATGGCATGCAAATAAATATGTAATTGCCAACTGGGAATAAATGTTGTGAATTCAAATTTAAAATGCCAGAAGAAATTTTTATTGTCAAGTCATAAATCTGCTATGTACTAAATTCATGTTTTTAAAATATTCAAGGAGCCAAAAATTACATATTTAATATTTAGTGTTGACCTTAATTAGATACTTAATTTACATTCAACTTTTTAATTGCAAAATTTTATTATTTTTGAGAAATTTATAATTCACATGAACAGCATAACCAAAGCTGAGTCAGGTGTCCCTTTTAAAAGCACCATAACTATCTCTGTCCTTATTCTTCCATAATGCTGTATAGTTTTCTGCTTATGAGACTATCTCCCTTCCTTGACTTTAAACTCCTTGAGAGCATTAAACAAAGCTTAAATGTTAGTATATCTGCAAAAGCCTAGCATAAGGTCCAGTGCCTTGGCAGCACCATAGAATGAACAGGTGATTGAATGAATAAATGACTGTGAGCTGGAGAAAATCACCAGGAGAACCTCCATATTTTTATTTTCATCCTTCATCATCAATACCAAAAATTATTAAACATCTGCCATAGATCAGGCTATAATAATTATTGCATTACAAGGAAGCACAAAATACAGTGCTAACTCTCAAAAAGTTTATAATTTAGGGACACAGACATACAAATCGCATAGGATTTCATAGTTCACAAACTGTCTTAACGTACAGTATCTCTTATTATCATCATAATAGCCTTATGAGAGAAGAAGGGCAGATATTAACTCTTATGATTCTGATGAGAAGACTGAGACTCATAGATGTTAAGTGCCTTGTCCAAGGCCTTACTTGAGTTCTAGTACTCACTTTTACTCCTCTGCCTCAAACTGAATTGGACACTGCCTTACTCTGGTATACTAGAACTCATGTAAGGCAGTGTCTAACTCAGTTTGAGGCAGAGGAATAAAAGATAAGTTTCAGAAGTGGGTAAATTGTAGCTTAAATACCAGATTCGTTCTTCAAGTTAACATCAATTCAGCCACAAATCTCTTACCTTAGATGCTAAAAAATAGTTATGTGTGAAATATAAATAAAATCAGCACTAATAATATAATACATTTAATCTGAGATTTAAGAATGTTACTTTAATTGTCTTCATAAAAAGTAACAGCCAAAGGGTTTATATTTTCTAAGAGCCAATGTAAGTATTGATATATGCGTTTTTTTTAATAATTTGTATATTTTCCTTTTATGCAATAAATGCAAATAGTATTTTTTTGAAATAAGTAGTAGTGATAGCTAATGACTACTAGTAATGTAGTTAAAAGTTCTATTTCAAGCTCATACAACAACCAAACATGAGGAACAAGGAAAAAAGTCTTAAAATTGCTCAAGTGACTGAGCAAATTTAAGGCAGGCACCTTTTATTGCCTCCAGCTCATATCCTTCTTTGAGAACAGCCCCTCCCCTTCTTTCAGCCATTTTTCTATGCTATTCTTCCCATCAGGGCTAACTGGACCAGTAGTACGTAGATTACTCACCCAAGCAAGGCAATCATATTTTCCCTAGAGAACTTGAACTGCAGGACACAGAAATTGGGGAGCACAGTTGAGAGGAACAGTTGTGTAAATGGAAGGACTAAAGGAAAATCCATAGACTTCCTTGCCAAAGATCCAGGAGCTGCCTTGACCTTCCATTCCTGAAGCTTGCATGTTTCATTTATGTACCTCAGTGTCCTTTCAAAATATTTCTTTAAAAAATAAAAACCAATTCTACATGTAAAATATATAAATCTTCATACATATATAAAGTCCTCATATTTCATTTTTAGTAAGACTAGGTAGAAATGAATTATGTCCCTTTCAAAATGTATTTATTTATAAGGGAACAGGGAGGGGAGGAGCCTCTAATCCTACAGAGTTGAAGCAATTGATCAGAAACAAATAATAGAAAAGATATAGTGGATGGGATCTTGGAGTTTAAAAGAGCCACATTTCTAAATTCATTAGATTATTACTATGACAATCTGAAAAATCATATCATTAAACAAACTTTTCTTTGATATATAGGAACATCCTTCACCAATATCAACCTCAATTTACAATGGGTACATGACACAATAGTGCCATGTTTGACTGTATTAGGTTACAAGTTTTAGGACGTGTGAATGAAATGCTGCCCCAAGGCAATCATTGCTATTCAACCATGGACTTCAATATAGATACTGAGAGAATAGTTCCCAAATCATAGAAAAAAAAAGAAAAAGAAAGAAAAAAATCTTGCATTGGAACCGAGTCATAGAAAAAAAAAAAGAGAGAATAGTTGTAGCCTCTAAAGTTGCTTTTCTGAAGCCTTTTTTGTGCCACTTTTGACAGAGGTTCCTTGTGTTAAACAGTCATAACAGGATAAGGCAAAGGTGGTAACTTTATGAAAGACAAGTCTACTAAAATTATTTTATAGCATTGTTCTGATTAAAATAACCACATTTTATTTAATTAGTGACTTGTCAGGTTTCTATTTCAAAGTGTATTAAGCAATAGAGACCTCTTCAACATTAAGTAATGTCTATTTTGTTGATTTTAAGAATTATGTTTGATTTTAAATTTTTAAATAAATTTTATTGTGTATATTTGAGGTCTACAACATGGTGTTACAGAATACATACAGGTAGTAAAAGAGACAGTAAAATATGAAGCACATTAACGTACCTATCATCTCATACAGTTTTATACCTTTTTATAACAAGAGCAGCAAATTGTATTAGGAATTTTTGTTAAATAAGTATATTTTAGTTTTTCCATTTTTAAACACTATTTTTCATAAGATACTAATGTTTTAAGATTTATGTATTTGAGGAATAAAATTTCTGGGTTTTTGTTCTGTTTGGCTAACACCAAGGATAGCTTTCAACAAATCTGTCTGTGAAGTCTTTCTCAGGGTACACTGACCCCACTATTGGTTAGTTAGTGCTAATGCTAGATTTACAATTGATAGTATCTGTTTCTGAAAATAACTAGTTGAGACAAAGCTCAAAAAAAAGATATTCTAATATTTGGGGAGCTTCATTGCTGAATTTAAAAAGTCATGAAACCAAAAAGATCAGTTAATAAAACACCCCACATGCTGAATAACTAAAGTATTAAAGTAGCAATAGTAAAAATTTTAAACCTCCTTGTAAACCGCTAGTCCATAAAATTTAATATTAACCATAAAACAAATTTACCATAATTCGAAATACTTTATCCTGAGATAAAATGGGTAATGGAAAAGTCTTATTTATTGAAAAATAGATTAAAATGTTTCAATATCTTCACTTACAAAAGTGTGTGCAGATGAAAGAAAAAATTTTTCTCCTGCAAAATACCTTCCTTAAAATTGAACTTTATTCAAGGTACTCTCTTGTTATCCCATAGTTAACTGGTTTGCATGAAAATAATGTGCAAATGAAAGTAGGAGATTCTACAATTAATATGATAATTTATAGTCTGGAGTGTTCAGTATAAAAATTAAATTTATTTTAAAGAAAATTATTTTATATCTGATCTTTTTGGTCATCAAATCTTATAAATTATAACAGTCTTATAAATTATAACAGTATAAAAATTCTATTTCATCATTTTTGCCCCAGAGTGTTTTTTTATGTCTAAAAATAAAGTCAATTTGTATTCATAGCTCACAAATAATTTTCACACAATACACATTGTCATTTCTTCTGCTTTAGCATAAATAACAGCTAAAGCACTAGCTGGGTGAGGTAACTATTTTGTAGGGGAAAGTCCACGTTCAATCTATGGTTGAATTTAAATTAATTTTTAATCTGTGAGAAGGAACTGAATAGGCTATTACTTGTCCTGGGCCTATTTATCTATATAGGAGGCTTTTTTCATTATAGGTAAGGCAGTGGTAGAATTTCGTCAGTGCAGTGGCAAGATTACTTAAGAGATATCCACAGTCTGATCTGTCAGGGAAAAAATGATATGGGAGGCTTAAAAATACAAATAGACAACCCCATATTTTCTCCTATCTGTTCATCTCTGCAGGTAGCAAGGTGTTTATGGTAACATGAAAGTTAAGATCATGTCTTCCTTTCTCTTCTCAAGTTCTCTGAAGTGGTACTGCTTGTTTTGAAAAAAAGAGGCAGCCAGGCTCCTCTTCTCTGAGGGGAGACAGCTTCATTTAGAAAAAGAAAGTATCTACAGCTCCCCCTTCCCTCTGTCCCAGTCTACACTCATGGGGCACGCAAGTGCCAGCATATATGAACATAAAACAATGACAGTTACTATGAACAAGAAAGGAAGAAATCTAATCTGTCCAGCCCACACTTTTCTTAGAAATCCCAGGTTTACTCCATCTACCAAAACAGAGGAACCAGAAACCAATAGAGTCTTTTTTTTTTTTTTTTTTTTTTTTTTGGTAGAGATATGACCTCACTATATTGCCCAGGTTGGTCTTGAACTCCTGGGTTCAAGCAATCCTTCCACTTTGACCTCCCAAAGTGCTAAAATAGCAGGTTTGAGCCATCATGCCCAACTCCAGAAGGTCTTAATGCTAGATATCAAGACCAACCACTTCATTTTTAGATAAGAAAAATTTAAGCTCAAAGGTATAAAGTGATGTGTTCAAATTCTCCCAATCTTCATCCAACAAGTTTATTTCTGGGACAAAGCTCTGCACATGCCCCATGGCAGACCACAACTGCCACATTCTTTTCTACTTGGGGCCTTTGCTCCTGCTTTTCCTTTTGCTGTTCCCATCTCTTCCTAAGGCTTCTTCTCAGTTCACATGTTTCTCCCGAGAAACACCTTGCCTGACCACTCTAACTAGCATATGTTTATCACAATTTAAAATTATCTCTTAATTTATTTGTCTCCTCAATCATTGTCTCTCCTTTATACTGGAATATAAGTCCCATGAGGCAGAGACAATTAATTATTTTCTTCACACACTGTGTGGTATAGGGTCTGGCACACAGTAGCTGTTCATTGAATATCACTTGAACCAAGCATTGCTAAAAACTAAGGCACCAGTAAAGACAAATGAGCCAAGTTTCTGTTCACCAGAAACCTATGATCTAAAGGGGAAAGTGACTACTCAAATAGGTCCACCAAAGACAGAATTGAATAAAAATAAAATAAAATAAAATAAAAATCAGGAATATACCTTATGAAGAAAGGTACAAAATGCATAACTCTAAAGCCAGAAGTTTCTTAGAAGAGGCAGACATTTTTTTAGCAGGGATATGATTTGACTTTAACAGAGATTCTAGGAGGAAAGAACATTCCAGGGAAAAAAAGCGTCTTGACCAAAACCATGGAGAAGATAGATATTATATTTGGGAAATACCTGGCAACAGCATGAGAAATGGAGAGAGCCAAAGACAAGTACAGAGTAAGATAAGTACATTCCAGATCCCTTGACCACATCCTTCTCTCCAGCTCATGATGCCAGTTTCTACAGTTCTCTTCCTTCCATGCCAGCCCAAACATCATGATGTCACTTGAATCTCTCTCTTCAAAGAGGCTCATACTCAGTTTTCTATTCCACCTGCCCTTCAAAGCTCTGATTTTAGTCCCCATAGATGTCCCCTCTTTTTATACCTGGGATGGCAAAACTCAGTCCATGAGTAGATCTATACCCCTGTCTGGGTACTTAACATTTCTTGGCACCCCCTTCTGAATCCTTTATGGAACTTACCAGGTATGTTTATTCATGCAAGTTGGCCGCTGGTTGTGCAATCCAGGTGTCCTGCAGCAAATGCCTGGTTCTATGTGTCCCTGCAGGTGTCTTTGCTTCACACTCAGCTTCCTTCCTCTTGCACAGCACCCATCACAATATTCTACCTATTGGATTACAGACTGTGTCATTGGACTATATGATCTTCAAGGATTATAACTTAAATCTAATAAATTATGTCTCTCATTCATTTTCATGTTTACCACATTTCATGATACATTCTTCTAGGCACTTAATATATATTTCCTGATTTAATAAGTAAATGAATGAATAATAGTACAATATATTAGGAGAGAATGAGATGAAGGGGGTTGAAATTTCAAGTTGAAAAGTTTGTATTTCTCAACATTGGAAAGTGATTTAAAAACTCAGCACAGTGATGGCTCACGCCTGTAATCCCATCACTTTGGGAGGCTGACGTCAGGGAGATCACTTGGGGCCAGGAGTTCAAGACTAGCCTAGGCAACATAGCAAGACCCTGTCTCTATAAAATAATAGATGAAATTAGCCTGGCATGGTGGCATGCACCTGTGGTCCTAGCTAATCTGGAGACTGAGATGGGAAAATGTCTTGAGCCCAGGAGGTTAGGCTGCAGTGAACTATAATCACACCACCACACTCCCTCCTGGCAACAAAGTAACTATCAAAAAAACAAACAAACAAACAACAAAAAAAAAAACTCAACATAATCAGATATGTGTTTTACACTAATTCTGGCAGTGGATCTCTGATGATGTCTGATATGGAAGACAAACTGCAGAAGAGAGAAACACGTGGCAAGTAAATCAGTTAGTAGGCCATCACAAGTGTCTGAGTGAGGATGCTATGGGCTGTGTTAAGACAACAACCGAAGGAAACACAAAGATGGTAATTTAAATGGGTAAATGACAAATTCAGTTTAAATATAAATACTTTCAATGCTTCTAGTGTTTGTATTGGGTTATTATGATTTTCCTTATAACACTAACATTCTGATATACGTAATCGAGGAATTCACTGGGGTTTCTTTGAATCTAAACCTCCCAATGACTTTCCATGATAGTCAATCATGGTACCAAGAGTCATTTCATGGTCAGTACATAGTCAGTGTGAAACAGCTCCAGAGCCCAAGATGTATGCCTGTAAAAGCAAGGAGAAAAATGTCTAAGAGTCAGACAGAAATGGGACTAGAATAAAGAAAGACACAAAGAAAAAGAGAATGCCAAAGGCAAAAATTACATTCCCCTAGCTTTTCATTTGGCAACATTTAGCACATCATACAGTTAGCTGCTCACTTTGCAGTCTTTTCAAAGGAGCAATGGGTATTTGAGCACTTTGTTGTACATTGGCTGAACTTTGCCTTCATGGTGCCTTTACTCTGGAAAGGGGTAAAAGAAGAGTAGGAATTTTCCATAAGAGAAGATCTGGGTGTGGATCCAAGATGGCCGTTTAGGAACAGCTCAGGAGTGCAGCTCCCAGTGAAAGCACAGAGGGTGAGTGGACGCCGAGTTTTTATTGCCCACAGACTAGGAAATTCCTGGGCAGAGGTGCTCCACGGTCACCAGCGC
>NW_016107687.1:1952719-1998787 GCF_001604975.1 Cebus imitator | reverse complement strand
AAAAAAAAAAAAAAAAAGAGAAGATCTGACCAAATAATAGTCTATTCAAAGGGTTTTCCCCCTTGAGTTTGCAAGTAAGGGATTGCAGTGTCTTCGTGTTATTTTATCATCTCTTCTCCATTCACCCTGGCTAAAAGGCATGTCCTTGTATTAAACTCTGAGAGAAAAAAAATCAAACTTGATTTAATGTTCTATGTTTGACAACAATATTCAATGAAGTAATTTGTATGATTTATAAAGATATAATTTCCTCTGAAAGAAATTATATATGCTTAAAATAATTTTATGATACAGCATAGTTGTTTTAAAACTGGCATAGAGACATGCTTTAAAAATTATCTTTGCTTTCAGAAAGGAAGAGTTTAAAGATCATAAATACTAAAAGAACAAAATGATTTTTTTAAAAAATCAGGGGGAGATTTATTGAGGCCAGAGTACAAATAGAGACCATCTGCATTTTCATAAAGATTACAAAAATCAATCTATTGATCTTAGATTAAATACTTGAAATAAATACTATACATATAACACAATTCAGTTATAACATTACAAATTCAATATATTTTCATAATGTTTAAATTAAATATACAAATATTTTGGACAAGAATTAGTTTCATTTCAATTATTTATCTCTCAAGTGTCTAGAATTCTAAGTAGCAACCCTGGTACAGGCATCATTGCAAATAGTATGTATCATGAATATATACACTCTACAATTCTTGCCATTTTTACTTATTCATTTTGCGCTAACTAAAAAATACATTAGAAATGTCTTTCTCATGCTTTATACTTAAAATACAGTAAAATTAATCATCACATGAGTTTCATATATTATTTTCAGAACTGAACAATTCAAAGCCACAAACAAATTACAATATAAGAAAAATTACACTAAAGTTTGAAAGACCTTTTCACTAGAAGCAAACAAATATAAGCCAAAATAATGGCTCTAAAAAACAGAACTTGAAAATGCCTGCTAGTACTACGTCTTGTGTTCAAAATGATCGCATGTCTTGAACTAGACACTCTAGGAGCCAAAATCTTAAATGCCTGTAGGTTCCAGGCCGACAGTATAAAGGCGGAGGGGTTAATCCATGTGAAGACCATGGTAACCCAGAGAAAACAAGCTTTGACTAAAAGGGGCAGCTTCCACCAACTCAACACATAGTAAAGTCGACTCAATATTGGTAGGTCATCTTTAAGAAAAGAGGAAATCTTAGGACAGTTTATGAAATCACGTGATTATTAATATTGACAACCAATTTTTTAACTGAATAATATTCAGGACAAATCTTTTACTCAAAAGTTTCTCTGATGACAGAATGTAAACCTTAAACAACAAATGTTACCTTCCATGAATCACTGTATGATTTTAAGTCAATGTGATTCCATATAATCTAAAACACTGTGTGCAACAAAAAATTTAAATCAATTCCAAGATTTATCACAAAAAGGAAAAAAACAAACCTATGTGTCCCGCTTTATATTTGGCAGCTCAAAAGATTTTTGTAGATTCATAGAGGGAATGAGAATTCAAGGCTTGCCACAGATGTCTTATTTTCTGTGTCTAAACAGCTATGTTTATTAAAAAAACCTTAATTGTTTTAGAAAGAATTTCAAGGTAGTAAATGTTAATAGTCCCACTTACAGTGATAAAATGAAGCTACAGATCTTCTCCAAAAGAAGTGGTAAAAAGGAAAACAGAAAAACCGCTCATTTCACTTTCATATTATTCTGCATACTAAATTAAAATCACACAGCAAAACATTTGTAAATGACCTACTGAAAATGGCACAGTGTGTCTATCAACTTGTATGCCAATCTAATGAACTTAACCAATTACCAATCATTTCACCTACTACCAAGGAAAAGGTTGTGCTCTTAAGATTTTTGTTGTTGTTGTTGTTGTTTGTTTGTTTTTGTTTTTTTTTTAAGGGCAAGCTTATTTTAGCCTTTGTAGTGACCTATAAACAAAAAGGGCATCTATGATACAACAAAAACATTTCGCTCACTACCAGACATAGCAACCTTCTGCATGTACAATCCCTTCTTACTTTGAATACTACATTACTTTAAGGAAATTTTGTATTCTTAGCATTTCATTAATGACCCCATTTGGTTTGATGCAAAAAGAGGAGAAAGTCTGATCTTCTAGCACCACAATGGGGTGGGAAATTTGTAAGCATTCCCTCTACTATCTTCAAGGAAATTCTGCTCCAACACCTCAAACTCCATTTTCTTGGAGGCTTGGGAAAGGTAATCACTAAACGTGAGGGAAAAAAAAACAACTTTATAATTTTTTAGCATGCCCAGAATAGGTTGTCTAGCACTTTAGTTTGGCAGCTTTTGTTTTGCTCTTGAAATCTGGAGCCTCAGTAAGAAGCTGAAACAAGAAGAATTCTATTTTTACAAACCATTTCATGTTTAAAGGCTTATTAAGTCTGGGTGTAGATGCATACAGTAAAGAAGTTCCAGTGTGAAACTCTAGGATAAATCCAATGTCTAAGGGTAAAAAGACAAGAAAAGTTACTCAAAGGGGCAGGAAATATTAATCCATGAAAGGCAAAAATGAAGAAAAGTTTAGGAGAAAATGTGCCAAGGGTGCTTAGATTCCACAAAGAGATTAAGATGAAAATAGAGGAGGAGATTTTATTTGAAATCATTCCTCACAGAAGTAGGAAACCAGTCACCTTTGAGATTAGAGGTGGTGGGGTGCATACTAGACAGGGGTCTTGCGTTGATACAGCCATCTGTAGCAGCATTCAGCAGTCTACGTTTTCTGCCCTTAGCTTTCCACTCCATTTTTGCTGTTCTCCTTGGCCTAAGGTAATATTCATTCAACTCACCTTAGGAAGTTGTTAATTCTCTACCACAACACCTCTTAGTACTTTTACATCTATTGTTAGAGACAGACCCCAGCAAACTTCAGGGAAGGTGTGACCCAGGAGATCACATATATTCCCCCAAAACTGCAAGATTTTGCTAATATATTTTTGTAGAAACCAGAGGTATGTTTGAAAATGAATTATAAATGTCTTAGATCAAGGAGAATAGAAGATAACATTAGCTTAAGTTTGAGTTTCTTAAACATTTAGATATGTACTGACCATATAAGCCAGCAATTCCATTTTAGTATTTGGTCCAGAGAAATGATAACATATGTCCATGAGAACTCATAAATGAATATTCACAGCAGCATTATTCAGAATATACAAAAGCTGGGAAAAACCTAAATGTCCGTCAACTAGTGAATGAATATACAAGCAGTGGTATATCCGTGCAATGGAACACTACTCAATAATAAAAAGAAACAAACTACTGAAAAACACAACATTATGCTAAGTAAAAGAAATTTTACTTAGCAAATAATAATAATCATACTGTATGATTTCATTTGAATGAAATTCCAGAACAGGCAAAACTAACCTATCATGATGAAAGTTAGATCAGTAGTTGCCTGGGGATAGGGAGTTAGGGAGATTAACTTAAGTGGACACAAGGAAAATTATTGCATAAATTTCAAAAGTCTTTGATCCATATACTTAAAATGTATGAATTTTATTTTTTTAATTTATAATTCAATAAGTTGATTTTTTAACAGATTACATGGAATTTATTGATATGAGTACACTTTCTGGAAATTCTGACCTTAATTTTTTAGCTCAAGCAGCTGAGAAGTAACTCTAATCATTTTTTTGGTTAGTTAACTAAAAAATTATCATGACCTACAGTTAATTAAGCCAAGAAGCCAGAACTCTCTGGCATTATTGGAAGAATCCAAAAGCTTAAGAAATGGATTTATCACATTCAGATTACACACCCATCCCCATTCCTTAAAGCTTAAAAGGCCTTCACTCACTGCAATGTCAAGAAATACGTCAGAACAGTGAGCAGCAGCATTCTTAAAAACTTCTGTGGTGGAGGTTGCCCTCTGCAGGCTGGGAATGATAGTGGGAGACATCACTGCTGAGACTGGCTCCTGACAAAAATTGTGATGGGACCCCAGGGTGACAGGACTACTTAGCAGCACTGACACACTGGAAAAAAAGTGAGTGCAATCACTGAAATGAACAGCAGGAAAAAGGAATAATCAGAACGGCCTAGTCTGCAAAGATCTTTGCTATGGCTAACCGACCATGATGTCCTTAGAAATAAAATAGGTTCCCTACTAAATATTATTTATATAGTATTTCAGTGTACATAACATAAAGTATCTTAAGAATGGATGGGTAGAAAGCTGAATAATGGGGAAAAACTGACATCCACCCAGTTCTCAGACCTAAGCCAGACCCAGATCCCCTTGGCCAAAGGGGAGATATTGTCCTCTTGAGAACGGACCTTGCAACATAGCCAAAAAAATATATGCTGAATTCTTTTTCAAACCTTCTTCCAAAAGATGTGTATACTGGGGGATAAGTAATATTCAGACCTTTCAAAATTGACTGATTCTAATTCCCAAAGGCCCAATGTAATAAATTGATTTCATTTGTTAATGTTTGCTGACAGCTTTTAAGCCTCATCTCTCTATTTTCCTCTTCTTCCTAGCATCTATGCAAACTGATACAAGGCATCCCCTTTTTAGCACCAGCAGAAGGTTCAAACCACTTTCAGGAGCCCTCACTCTGACCCCACCCTCTGACCACCATAAAAACTCCAAGCTAGTATAGCCATTATGGAAAAGAGTATGGAGGTTCCTCAAAAAACTGAAAATAGAACTACTATATGATTTGGCAATCCCACTGCTAGAAATACAGCTGTAGGAAATGAAATTAATATGTTGAAGGTAGATCTGCACTCCCATATGCATAGCAGCAATATCCACAATAGCCAAGATATGGAAGCAATCTAAGTGTCCATCAAGAGAACGGGTAGAGAAAATGTGAGATAATAGATAGATAGATAGATAGATAGATAGATAGATAGATAGATAGATAGATTGTATGTGTGTGTGTGTGCATGTGTGTGTATCACACACAATGGAATACTATTCATCTTTAAATAATAAGGAAAGTCTGCCATTTGTGATAACATGGAGGAGATTACGCTAAGTGAAATAAATTTCAGGTAGATAGGAGGAATAAGTTCATGAGATCCATTGTACAACATTGTGGCTATAGTTAATAAAGACATATTATATATTGGAAAATTGCTTAAGGAGTAGATTTTAAGTTTTCACACCACAAATAAATGATAACTATGTTGGAGGAGAAGCCAGTTTCTTTTTCTTGTTCTCTCAACCCATTTTCCGCCCAGGGCTACATTGTTTTCCCCAGAAAACTTCATTATAAACCTTTCCATACTCTCTTGATGTGTGTGTGTGTGTCATCTGTCTCAATATAAAAAAAACATATTTTGAGTTGGAGGTTGGTTCTGTTTCTGAGGGATAACCTGAAACACCCCAAATGCCACTGTAATTCACCAACACAGGAGCTGATGGTAATTGTAATAGATAGAGCTTTGCTGTATGCCTCCTCAGATAGATTCCTTAGTTATTTCCTCAGTTTCTGAATATATAATTGAAATAAACATGCTCATCAATGGGCTTAAGTCACTATATTCAGAGATGCTAGAGTGAGATATGTTACGGTAGAAAGAGCCAAGTAAAAGCTCCTGGAACATCCTCTCTCCATTTGGGTAGAAAACCAAACACAATGCTCTACATCCAAGGAAGCTAAACACATGAATGCCACTATCAAAGTCTTGAAAATGCAATTTAGTGCTTTTTATTGCGTCCTCATTTAACTTACCTATTTGGCCTATGCAGATGGTAGATGATCTTGGAGAGTAAAATTTAACCAGGTAATAACTACAGTTGCTGCTGTTTCTTCTCTTGGAGTATCTTATTGGAGCAAATCAATGCAACCCCTGGTACCTTACACACAGCTATTGATTTGACTAATTTTTTTTCTCTATAACAATTTGAAAGTATAATTAGACACAGTTCATTCTCACCCAGAATGGGCAAAACTATGCCTGTACTGTCACCTCAGTGAGTTATATTAACTCTTCTGCCCTCTAACCCAATTTAGTCTGCAGAAATCTTAATCATCTTGGCATCCCACAGAATATCTGGTCCATTTCACTGATGACATCATGCTGGTTGGACCAGACAAACAAAAAGTGACTTGAATCGTTGTAAGACACAGGAATGCCATAAAATAGTAAATAAACTCACGAAAATTCAATCTTGTTACTATAAAGTTTCTCAGGGTCCAATGATCTAGGGCATGTCTGAAAAACATTTCAAAAGTAAAGACCAATTGTACCTTGCACTAATTGTTGCCACAAAAGAGTCATTGAGATCTAAAGTTTTCATTTGATTTTAGAAATAACATATAATATATTGGAATGTGCTGCTCCAATCCACATACTAAGTAACACATAAGTCAGCTCTATTTCAGTGGGGCTTAAGGAAAAGAAAGGCTCTGCAGCAGATCTGGGCTGCCTCTGCAAGCTGCTCTGCCACTTGGGCCATATGACCCCACAAATTTAATGATACTTGTGGTAAATAAAGATGCTGTATAGAGATTCTGGTAAGCTTGAAAAAAATAATTATAGCTCAAACACCAAAATATTTAGAGCAAAGACATGTCTTCTTAATGATTCCTTCTCTTTTGAGATAGACTGTGTAACTGTTATCCAGAGATGGAAAGTATGACCATTAGGAATCTGTGGCTCCGCTTTTTGAAGAGACGATAAAACAATCTTGCCCTCTCTTACTCTGCTTTATGATACTTAGGGTATAACATTGCAATCAACATTTCCCAGATTCCTTTGCCAGCAGACTTCCCATTAGGTTATATCAATAGATAATACAGAAGGAAATTGTTAGTCAAAAATTCATACATTTACATGATCTCATTCAGGATAGAAAAGTATTTTTGAATATACCTTTAATTCATATTGTGGGTTCACAAGCTTTACTCTTGTCATTGGCTTCAAGAATATACATTGGAAGATAATTTAAAATATTTTATAGTGAGAAGATATTAAATCAAAATTAAACTTAAAATTAAATATGTCAAATATTGTGCTTTTGAACTGAGCATACATGTGCTGCAGAAATAATCAATATCGTTGAATCTGCATACTTTAAGTGCAAATATTACTGTCTTCCCAATATAAAACTTCAAAAAATTTGCAATATTAATAATTCAGTTCAACCCACTTTCCACTGAAGAGTTAAAATATGTGCCAGGGAGGCACACAAGAACACATACAAAGGCTGGGTGCAGTGGCTCACACCTATAATCTCAACACTTTGGGAGGCTGCGGCAGGAGGATCACTTGAGGCCAAGAGTTTGAGACCAGCCTGGGCAACATAGTGAAACCTTATCTCTACAAAAAAGAAAAAAAGAAAAACTATCCAGCTATGGTGGTGCGCACCTGTAATCCCAGCTACTTGAGAGACTGAGGCAGGAGGACCACTTGAGACTAGGAGTTTAAGGCTGCACTGAGCTATGATCACACCACTGCACTCCAGCCTGAGCAACAGAGCAACATGCTGTCTCTAAAAATGAAATAAAATTAAATTTAAATTTAAAAGGAAACATATATACATCATGTTTCATAACCAAATTAAAAAATATAATCTTACACTTTTAGGTCACCCAAGGTACTAATGTTTCTATGAGTGTCAAAATTAGCAAATCACTGCAGCATTCCTCAGGAGACTGATTACATATCCTCATATGATTTATCACCCTTGCAAGAAGGGCTTTTGGGGAATCTGCAGCACAGGTTTGTAGGATCTTTGTCCTGGGGCTTGAATGAAGTTTGGTGTTTGCCTTGTGGCATGCAGGTGTCTGTACAACTCACTCAATTTGGTCCTAAAGGCACTCTTGTGAGAAACAAAGGTTAAGAAAAGATATGATAAACAGTGGAAAAGCAAAGGAAGTTAATTATGCCAGTTGAAAGGCCACAGAATTCTGTTTTAGCACCTGCAAAACTATGCCAATATTTATACAACAATCTCCTGGGATTTATGGAAGATGTCAATTTTTAAGACACTCTACCTTTCCTTTATTTTTTTACTTTCAGCCATCTGTGAGTAATATGCGTAGAAAGAGGATGATCTGACAAAGAAGGAAACACAACAAGCTGTAAGACTTTGAGCCTTGTATAACAAAATATGAAAACAAAGATCAAAGCCACAAGGCATACTGGGTGATTGTCTGGTTTTTCAAAAGAACAGCCCAAAGCAAGGAAAAAAATTTCCCAACTTCTAAACAACCAGAGTATCAGCAAAACATAAACAAGAGAGTGTTTATCTTATACCTACCACTGAATCTCCTTGTGTCCTTTTCCTGTTTGAGCCTTTAGCCAGCTGGACACATAGTCAGCGGGGCAGCCTGCTTTAATTTACTCAGAATGAGAGATTATTTTGAAGTTCCAGTGTTACTTTTTATGAAGTCAAATCCAAGAAAATTAACTCACATGGATAAATGTGTAAATCTACAAAAACTAGATATACAATATGATGAAAATGAATTCCATAAAACATACACAAAAATTTCCAAGCAATTTAGATCCTAATGCTGATAAAAGACTTTCAGTCTTTGAAGAAAGAAATTTCATTCTTTGTAAAGACACTTTTATAATGTGGCTGGGCTTTTTCTTCCATAAGTTAAATGTGCACCAGAGGTGACGTACATAACTTCCTCTGAGTAGGAAAGTAGTATCTTCACTTAGCCATACATGAAAATATCTTACTTTCCAGTTTTTCTATATTATCCTTTAATGATAAAAATGTAATATTTTTAAACTATATTGTTAAGTAAAATTTATAAATCTAGCTCAATAAAACATTTTTCCATCAATTCTATAATACGGACTTTTAAAGGTTGCTTTGGTATCCAGAGAAATAAGCACAAAGTGAGTAACAGAGTGTCTTTATCACATTAACCATAATGCTCAATACAGTTTCATACTGATTAATTAAAAAAATTGAAATAGAAAACATTCAATATGTGATTTAAAGACAGAAATGCCAAACAAATTTGATATACTGTCTTTAAACTCTATAATTGTTTTTGTTGCTAGCCATGAACAAAAAGTACTTTTGAAGCTCAATTTCATCTTTAACTCTAAGTACAATTTGAGAAGTATCTTTTAGTTTCTCTTCCTTGCCATCTCAACTGCTATCTCACGTAGGTTTATATATCATCACACAAATCTATTTATTTCACTAGATCTGCTCCTAATATTTGGGGGATCTGAACTAAGAGTACAAAGAAATCCATACACCATTTGTCTAAATATTTAAAAGTCATTAAATCAAGCTAACAAACTACTAAATAAAATATATGCTGTCTTTCTACCTTGAAATAGATGATTCATAATAATCAGACAGGCCAAGTTCGAATTTAGGGTTTTTGGATTCCTCAAAGTTCTATAGATACTACAGGAACTACAGGAACCTGATACTACAGGAAACGCCTGTTCCTAACCTTCATCCTATGGCCTACCCTCTTTCTCCTCCCACCATCAACTCCAACATATACCAAGGTGTCCTGCATGGGCATTCAGCCTGCATGACCAAATTCAGTCCTTTCATTCCCACAGCAGATGGCTATACATTGGCTGCTCTTAGGGCACAGGTATGTGTAACAGGCTAACATGGTCCATCCTTAGGAGGAAAGACCTTGAATAAAGGCCTATACAGACCCTGAAAATGTGCTTGGAGCCATCTCGGCAGAGAATTCTGGGGTTCTAAATACCCAGGTGCTGGGGTACAGGCCCTAGATGGACATACCTCTTGTCCCTTGGAGGATACACAGCTGGAGGACAACCCAAAGGGGCTCTCATAAGCACAGGTCCCAGGACAGGGGCCTCCTTTATTCCAATCCATTGGTGATACTGAATTGTCCTGCCTGCTCAACCATCTTAAATTCACTCTACATATAAATGTTATGTCCAGAATTACATTACTTCTCAGTTCATAATTACATATTTGCCTTCTCCTGAATTTCCTAATATGGTAATTTTAAAAGCATCATAATTCAAATATTTGTTTAACCTAGAAATGTTAGGGTCTTAGAACTTTAGAGTCCTAGACTCTTCCCCCACTATTTGTCTTCAATCTTAATTTTTTTAGCTGAAACATCAGTAAACTGTTTTCCATTTAAGCTGCCATTATACTAGCTAAAGCCTTCATTATTTTTCTACACTATATCAATAGGCTCTTAAATGGTTTTCCAGGACATGTCATGTCCTAGCTAAATTCATCCCCTGCTCTTTTAAAAGCACATTGGTAATCAAGTCACTATTATTTTTAAAAAGCTTTCATAGTTGCCCACTGCCAAAGAATAAAACTAGCACGAGTTCAGCATAGACAGTCTTTTTCAATGTGGTCCCAGCCAATGAGCAGCCATTTCTCCCTGAACCCATCCTGCCTTTTTCTTTGGCCACACTAGGCTACTCATCATTCTCAGAATATTTTATGCCTTTTTCACTTCCTAATTTTTGCTCATGCAATTTCAACTGACTTGAATGCCTTTCTCCAGTTCAGATGCATATGAATTCTTTCTCATTCTCTAAAGCCAGCTCAAATATCTCCACCTTCCCACAGATTTCTTTGAGCCCTAGACAAACTTAGTAATTAATTCTTCCCTCATCTGTGTCCTGATTGAATTTTATGCCTTTCTTACAGCATATATCAAATTCATTACGCCTAACTTTCTTACAGCATGTATCAATATCATAATTCATATTAATCTTAGCTGAATGACAGAAGTGATTTTTGAATTTACATTAATTTTCTCTTAGTTTCATTTCCCCAGAAGCATACCCTGAGACAAGGATTTGTGTGCAAATAATTCATTTAAGAAGTGTAGGAATTACTGCTATACAGTAGGGAAGTGAGACAAGAAAAGGAAGCCAGCCAATAAGGTTTACATCATCAAGCCAAATAATACTGAGGGCAACTAGAGCTTAGGACATACACCTTCCCAAAGGACAAGGTGGCTGAAGTATACTAACTCCATCATCAATGGCTACAGGCTGCTCCCAGAGAGTATTCATTCCCCTGTACTTCTCCCTAGCTTTATAGAGAGAGTAGCCTTCCTCTTTTGAAGAAAAACTCGAGCACAGAAATACAAATAGTTGAAGTTATGGTAAGCACTGTATTGAGACAATTAACAGGTGCTCAGAAGCCCAAATCTAGAATTCTATTGTTTCTATGGCATGCTATGCAAAAAGCAAGAACCAACAGCTTATGATTCCTCCATTAACTACCGATTTGTTCCTTAATCTTTAGCTGCATTAACTCTGCTGAAAGAGCAAGGATTCATCAACCACTGTGAAAGTTCTACTTTACTTAATCCTCATAGCACTTAGAGGTAGCTATTATTACCATCATTTTACATTAGAAAGCGATGTTCAGAGAATTTAATTCATAGAATTTAAGTCAAAGAATTTAGACCATAGAGTTAAGAAGATTCAGAAAAAGCACTTGAACCCAGGTACTCTAAAAAATTCAAATGCTTAATTAAAAGATCTTAGAAGAACTAATCTGGCTATTTATTTTCAAATCAAAATGTTAATCAAACTAGACATGTTTTGCCATTTCTGTGCCTAATTTTTAAAAACTTCATATTTAATCTATATTTTTAAAATCTTTAGTTACTTGAAATTATAAGCTACAATAAGAATTTATTTAAAAAATGCTTTGCTATTGTTTTCAAAAATCAAATATTAAAATATCATAGTCCCACACTAGTAAGGAAATATACAAAATTGTATTATAAAATACTAGAAACATGTTATAAACGCCTAATAGATGCTATTATTAATATTAGAAATACTAATGGATCTTTAACTCTAAAAGTAGTACCTCAATTTGTGCTTAATATTGTTAAAGAAAACATTAAACATAAATAAATAGCTATTAATATATGTGGAGTCTATCTGTGAAAACCATTCAGAAATTTGAAATAGATTGCTTTATCCTTGTCATAAAAATCCTAGTCACTATATTTTTAAGTGATATTTTTTATTTCTCCAAATTTTATAATTTACTTTCAACCTTTTTGGAAGCATGCAGAGGATAAAACATTAAAACAAAGATTTTAAGATCTACAGTACAAGCACAGCTCATAGCTCCATGTCATACCCTCACAAATAATCATTAGGCCAGTCCAGCTGTTCAATCCCCCAAAATGTGGAACAAATTCTTCAAAGCATTTGGATATGATTTGTCCCGACAAACAAATTGTTCTATAAATATCAAGAAGCTAATATATGTTGAGACTAAGTGGGAAATCATCCAATGGTATTTTAAAAATTAACTATTTTGCTTAAAAGCTCAGTAGAAAAATAGTTAATACTTATTTTTTATTTAAGATAAGTATTAAAAATAAGTATTAAAAAATACTTATTTTTGATTTAAAATAAGTAAAAAAATGAATATTGTGGTTCTTGATGATTTCTGGGCAAAAGGTTAACTTAAATAAGTTTTTTCTTAATTTTTTAAATAAAAACTTAAGATGGAATCAGCAATTATCTTAGACATTTACTCATAAGGGTATGTGCGTGTGTGTGTGTGTGTGTGTGTGTGTGTGTGTGTGTGTGTGTGTAAAATTCATACTGAGTCATTCTTTCTTCCACAAATTTAACTAAAAATCTTTGTTTTTCCTCTTAAAAAGAAAAGAAGAAACAAACCAAACCAAACCAGACTTACTAACCAAGGAAAGATCACCAACACAGAATATTAAAGCAAAAGTTCTAGGTGTTTGGAAATATCTAGAAAAAGTCAATTTGTGTATATTTCAGTAAAACAAAAAAATATTTATGATGTATTCCAAGCATGGGATTTATCAATCAGAGTTCTGACATGTTTAATAATTTATCTTGATAAGAATATAAGAAGAAAGAGAGAGAGAGAGAGAGAAAGGAAGGAGGGAGGAAGGAAGGAGGGAAGGAAGGAGGGAGGGAGGGAGGGAGGGGAAGGGGAAGGGGAAGGGGAAGAAGGAAGGGAGGACAGGAGGGAGGGAAGAGAGGGAAGGAAGAGAAGGAAGAGAAGGAAGAGAAGGAAGAAGGGAAATAGGGAGGGGGAGAAGGGAAAGAGGGAGGGGGAGAGAAAAGAAGAAAAAGAAAAAAGTTAATGATAAATTTGTCACTAAATTACATTTTAAAGACATTCTCATTTTTATAGTCCTATAAGCTGTGGCACGTTCTAAAACATTCATAAAATTCCTTCTACCTCATTTATATTCTACATTTGTAAATTCTGTCTCAAGTAAAATAAGCAATTGGGTGCAACATTTGCAAACTTTTATAAATACTGTTTTAATTACTCTACACTCCTGAATCCTTCTGTTTGGATTCAAGACAGTGATGTCAAACATTTATGAGAGTGTTTATTGCTTTGGAGTGGGATGTGACACTTACATGGCACATCTGTGTATTTTAGAAGACTGCTTTATATAACTCAATCACATACACATAGGATTACAGGTAATTTCACTTTTATATCAGATCAACACAAAATGATTACCAACTTCAGTGAGTGTAATATTTTACAAAATCTCAGCTTAAATGAAAAATATACTTTGCAATTCCAAATGACTTCTGAATTCACTATATTCCCAACCATGATAACAAAGCCAAAAGAAATGTTAGCAATATAATTCAATCTTTTAATAGGGGGAATTCTTAAAAGTCGTGAATTAACATTAATTGGTTTTAGTCTCAGCTTTTGTTTTGTTAATTTATTGTTTATTAATTTATTAACTTGTTCATTTAGTCAATAAATGTTTACTGGGTTTCTTCTGTTGGCCGTCTTCAGGCTGGGCACTGATAATAAAAGATACAACCGTGCCTGCATTTAAGGAATTGCCAGCTGGTGACTTTATCCTCCTTTCCTTTAAAGGAGGTACCCGATATAATCTGAAATGTCTTAATGTATGGCACAAAGTATTATAAATAAATCCTCTTTTAACTGTATAAAATTTGTTTTATTAGAAATTAAATCTCATCCCAATTTACAGAACTTTGACATTATTCCATTTCAGCCATCCACACCTACATTACCACAACCAAGAACAGTTCTACCTCGGGAGTCACACATTTAATTACATTTTTCTGCCCCAAACATTCCATTAATTCACTCTCTCACTACCTTACTTACATTATAAGTGTCATTTCACATCATTAAAATCCTCCAATCCCTTAATCTCTTTCTTTTCACACTATCAATCTTCTTTTTTCATTTCCTTCACTGAACAGCCTATAGTTCATAATCCATCATTTCTCATTGCTAGCTTTCATTCCACCTTAACCCTGAATAAACTCAGAGATTTGTGCTCCTGTTCCTATAGCCAGTCAATAGGTCTCCTGGATTCTGCAGGACACACTACACAACCCTGTTGATTTGTTTCATTACTAAGACAGGGTCTCCAGAGTCACATGGGCCATCAACCAGGAATAACAAACTTTTAAATGTCCCTGGGTTGGATGCCTCTGTCATTTCCCTGAGATTATTTTAGATATTTATGAATGCATCTGATTTGTGTAATGCAAACTCCTTACTACTCTTTAATCGCTTTTTTAAAAATATCCAAAGCTGAAGAAACTTAAATCCTAGGAGTCCTTTCTTACTTATCCAAGAGGGTTGCATGCTTTCTGTGTTTCCATGTCTCCTTAATTAATACTATTCTTCAATTGCTTTTAATTATTTTATCTATCTTGCTAATTAGTTACTTAAGGCCCAGATTATATCTTTGTGTGTGTGTGAACATACAAAACCTAGCACAGCACTTCACAGATAATAGGCATTTAATTTTAGTTGAGTAAATTTATTTTAAAATATTTACTATAATATTTATTCATTTTTTCACCTACTTCTATGAAAATTTTCTATTGTAATATGAAAAAGCACCAAAATAGCTCTTTTTCTTTGTCCTCCTTGAAACAATCCCTTAGAAAATAACACAGTTTTTGGTTTTGATCATAAATTAAAATCTAGCTTTTAGTTTAACTAATTTAAATCTTTTGATATGCCAAATTTCAAAAGAATATTTCCAAAAATATTATATTTTAGTAAAAAAAATTATGAGTATGTGAACACATATATCACATATAAAGATAAAAAAGGAGGAATAGCTGTTCGCCTAATTGATAATGGTGGTGATTCTAGGGAGTAGCATTAGAAAAAGTTTATTTCTTACATTACAAATATTTACACTATTTGTATTTCCTACAAGGAACATGAATTGCTTTTACTTTAAATCTTGTGAGTGAGTCTTATAGATTTTTAAAAGAAATCTTAATAAAAAGCAGAATTTCTACTTGAAAAGAACAAAAGTATTTCAGAGTGGAATTTCACCATAACATTATAAGCCTAATGAGATTCTCCTCCTAAATAAGCAATTAAACTTTCATAAAGAAGGTCCAAGATGAACCTACTATATGTAAAATTCTAAAAAAATGCCATAGGTTTCAAATGTATTTATTAAATTTCTGAAGAATTTGCTTCTTTTGACCTGCTGCTCACACACACCAATACTCAATAACTTCAAACTAACTTATTACAATTCATTTTATCTGGGGTCGTTTAAAAATTGTCAGTGAAAGTCTTCATGAAAGAGTTTTCTTCTCAGCAATTTCCAAAGCACTTATTTTTAAAATCCAAACAGTGGTTTAGGATTCCAAATCAGCAAAAATATGTGTTTAGACTGAAAAATTAAAATACATTTCAAACCAAATATTTCAAAATCAATTTCTTTCATGTTTACTCATCAATCCTTTGGTTCCGGGCTCTAAGTTTTCCCTGAAACAGTTGACAGTTTTGCTTTTGGTATTAAATAACATAGGATTAGTTTGCCTGAGGGACCATCTGTTGTTCTATGCCCTGTCATGACAATTCTGAGGCCTTCGGAACTGCATTCTGTGGTTTCTCATTAAAGGGAGAATAAGAGTACTCTCCATCATGAACCTAAGCCTCAGATATGCTGTCCATTACATCAGAATGTGTCCGTGACATGTGTCAAGCAAGACAGGATGTTTTGTTTCATTTTATGTGAATATTACTTGATGCTCTAGCAGATGGGAAGGTGAGTTTTGTTTGCTTGTTTAATTTTTTTTATTTCATTAGGCTGTGCCTTACCATGTGGATGTGTTGTTTAACACTTAAAGAGTTTTCTCAATTTATGAATTACTGCTGATATTCCTGATCAAGCCATAAGTAAAAACCAAGTATAAGTAAAAACATTTTTAAAACTGTATTATGTTTTAACAAGTTTAGGCAATCAATACTCATGTTCTTTCAAAATTCAAAGAGAAGATGTCTGTCTTCCACCACAACTTCACAAATCTGTTGAGTCTGAGAAAACTCAAAATAATGTGAAACAAGTACACTTACAATGAGAGTGTTACAAATAAGGGTAAACAAATCAGTACAGATTCAGTAAGAAAAGATTAAGGAAACTTCTCCAACAGTCGTATGTTTTGTAATAAATTACTGAAGGACTCAGCGCATGTATTGACCGAAAGGAATGTGTTAAAAACTATTCCTGGGTCTGCCCTAGAATTCTTTTGCCTTTAAGAAAAATCACATTAAAATGGCTTAAATACCAGTGCATATTTTGTTTTTATATTTATTACTTATATATGTAATTGTTTCATTGTTTCAAAATATTAACTAGATTTTATTTATCAGACTCTCAGCTATCTACGGTGTATATTGCAAAACTCATGGGCCATGGGCCATGGAGGTATGAAAAGATAAGAGTGGTCTAAAGCCTCCCATAGGGTATAGCCAAGAGTTAGGGGTTACCTTCAGAAATTAAAAAAAAAAAAAAAAAAGACCCAATATGAAATAGATGAACATAGTCATCTCCAGAAGTAGCAACATTTAAAGATTCCATGTAAACATGTTTACAGATAAGGCCACAATAACCCCAGATTTCCAGTGAAAAGCCCACACTATCTTCAGGATTCAGTCATGATAACAAATATAAATATGACTTTCAACTCCAATTTAAGTCAATTGAAAAATTAAAAGGGAGTATTAAACAGCTCACAATTTCATTATAATATGTCTGAGATAATTATTGTCTTGTTAAAACAGATGAGATCCAAATCTAGAGAGAGACACAAGCAAAAGGGAAATTTCATGTTCTGTATTTCCAAAAGATAGAGACCTTGCTTCTAGCAGAAAAGCTGTTCAAATGCAAGATATTTGATATGATGATAAATCACTTTTTCAAGCTTATCCCTAGGCTGAGTGAAATATCTCCCCAAACCATTGCAAACTGTCTGCCCCTATTTCATAGAGCATCCTTCAGGTTAAATTTTGTTTTCCAATTTCCTCCACATCTTGAAGGTGATGCCCCATATATAGGACATAAGGATATCCCCTTAACAGATAAGTTAGCCCTGCAATTTACAAAACATTCTCTGATAGGTTCAGGTAGTATGCATTGAATGATCCAACAATGACCATGGGGAATGAACTACATTTTCCTGAACTTAAAATCATGAACTTAAAATTATGAAAGGTAGCTCTAAAAGCCCCACCTCCACCCAGGAGCTGTGTGTACATATCATCTCTTACTACTGTGAAGCCTAAAGCCATCAAGACAGAGGTCAGCTCCAGGTAGCTCAAAGCCTAGAAGAGGAGTTAAATGTGTATAATTAACTGTTATAAGACAGAACAATTGGGCTAACATGATATTTAAGCACCTTGCAAACACTGACAAGGAGGAGGTTACATTTTACTAAAGGAGTAAGAGAAGCTTAATAAAGGAACCAAGTTAGTCATCCAAAAAATATTTTTCAAGCACTGTAGCATTGAGCTGGGATTTGAATTGTGACAGAGAGGAAGGAAAGAAAATACCAAGCTAAAATATAAAGAATGCCATCAGTAAAGTGCTGCAAATTCTTAAGTAATTCAGGGATTCTCATTTGACTGATTTAACAACATACAACAGAGAAGAGGCTATCAAGGTGAGTTAGTTTGAATCCTAGCCCAGACCTGGCTTTCTCAGTATACCAATCTAAAGCATATAGACTTGATTTTATAAACACCTGGAAGAAGGACTGCTTTTGCAAGGGGTATTGCATGCTGGGTCTTATCTGGGCTCCCAGATCACTCTGGCAGTTGGTAAGGACAGATTTTGTGTGGAAGAGGTGGTGAAGTCAGTGGAGAAGCTATTGTGGTGATTGAGGTAAGAGTCAATAAGGACACAGACAAGCAGGCTACCAATAAGAATACAAAGAAGTCAAGACATGGGTCATTATTACATTTCTGTAGCAACTGGATTTATTGATATGCCTCGTTTGAATGTCTACTGTGTAGTCAAATCTTGATATTAAATTACAACTTTCAGTTACAAAGAACTGGAAGATAAGATCGATCAAAAAAGTAATTTGATAATATATGTTTATGATCCATTTATTGTGAACCTTAGAAATAAAAGAAAAGCCTGCCATTGTGGATACAATTATGTAACAGATCAGTAATCTTACGTGTTTTTAAACATTTTACTTTAATAAAATTGACTCGATTCTCTCTCTCAACTGATAAAGTTACTGACAATTAAAATACCTAGTCATTCAGAACAGAGGAATAGAAAGAGTTAAATGTGACTAATACAGAGATGGTGGAAAGGAAAATAAAGCTATTGAGATAGGAAGGGGTAGTAAATGTGAGGACTCTTACATATGGCATAGTTCAAGATTAGAACCTTATTAAATGAAGAGTTAATAAAGGACTTTATTTATTAAACGAGGGGTGATAAAAATCTTAGCATCTCTGCATTAAAAAAAAAAGAATCAAACTTTACACTCCCCATATTCAGTTCAACTTCAGTAATGTATGTATCATACCAAAATTTACAAAGGAAATCCCCAAATTCCAAAAACCTTCAAGTTTTATTAAAGAACAATAAAATATCCTCATATTTAAATAGTAGGACTTTATACTACTTATGCTAATCCTGTGAGCTGATTTCTCTAAGAATTTAATATAGGTATGTAGTTAAGATATTAATTTTTTAATGTTATTGTAAGAAATTTATCCAGCTATTATGACATATCTAAATGTATTGTTTAATTAAAATTTGACAAAAATAATCATTATTAAAATATTGCATACTTAAGGAATAAAGATGAAAGTATCACCCTTTTCTATAGTGTATTGGTAGTTTGGTTACTTGCTTTCACTCAATAAAATAAAAGGCACCATACAGAGTGCCATCTACTCCTTTGCTCTTTACCCTTGATCCCAAAATTTTATCATGGATCATTGTTTTCTGCATGGTTATTTAGGAGAAAAGATATTCAGTTTTGTTTTTAGAACTCTCTCCAGACTTTACTTTCTTAGTAGTAAATTGTTTCAAACATATTGGTTGGTATTTAAAGCTATATTAAATAAGGTCCAAATGTGTATGTTTAAGTGCCTTATCATATTCAGTGGAAAAGGTTTAGTTTCTATCTCTGGAGAATATTGCTGAAGAGTTTTTCTTCTTTACTATTGTATCTAAATGATTTTTCTTCCTTTATATTGTATTTTAATTGACAAGTAATAACTGTACATATTCTTGGGATACATAGTTATGTTTTGATACATATAGAGGAATCCAATTAGGCTAATTGGCATATCCATAATTTCAAACATTTATCATTTATTAGTGTTGGGAGTATTGAATATCTTCCTTCTAGCTATGTGAAGCTATATATTAATAGTAGTGTCTCCTATAGTCATCTTACAGTAGTATAGAACAATAGAACTTATTCCTCCTATCTAGCTGTAATTTTGTATCCTTTAACAAATGTAAAGATATATTTAAATGAGACTGCTAATATGGAAATTTTTTGTAATCAAAATTCCAATGTTGAAATATTTCTAGAGATTATGTAGCATAACATCCCACTTTTTGCAGCTGAAGGTAAATTGAGGCTCAGAGTGTCTAAATGGCCTACAAGATTATGCATTCAGCTTTTTCATGAACTAGGAATCAACCCTAGGTCTCAAAATATAGTGTTTTTTTCACTTTTGTAATTTGCTGGTGGGTTCTACTTTATAGTATCACACAACTGCTTGGCCAAAATTTGGCATGGCTCAGCAATCGTCTGTTCCTTCTTCTGTAGATCCCATCTTGAATAAAACTATCATCTACATTGCCAGCTAGCACTTTTTATTTCACAAAACTAACTGGCTACCATGCTCTGTTAATTCTGTTTTCAAATAAGTTTTGAAGCTGCTATACTTCCTCATTACCCTAAATGATGCTGATATAATTTAGGCAGTTACCATATCCCACTTTGATTATTATTAACGATGATGGCAGCAGCCTGTCTGGAAAGGCTGCTGTGAGGACACCAGCTGCAGTGGGGGGGGGCACAGCTGAGGCTGCACGCTCCATGGAGCCAGTGGGGATGCGAACAGGTAATCCCAGCAGGAGTCCCATGCCTTACCAAGTTGGTGGGGTGAGAATCTAAGTTCCCAGGTGCATCTGCAGCCACCCACCCATGGCTCTGGACCTGGGCATCCATGTGCTCTTGAGGGTCCAAGAAGCCCCCTACCCCCCCACAGGCTTAGAAGTGCGTGCTCCCACTCCCTGGCCTCTACCTGTTCCAGCGCCCACTCCAGTGTGGAACAAAGTTGTGGCTAAGCCTGGGTGCTGTCGTGACCCAGCCAGATGTGTGTGTACTTGGGGTGATGTTGATACATCAACACCCTGCCACTCAGCCCCCTTGGGACTTTGAACACTGACAAATGCAGGAGGGAGGCCAGGGTAGCTGAGGGTGGCTTGGTGTGGGCCTGCAGGAGCCCCTCAGCAGGGACAGTGTAGGTGCTGTGGATGGCACGTTGATGGCAGGGGGGTGCAGACAGGTTCTGAGGCAGAAAAGGGGGGGGGTCCTTGGTGAAACTCCACTTTCAAGTCAGGGATCACCTGAAGCCTGTGTGCCAGGCTACCCTTTATGGTGGAGTTCACAACCAGGAACAAGAACTTCCTTGATGCCTTTTGGCCAATCAAGTGGTGTTTTTACCAGGCCCACCCATGGGCGCCCATGGACCAAGCAGCACACAATTCTTCTTGCCCATGGACCAGTCAGCATACACTTCCTCCACTCTGAGCCCATAAAAATGCAGGACTCAGCCAGAGTCAGACACTCTCAGGATGACTTGCTTTTGAATAACAACTAGCCATTTCAGGTCTCCTCTCCACTGATAGCTGTTTTGTGGCTCAATAAAGCTCCTCTCTGCCTTTCTTACCCTCCACTTGTCCATGTAACTTTATTTTTCCTGGATGCAGGAAAACAAGAACTCAGGACCTGCCAAACAGTGGGAGCTAAAGGGGCTGTAACATGTTTCTGGCTGGCTTACCAAGCTGAGGGCAGTGACATGCTCACAGACTGTAGGAGTGAAGAGTGGTGACGCTTCTAGGGGCCCAGACCTTAGGATTTCCCAAGTCAGAGGTGCTGTAACACTATAGCCTTCCTACCCTCTGCTGGAGCCCAGCAGCAGCCCCACACAACAGGAAGCAGCTGTGGGGCTAGGCCAACCCAGGAGCCATGGGCTGAAGCAAGGCAGCAGGGCTGAAAGAACTGCAAAACAAGTGGGCTAAAATACGTACCCCTGAAACACATCCCCCAACTTGCCAGACGGCAGGCAACAAGAAGGAGAGAAGAGCTGTGCCCCTTCTGGGAGCCCAGATCTACTGTTCCTTGAGCCAGGACTGTGACATGCCATAACACCCTTTTGGGGGCTCTGCAGTTCCTGGCATCTCTCAGCTTTCAGGTACTACCATATTCCCTTTGTCCAGATGTTGTTACCCATAGCAGACGCCATTTGTGGTACATCTGGTCCAGCCGCAACCTCGCACAGAGCTGGTACCTGTGACACCACCTGGAACTGCCTGTCCCACGGCAGTAAATGGCATGCCTGACTGTGCATGGTGGCCGGACCCTGGGCTTTCTTGTTCACACACCCCTCACTGCTCCATACCTGGCTCCTCTTTGGCAGGTGTGTTATCTGGGCCAGTATCAGAAGCCAAGCACAGCATGCCAGGCCAAGTGGGTGAAATGAACCCAGTGGGTGTGAGCAAAACTCATGCAGAGGTGCTGCTGGCCACAAAGGTTTCTGGGTGGCTAAGCAACACCCAAAGAGTTTCGTGACTTTTCAATATCCTTATATCCAGTTCCTCCTCCTTTAACCTAATCCCACAGTTGTTCTAGAATGAACTTTTAAGACTATAATTCTGATTGTCTGCCATTTGAAAGTCATCCAATGGCTGACCATGGCCTTAAGGATAAGAGTTTAACAGTGCCAGATATGCCACAATCTGGCCCTTGATCATATCCCCCATCATCACCCCCTTGTCCCATGAGTACAATTTCCTGAACATGGCATGCTGTCTCTTGCCTCCTTTGTTAGCTCTCCTTACAATAACTTCCTTCTTATCACACAGCTAACTCATTCTCAAATTTCCAGATACCCTCAAGTGAAACTTTCTCTGGAGAGTCTTTACTGGCACTCCTCCAACATCTGAAGGTGTTAGATGCTTCACTTCCAAGTTCCCAAAGCACCGTGGGCACTAATCAATCATGGCACTTACTCAGCTGTAATATAAATTTACATGTCTATCTCTTCCATCCTGAGCTTCTAAAAAGCAGGGACCTACTTTCATCTCCACATCACTGGAAACTAGCACAATAATTAAAATATATTTGCTGAATAAATGCAGAAATAATTTAAGATTACTAAATGAAGAATGAATAAAAGAGTCTATAAGGCAAATACAACAGAAACCAATATATACAAGTACAATTGTTATGTAGACAGGCACCAGAGAAGTCAATTTGTTACACAGACCCCATAGGTAAAAAAAATATGTAAAGTTTTGAGTCTATGTTATAACCACTGCAAAATAGAAATATGAACAAAAATTATTTTTGTTGGAATATGTTTTATAGTAAACTTCACCTGAATTTAAAGTGTTTTGATCTTTAAACTAAAAGGCCTCTTAAGAGTGCTGAGGTTCTCAAAATTAAATGCTCATTTTCTAAACTCCTGTCCATGAGATTCCACTTCTACCCTTTGGATCAACTAATGAGATACCCATCACAGCCAAATATGTCATGAATAGAAAATGGTGGATACTACCTTCTGGGATTCTTGCTGTAGGCTATCATCAGTGCAAGTGCCATAAAATTTTGGTGTAGAAGGTGTGAACTAATTCTAAGTAATACTAAGAGAACAGAAATGCCATAGAGAAGATCATCAATCAAAGGAAAGGATGTGTGTCTCACACCCTTTCTATCTCTGGCTAAATGCCACAGCAAGTCTTCTCTGATCCTTTCTATGACCTTTTCAAGTACTAATTATTTTTTTAATGTTCTATGAATACAAATACATGTTTGTCATTGCCCTTCCTATGATGCATTATAATGCATTAGCAAAGCAAAATAAATTTGACATTGAAGGTTTAACTGCACAGCTTTTGCATACACTTTAATAGGCGATGCAAAACCTTCTCAGCAGGTGCACTATGAGATGAAGTGATTTTTTATGAATAATTCATTTTTATTTTTTTAAAAAGGTACTTCTGCTGAGATACAATGTGCAATAATGTTTTTCAAGAGAAATCAGTGAAAATTTGAAGCTGTCATTGACAATTTGTTTTAGTTCAGATTCAAAAGGTCACCCATTTGACACAATGAAAATGAAAAATGCCCATTACTTTTTTCCAAGTCAACATGCTATGCTCCATATTTTCTATCTAAAATATTTTTGAAACCTAAAGTGAAAATTTTTATGAGATCTAATAAAAATTTATACTATCACAGAAAAAATAAAAATTTATAGAACTTCCTTCAAAAATCAATTTCAATAGAGTAATATAAAAATGTGGAAATTAACTCAAGATCCTTTGCTGTAAAATGCCCAAAATTTATATTAAAATGCCATCTTACACTATCATGGACCAGAAAGTTCTGTGATTCAAATCACGGCCTGTACAGACCATCAGTAAGAATGTTTACTTTTTTTTTCTCTGAAAGATAATAACCTCCCAAAGAAGTTCTTATATATATTGTACTTTTTCAAATCCAAGATTATTGTATAAGGCAGAGCAGCTAATAATGTCATTTTTTAAGATGAGGAAATTGACAACATAAAAAATTCTGAGATAACACACTCAGAGTCACAAAACTACATGGTAAGGTCAAGAACCATGAATACAACACTTTTATCAAGTGCTACAATTGGCCAGGACATCAGAATTACTATTCCTATGGGGTTTTTATTTAATACAAAGCACATTTGGATTATATGTAATAGAGGCTATGCTATATGCCAAATGCAATAAGGATATATTCTTTCCAAATTTTAGTTTTAAGAGGCAAAATAAATGAAAATGTAAGACATTCTGAATACATATATACTAAATTGTTTACTTCTAAAACATAAAATTTGAATAGATGATATTCCTTATTTAATAATAGTAGACTATATTCTTCACATAAGAGAATTTTTCTCCAAAAGTACTTTGTACCAATACTTTTTATCTCAGCTATTACTTAATAATAACATAAAAAATAATCTAAGTCCTAATGGTTTTCTGCTAAGCATATCAGCATAGGTCAGAGACCAAAAAAGGTAAGGAACCCATTCCAAGATATCAAACAAGAGAAAGAACTGACCTTTGTTTTTATTAGAAGAAAAAAAAAATGGGATATCAGTAATATGGTAAAACAGGTTCATATCATAATGTTCATTATAATCTTAATTGGCTTTATGAAAACAAGGGTACATGAAATCCTGATGACTTGGAAATGCTTTTAGAAGCTCTGTTCTTCTAGGGATTGGGAAGCTGTGTTGGTTACTGATGCTGACACAAATAGAAGCAGCAGGAATTGAACTCAGTTCCATTCTCAGTTCCAAATTAGTTTTCCATTATCAGCAGTTTCAAATGATAGGAGTTATCTATCTCCTCCAGAAAGCATTTTCTCCTTTCCTTCAGCTGCAAGTCCTCCACTGAATTACTTTGCTTCATCACTCACATTTCCTGCAGCCTCAGAAGGAGAAGATGCTTTTCTAATAATGACCCGCAGTCTCCCTCTTCCACTTCTATGACACCATCAGAAGTACCATAAACAAATTTGAAACACATATGCATCACAACATGGCAGAGATCAAAGAGGAAGCAGTCACATGTGAAGAGGGTCAAATTTGAGCGGTATCCTGGCTTAATAACAATGCACTTTGGGGAACTTACCCATTCCCATGAAAACAAATACAGTCAAGAAAGTAAAAACACATTCATTACTATGAGAGTAACATCAAGCCATTCACAAGAGATTTGCCCCCATAAACTCAAATACCTTTCACTAGGGCTTAACTTCCAATACTCAACATGAGCTTTGGTGGGAACAGACACAGCATATGCAAGACATAACACTGACTAACCATATGCCACCATTCTCAACTGACTCTGGTAGTAATTTTTGTCAATATATCTGAAACTTAAGTGTCATAGTCTGAAAAGCTATTCTAAGGGCACAATCTGGGTTTTAGATTAGAATGCTAAGAATGCACCAAGGCCATGCTTTTGAACTCCTTAAAGGAAATCCATGTAGTACCAAAATCTCAATTAGTCTTATAAATAAATGTACCCAAGAACAAGAAAGACGAAGCAACAGAGTACAGATATGAAGTATTGTCAACCTTCACTGGAGAAACACTATATACCAGAAACTGTGATGAGCAATGGTGACAGAATGATGAATAGGACAGACAATGAGAATAACCCTTTCCTTACATAAAGCTTAGCATCTAACTGAAAATATAGATTTTTAATAAAATAAATAAAACAATGTGTAATGAGTGCCTTGACAAAGAAATTAAGGGTGGAACATTTACCAGGGTAGTCTATATTATACGTCATAAAATACACCTTAACAAATTTCAAAGAATGCAAATTAGACAAAGTACATTCTTAGACCACAGTGGAATTAAACTAGAAATATAACAAAAAGGTAGCCAGAAAGTTCCTGAATATTTACAAATTAAATGAAACACTTCTAGACAACACATGGGTCAAAAATGAAATCTTAGAGAAATTTTAAAATATTTAGAACTAAATGAAAATTAAAATACAACTTATAAAAATGTGTGGAATGAAGTAAAAGTAGTGCTTATAGAGAAATTTATATTATTAAATGAAACATATATTAGAAAAGAATACCTATAACCAGTAATGTTAAGCCTCCACCTCAAAAAAACTAAAGAAAGAAGAGCAATTTAAGTCTGAGTTAAGCAGAAGAAAATACATAATAAAAATAAGAACAGAAATCTATTAAATGAAAAAGAGGAAAACAAGAAAAAACTAACAAAAACAAAAGCTGATTTTTGAAAAGATTAATAAGGTTGATATAAACCTTTAGCCAGAGTAACTTGGAGGAAAAAAGGCACAAATTACAACTATCAATAAGAAAAGACAGTTCATCCCTACTCGTGCCATGGACATTAAAATAATAAGAAATAATACAAACAATTTTATGTCTACAATTTGCTAATATGGGCAGTTTAAATTTTCCTTCTGAAGTTTTGACAATTGAGTCTGCTAGGATAAGCTGACAAAAGGCAAATTAACAGAGGAAATGGCAAATAAATTTACTAATGTACATGGAGTCACACAAAATATGAAACTCAAGGAAGAGCTAGATAGTTGAAGCTTAAAAATCCTCTTCTTATTGGGAAAGAAAGTGTGGAAGGCAGGCAATTTCAAAGGAAGGGTAAATGATTTTTAGGGGAGACGAATGGACCTGCAGCACAGACAACAGCCTGTGACAAAGTTCCTCCAGACTGTGTGGGAGGTGGTGACAGTTATGAGAAGGTGAGGGGTAGAACTGCATTACAAACAAAGATTGCCAAATTATGCAGATAAAGTCTCTCAGGTAACAGCCTTCAGAAGAACAGATAAAACATCTGCCTAGGTGGACAGGAAAATAACACTTAGTTTCATATTTTGAGATTCATCTTCCGTGGTTAATGAGATTTCACACAAGGGATTGATGGCAGGCTTAACTATATACTTTTTTCTTCACTTTTTTTTTCCCACAGCACAGCAGGCAAATGATAATATTTGCAAGTCATGACGAATTAAAGAACATGGTCACCTTAACATCTCTATGAATATTTTTGGATCCTCAGAAAATTACCCTTGTTTTGACTGGAAAAAGCCAAATCACACTTAGAAAAGTGCACATATTTTCCAAGTGTTACTTTATTTCCATCAGCTACCTCCTATTGACACAAGTTCAATTTTAGAGACTGATGTGGGAACCCACTCCTGGTGGTATTGCTTGAACTTAGTTTCTCAGGCAATAGAGGCAATAAGCTAGGGCTAGTGAATAAGGTGGAGGGGTACCTGATGACCCTTGGGTGAAATCCTTCATTAGAGAACTAGTGAGATTCCCCCTGCCCAGAATTGAGGGACTGAGGAAGATCCAGGGAGGACCTCGGCCTTCTGGGAAGAGAATCTAGGAGGATATCCCTTAGGGATAGCTTAGGGGTAGCTTCCTAAATATGTGGAAGCAACAACTCAGTAAAGGGCCATAAGAGCCTGTACATAAATACCTCTTCCCACTGTCCTTATTTACAGAATGAATCTAATGGTAAAATAACATTATAACATAAAGAACCATGACTAGGCCAGATGTGTTAGTTTTCTACTGTGTTATGGAGCCAAAAAGTGTTGCAATAGAAAATGAGTTTCTTTTTCTTTAAGCCAAATTTGAATTTACTCTAACAGCCTAAAAGACACCCTAGTGGAGAGTCCTCTGGGATGCTCATCATTGTCACCATGTCTAACAAGGATTTCTACAGGATACAGAAGACTTTCTAAATCTAGTAAGAGAGAAAGCAAGTAGGCCCTTGCTATTTTTCCCGTTTAGTTTCTTACTTCCTGCAAAGAAGGTCTAAGTATAGTTAGCAAGTTATGAGAGGGGATTATAAGTGTTTTCCAGTGAATAAAATATGACAAAAGAAGTATTTTTTAAAAATTAAGTGTAGAAGGAAAAGTATAAATAAGTGACAAAAAATGCTGTTGCAAAAACTAATAACTTTAGAGCTGAAAACAAGATCAAGATCAAGATTCCCCCAGGGTGGGTCTCCAACCCACCATCCTGGAAGAAGTGCCAATGCCAAAAATCCTGGAGAATCCAGGGAGGAACCCAAATACCAAATGCCTAAATCCCGCAGAACCTGAATATCACCCAGTGGGGGTCTCTTCAACTAACGCCAGAAAACCCAAAGAACCTGGGGGCCAACCAATGCAGAAAACCCCAGAGCATCCAGAGGGCAGCCAGCAGAGCAGCCAAAGGCCTGACTAGGGCCACAGAACAATGTGGCTCTGGCATTTCAGAGTCCTGAACACAAAACATTCATTTTAGGACTGAAAATAAAATGACTGGTGGGGCAATAAAATGGAGTCAGAAGAAAAAGGACTGAGGGAAGGGGTAACAAGGGTGTGTTTCAGGGCATTCAAAGGACAGGGACTTTTAACTGACCATGTAGCCAGAGGTCTTTATTTCCTAGCTCACCCAATATTATGGGAACTAGGGAAGAGCAGACACTCATCAATCCACAGGAGCCTAATTGGTGCTGACGAATCTTCCACATGGAACCCAGGTGAGCTTTCTTCAGGTTCCCCAGGTTGGGTGGGCTTAGCTATTGCAGAGGGAGTGGTCAGCACAGGGACCAGTAACCCACTAGCCTGCTGGTCAGAGTGGCAGGTATTGCACAAGGCAGCAGTACTATGATCAGTTGCCTGTCCACTCAGTTTCACTGCCTGCCTGGAGAAATCATGGCTCTGAAAAGAGCCTTTGCTTAGGGCTATAGCTCTTGCAGTGTGAACAGCTCTTCTGTGTTACAGCCTCAGTGCTACAACTCTTACAGTCTCAGTCACTGAGCACTTTACCATCTCTCTCCTTCTCTTTGCTCATCATCTCACTGGTCACTGTCTCTTGCCATCACCTTGCCAACTGCTAATTACTGCTTCTCTCACTGCTGTATTCTCTCTTCAGCCCCACCCTGGGCGCTACTTGATGTAAAGTGAGCAAACCCCAAAATTGGGGCTTGGCCTTGGAAGTTTCTTGGCCTTTCTCAGGGAAGCATTCAAGAGCAAGCCAGTAGCAGAAGAAAACAGATATACTGAGGCAGCAGAGTTACAACTCTCTGACTTCTCCTGCAAAGCAGCACTACCCCATAGGCAGTGTGTTAGAGTAACAGCTCATGGGCAGTTCTACAGTCATATTTTTACCCACTTTTAATTACATGCAAATTAAGGAGGGAGGTATTCAGAAATTTCTAGAAAAGGGGTGGTAACTTCCATGTGTTGCCATAGAAAGGAGCAGTAAGTTTCCAGTACTGCCATAGCAATGGTGAACTGTCATGGTGCTGGTGGGTGTGTCTTATGGAAAAGTGCTTTCAGTCCCTCTTTCTGTTTCAGCCAGTCTTCAGTCTGGTCCAGAGTTGAGTCCCACCTCCTAACTCAGTTTGGCAGTTTCTCACAAAGTTAAACATTACATAACATTACTACATAATCCAGCAATTGCACTCCTGGGATATTTACCAAACTAATTGGAAAACAGGTCCCATGAAAACATGCACATAAATGTTTATAACAGTTTAAATCATAGTTGTGAAAAACTAGAAACAACCAAGATGTTTTTCTGTATCTTAATTCATAAATACACTCTAGTATATATTAATACACACAGTGCAATATTATTGAGTGATAAAAAGAAATGAGCTAATAAGCCACAAAATGGCATTAATGAATCTTCAGTGTATATTGCTATCTGAAAGAAGCTAATTTGAAAACACCATGTAATATGTGGCTCCATTTATATGACATCCTGAAAAAAGACAAAATGATAGGGATGATAAACATATCAGTGGTTACTAGTAGTTCTGGTGGGTGAGGAGAGTTGAATAGGTGAAATTATGCTATACGACATAGTAATGTTGAATACAAGACATTAAGCAGTTGTGAAAATTTATTTAATTCTTCGGCACAAAGAATGAGCCTTTAATGTACATAATTTTTCAAAAATCATTTAGGAAGTCAGGTGATATCAGGATATAATGCAGGTTGGAAAAAAAAAGACAACTGTATTATAAATGTAGGAAATAAATTCATGGAAAGGGGTAGAGAAAAGTGTACTGTCCTAAGTAATTTGAAAATGAGTAGAGTATGTAAAATTAAAGGCAAAAATAATTCCATATAAGCACTGTACTCTAACTGATAAAGTAGTATCCCTAGAGGGTATGGGTTAACAACTTTAACACTGCTATGCATGCACACTAAAATGGAACAATTAAGTAAGTGGATTGGAGCCAAGTTTCTCACTATTGCAGTGTTAGATTACAGATAAACAAGGGGAGGATTCTAGAATATCTATGTGATAATGGATTAGAGTCAGAGACATAGGTATGAACTGGTGTTCAGTTTAATAAGAGAAAGACAGTTACACCAAACAATATTTATAGATATATAAATATTCATGGGTTAGCATGCACATGCATACTATATTTAATTGCCCTGTCCTTCGATAGGACTTAGAAGCAATGATACCCTAGCAGCAACAAGTATACCCAACCGTAGTTCTTAGTTTCTAATACCATTCTGCCGTGAAGAAACTAGGACTCTTGGAAGCAATGGCTTATTCTAGGACTGGGGCAGAAATGTGCAAGATGAGACTGGAGCATCTTGTGCCAGAAAGTAAGAAAGTGCAAAGAAAAAAAAAAGAAAGAAAGAAAACAAAAAGAAAGGGAGGGAAGGGCAGGGGAAGGGGAAGGGCAAAGGGAAAGGGAAATAAAAAAAGAAAGAGAAAAACCTCACATGATGTAGCTATGTCAAAGGAGCACCAGGAGCCAACCTACAGAGCTCCCAGTAGCCAAAGCTGGAACAATCTGAGCAACAAACAAAATAAGTTAATATTGGATTATAACCCAAAGCATAAATGTCCATGATTCCATACTAATATAAATAAATGATTGAATTAAAAATGGTAAAAAATGGACAAACTGCCCATGCAGAAGAATTCCAAATAATTTATGTGGATATTCTCTCCCCAAGGAGGTAACGTATAATTCCCCACTCTTTCAAGTGTGGTCTGTACATAGTGATCTTCCAAAGAGTATAGTATGGAAGGGAAGCATGGAAAGAGTAACTATACAGTGGAGAAAGTTGACAAGCAATACCTCAGCCAGCTGATGAAAGTCGACATCAACAGTGATAAGTCACATTGAAAGCATGTACCCTGAATACGATAGGATGAAAATGGAACATTGCCTTTATGGTTCTCCTCCCAAAAACAATTAACCCAATTCTAATCATAAGAAAAGCATCCTCTGAACCCAGGAGGCGGAGGTTGCGGTGAGCTGAGACCACGCCATTGCACTCCAGCCTGGGTAACAAGAGCGAAACTCCATCTCGAGAGAAAAAAAAAAAAAAAGAAAGAAAAACATCCTACAAGTTCCAATTTAGGGACATTCCAGAAAATGCAGTGAGTAGTGCTTTTCAAAACTGCCAAGGTCATCAAAAACAAGGAAAGTGTTAGAAACTGTCACAGCCAAGAGCAACCTAAACAGATACGACACTAAATGTAGTGTGACATCCACTAAATGCAATGATGCCATGAATAGAAAAAAAGGACATAAGAACATACGAATGAAGTATGAATTTTATTTCCCAATAATGTATCAATATTGATTCATTAATTATAACAATGGTACCATATTAGTGTATAATAATGATAATGAGGGAAAGGGTGTGGGGTATATGGGAAATCTATGTAATCGCTTTCAAATCTTTTCTGAATCTAAACCCATTCTAACATTAAAAGTTAATTAAAAAAAAACAAGTTGCCAACTTCAGGGGATGATAAAGAAACAATTCATCTTCTTGAAAACTAGTAAATTAAGGAAACGAATCATGCACTGATCCTGTCATTCTTAAATAAACTGTATCCTGAGTAATTTTGGTAGCTTTGTAATACGGCAATTTGGTTGGGCTGAATTGTGTACTTTAGAACTCCCTTTCCTGTGTGTTTTTGGTTAGGTTGGGTAAGAAAGATCATCCAAGGCTCGTGTAGAATGAGGCCTGAAGTTGCTGTTAGCACAGTGGACAGGCAAGACCAGTCTTCCTAGAGTCAAGCTGTTTGAGAATGCAGCCCAAAGCAAGTGGTAAACTTCATCTTTGGCTAAATACCAGCAAGATACTGATATTTAATAAACCAGTACAATAAGGGAAAGTTGAAAATAATTTTGAAAGAAGAGAGTGAGCAAGACAGAAAATAGTTTTTTATAACCTAATTTAGAAAGTGACATCCCATCACTTTTGCCATATTCTATTCCTTACAAGAGAGTCATTGGTCCTAGCTTACACTCAAGAGGAAGGGATTACACCGAGCATGAATACCAGGAGGCAGGGATCACTGAGAGCCATTTAGAATCTGCCTACCACAGTTTACCTTCTTACTCCCCTCTGACTCACATCCTTCCACATACAAAACACAATCATCCCCTCCCAAAGGCCCCCAGATTCTCATCCCATCATACCATCAGCTCAAAGGCTAGAATATGGCATCCTCCAAAGCAGATATGTATACAGATGGGGCTCCTTGGGTGTAGTAACTATTTTCCTTCTTAAAAATTAAAGATGCTTAATTTCCAAATCTAAAACTTAAAAATAGTATTAACTTCAAGTAAATACACACTTCTTGTCATTAGCAAGTTGTACATGATCCATCATATGTATTCCAAAGTAAATATTTAAGTGCTAATGAGGAGATATTTTAGGAGACCTTAATTAACAATTGCCAGGTCCATTGATTAATCTTGACAAATGTCTTTATTAAATGTCAACGAGAATCTAGAAGACTGACAACAATTTCTGGAGTTAGCTGGCAGGTCAAGCTCAGATACTTGATTAATCCTAATTCTTTCCTCTCCTATTTTTATGTGTAAAAATGACATTTGTGACATTTTTCAACTAATATCAAAGGAATAAAAAAAAGAAAATTTATTACGCTCCCTAAAGTAGTTGAAACTTTTTCATTCACAAACGACAGAAGCACGCTTTAAACTAGCATAAGGAAAAATGGAATCAGGAATTTACTTGCCATGTAACTGAGAAATGTAAGGCAGAGCTGGATTCAGGTGCAACTGAGACCTCAAATGATACTGTCAGACCTTTCTGCTTCCCTGTCTCTCCAGCTCTCAGAACCACTTTCCAAGAGTGTAAGAAAATTCCCCTCTTTAGGCACATATCAACCCATTAAATGTACCACAGAACAGATAGAAAGATCTCCTTTTTTGAGTCAAAATACAAAATTTCAGAGAAGGCCTCTGATTGGTCTAGCTAGAATCACATGTTCATTGGGCCGATTTTTTTTCAATTAAGAACCAGAGTACTGTCACCACAAACACACCGGAAGTGGAGTAGAAGAGGGCCTAGGGAAAGGTAAGGAATAGGGGAGAGCAGGTGGGAAGGGGCTCTTACCAGAGGAGAAAAGAAAAAGATAGCTGGACAAGCTAAAACAGTTTCATTATGCTGTCTTAATAGTAAATCTAAATCGATTATTATGTGAGTTATATAGCTACATCTAAAACATACAAAGATACCAACATTTCAATTCAAGCAAGTTTACCTCAGCCAAGATTTCTGTTTTCAAAAACTAATAATCTTCATAGTCATTCATATCCATTATGTATTTAGACTTTCAATTTGTTGGTATTTGATAATACACACCATTGCTAGAAGGAGAATTATGTTTTTGCTTTTTATCTGAATAATTTACCTTATCTTAATCTAAGTACAGTGCCCTTATAGATAAATGTTAAAATAGTTTTTAGATATGACTCAACTTTAAAAGTTTTCTAATATAACTCTTCCGATAACAAAGATGGTATATGCAAACACAACACATTTATAAAGGTAATCTAGCTCCGGTAAGAAGGTGATACTACTGATATGTTGTTATGTTGTTTTGAATTGTTTTCAACTATTTTCTTTGAAAATAAAACTACACAAAAAACAAACTGAAAAAAATGAATAACTCGGTGAATTATTTTAAGATGAATTCGCTTATAAATACCACCCAGATCATAAAGTAGAATTTTGCAAGCTACCCAGAAACTCCTCCACTTAACCCATGACAGTAATAAGTCCCCTATTCTCCTAAATTTAATCACTGTTCTGACATTTGTAACATCCACTTCCTTCTGTTTCATTATCATGTTATCACCTAAGTATGCATCCGTAGACACTATAATTTAATCTTGTACCCTCTTTAAAAATTTTACGTGTCTTTTAAGTCTCTTAATTTATAGGTTCCTCTTCCACCCCTTTCTTCTTATGTCTGTTAAATAATTCAGTGCATTTGAACTATAGAATATTCCAGCAGGTTCCTGTAGCTGTTTAGCTCCTTCAAGTCTATTCCTTCCGCGTTCTCAATAATTGTGTAAATTGCTAACAATCCTGGATAAATCCTTTTCTGTTTAAACTAATCAGAGTGGGTACAAATGCCTACAGCTAAAGAAATACTTATATAAGGGAATATAAGATGAGGATAAAAGTTATCTGTAAAAAAATTTAAACCAAATTGCCATGTATGTACCTATGCAACAATCCTGCATGATCTGCACATGTACCCCAGAACCTAAAGTACAATAAAATCTTTTTAACTGAAATTTTATTTTAAAATAAATCCATATGAGAAATAATATTGCAGCTTAGTTTCTTCATGTCATGTAGACACTAAGAAAACTCTTTTCTAAAGTGTTTATCATTTATTATAGATCCATATGCAGACTTCTATCAGTGGGATTATAGCAGGTAGGAATATGTAGATATAGATGAAAATCTCCATGCAGAGATGAAAAAAATATGGAAAAACTTAGGTTTGTAATATGTCCAGCAAAACCCAAATTAGCTTTAGAATTTGAAAACCAAATATGATTTAGCCTTTAATGAGCATAAAAAATGCACATGATACCACCAAAAAATAATGGTAATCACCTATCTTTTTATTCAGTTTGAAATGGTCATATAACCTAAGAAAAAAGACAAAAGACTCAAAATATAGACAATATCCTTAGCAAAAGGCAAAGCCTCTACAAGTTTGAAGTGACTTTAAGGGTAATTACTACTAGATTTACTGTAGTAAAGACTAATGAAGATGCATAAGTATTACTTAAAGCTAGCTAGAAAACAGCACATAAGACATTGACAAACGGAATGTTATCATTCTAATGCAATACTTTTATTGACTATCCTTATTCAGTAGGTACAAAAGGAAATACAAAGGAAAAGTCTGGATAAAAATCTAACAAACATCACATATTTTATGTTTTCCATCTAACCAGGCAATAGTCCAAAAGTATAATGTTTTAGCCAATGTATTCTTGGCATTACCCAGGGTTGTTAAAAGCTCTTCAATAACAAAAACCATAAGAAAACAGTGTTGAGATATATAAGATAGGAATGTGTAAATAATAATATCATAACAGGAATACTAATAGATAATGTTAAATATCTGCACATTCACACATTATAGAGTAATATAAAGAGAGACCTATTCCAAGATCCCCAGACTTACTCTTTGTAGTCTAGGCATCTGGTTAGTCAGTTATGTCTTAATACCAAACTTCAGTTACACTTTAACATATGTCTATGGAACACTGGAAGACAACGGCATATAGCAGAAATGACAGATATGTGGCAGACACTGTTATTTGCACCAACTCCTTAGTTACGTCAGATACTTCTAACCAATGATAGAACTCTTTCCTGAGGACATGGGCAAAGATTCAGAATTTCAACTCAGGGATCAAGGCAGCTACTACTAATTGAACAAACATGGATGATCCTTGAAACTACTTCTATTTGCTCTCCCTAATCTGGAGTAAATAGGCAGAAGGAGAACCTTGAATTATCTGACAAGTGATAAGATAAAAATAGCTGGTAATAAGCAATAGAAATATGTGTATCATTAAAATTTCCCCAGAATGATGCTTCATAATGGAAAAGTTATTGAGTTTGAAAAATCATGTCTCCTCAGCTGGTATGATAGGTAGTCAATGACTTAAATCCCTTGTTTTTCAAATCATAGTCAACCTAATCTTTTATACCCCATAAAATGCTTAGGTTAATTCTCATAAAAATAGTATTTTATAAAAAGTAAGGTACTGCAATGAGCATGTTTTTGAAGGAAGCACAAATGTAACATAGACTAAATATACTGTGCCAAAATTTAATATATAAAGGTATGTTTCTTTGAAAACACATTCAATTTTTATCTATCATTGAACTTCTACTGTAAGTGATGCACCTTTGGAGATTACAATCCTATGTAGTGGTTCAAAATATGAGCTCAGGAATCAAAGTGCCAGGGGTCAAATCACAGCCCTGCACTCCCTAACTGACCTTGGTGACTTCTCTAAGCCTGAGTTTTCCCATCTATAAAATGAAGTAAAAATATTAGCTGTGTCATTGTGAAGTTGTATAAACTAATTATATATTATAATGCAACAGTACTACACTATCTTCAACTAGTGAACACTCACAAAGATTTAGGAGTCATTGTTTATTGTTGTTATTGTTGTCATTGTAATATATAGATCAGTATGATTCACTTAATATTCTCAAATCCTACTTCAAGAGTCTGGGAGCATAGGGTGGGAGGGGAGGTGAATTGGGAAGTAGGAGGAAAAAACAGAATATATCTAACAGAATAATATAAGAGAATAATATTGGTATATTGATATAAAACCTGTTATATCAATTCAGCTGTTATCAGAATTCAAGTTCAGGTGAAAGGATTAAGAAGGTCTTCATGGAGAAGATGAAATTTTGAGAAAGGCAGGAAATGGTGCCAATAATTTCAACAGACAGAAGGGTGAATATGAGCAAGCTAGAAAGAAAGCAGAGGGCATGTTTGGAGACTAATGAGTCAGAAATTATAGGAGTAAGTGAGGAAAAATGTGAAATATAATTTAAAAGTTAGGCTGGGCCAGGCCTGGTGACTCAAGCCTGTAATTCCAGCACTTCAGGAGGCCGAGGCGGGCAGATCACGAGGTCAGGAGTTCAAGACCAGCCTGGCAAACATGATGAAATCCTGTCTCCACTAAAAATACAAAAAAAAAAAAAAAAGGTAGCCAGGCGTAGTGATATGCACCTGTAATCTCAGCTACTTGGGAGGCTAAGGCAGGAGAATCGCTTGAACCCAGAAGGCGGAGGTTGTGGTAAGCAAATATTGCACCACTGCACTCCAGCCTGGGCTACAGAGCAAGACTGAGTCTCAAAAAAAAGAAAAAAGAAAAAGAAAAAGTCAGGCTGAACCATATGCTAACAAGCCAAGAAGCTGTGCTGAAAGTTTGAAATTGAATAAAATGAAGTTAGAAACTCAGCATGTAACATAGAGCTGGAAGCCTATTTATAGTAATAACTCACAACAGGATATTTTTATGGGACAGTGATGACTCCCCACCCAAAGTCAAAGGCCAGTCAAGTGCTTTTTTTATTCTTTTACTTTGAATTACAGTAAATATTTTTGTTAATATTTTTAAATGACACAGAAAGTTTTGCAAAATCTAGTTTATCTCAGAATTTGCAGTTACTCTAAACTGTCCATTAACCTCTCAAATGATCATCAATGAAAATATACCATATTAAAGAAGTACACATAACTGCTGTTTTAAAACACATTCATAATACTCAGATAATAATCCACATTAAAAGCAACATCTTCAAAATCAAAAGATAAACTTCAGATATTCTTTTCTTATTACAAGGAATTACAAACCTCTAAATATTGTGTTCAACTCAGTAGCACTAGACTTGGCTTTATAATGACTTGAAAAGAGGCATATAAGCTTCTCTTCAGTGAAGGATTTCTACGTAAAGAATCAAGATATATGTTTTTAAAAAAATAATAAAATGCCATGTTAAGTGGCAAGAATAAAGTCAAATATAAAGGGAGCTAACCTTTTTTGAAAGCCACAGAGTTTACAGTCCATATCTCATTGAATCTGCCCAGCAGCCTCATTTTTACAGATCAAAGAGATTATCAAGAGGTCATTTTCCTAACAGGTGAGGCTAAGCCTGGACTCAGGAGCTAGAAGTCCAAATGCTAGTGCTGCCTCTAAAGACTTTGTGATCTTAGGCAAATGCTTAAGTCTCTTTAAGTCTCAGTTGCTTTATCTGTTAAACTGGGAATATAACAGTATTTGATAAACATAGATGTTGTGAAGGAAAACTACACAGTGTGTGTGAAATAATAACACCCTATGCTAGCATTTACTCGAAGTGCATTCTGAGGAATTCTAGTCCTGGAAGACTGTTGTGACCACAAATGGATCTATAGTCTTACAGATTGACTCTTGGGAATGACTATGTATAATTTTACCCTTTGGAGATTTATAGTGTTCATTAAGACCCTGAGAAATCCTGCAGTCAAATATTTTAAAATGTAGCTTTAACTTCACTTAACTCATAATTTTTCAAATTTATTTTTACATAGAATATTATTTTACTCTTTTCCCTTTCTTTACTTTTACTACCGTTTGTTCTTTTTTCTTCCTTTCTTTCTTTCTTCAGTTTTATGCAGCATTTAAGCCCCGATATCCAATGAAAATTATTCTACAGAATATTATCTAGGAAGCACTTTATAATACAGTTAACTGGCATGAGAGATTTAAACAATCGGTAATATAAAAGTTCAAATGTGGAAGAGGTACATGAGAAGTGGCATCACCCAAGAGGGCTTACAAAAGAAATAAACTTGATGCAGAGATATAAACTTAGACAAACAGAAAGAAAGGCAGACACATGGACAGAGTAAACAGTTCAAATGGAGAGTTTGTAAAGATAATAACATCGATGGTGATGCCAGATATGACGGCTATTGCATACCAAATACATAACATTCATCAGGCATTATCTAATTTGGCAGGTGAGAAGCCTGGTGAAGTAGACTACAACCAAATTTGGGAAACTCTGAGTACCATCTTATATAGCAGTATTATTCATAAAATCTCTGGGAAATTTAAGTGTTCAATCATTCAAAAAGCATTCACTGAAAACTGATCTTCAAAGCAATATGCTATATACACTGTGTAAGAGGAGTAAAGAATTGGTAAGCTGAAAGCAAATTAGAAGGCAGCAAGTTGGAGGGAGAAGAACATAGGCAGGGAGACCAGGTAGCAAGCTACCTTGTGAATCACAGTATACAATGATGAGGGCCTGGTGACAGGATTAAGGTAGAAAACAACAAAAAAAATTAGATGAGAAATCAGTTCTGGGTGTCTCATGACTAAGGGAGTGATAATTGACACTAAGAATGGGTTAGCCTTCTAAAGCAGGATCTTTAAACCACAGATTTTAGTACATTAGGGTTTGTGAAATGGGTTTAATGGATCACAACCAATATCTTACCGCATTCGAATTAAAAGCAAAGAAAACATCAGAGTGTACCTACACAGTAAGTATTGTTTCATGAAACATTTATTTCAGAAATATGTACTATAGATGTGTGCACTGGGTTATGTGTGCACTGGGTTATATGTGCACACATCTATAGTACATATTTAAGATTCTATGTAAATAAAAAACTAAGATTCTATGCAAATAATGAAATAAAGCAGTGAAATCAAAAGAAAAAGAAAATTTTAAGGAGGAGATATCACATATCAATTACCAAAGAACTAAACATAATGATTTCTTAGAGAAAATTCTTGGACTTACATGAAATAGGGTCAATCAGAAAAGAGCAGACACTAGACTACTAAGAAATATCATATGGCCGGGCGCGGTGGCTCACGCCTGTAATCCCAGCACTTTGGGAGGCCGAGACGGGTGGATCACGAGGTCAAGAGATCGAGACCATCCTGGTCAACATGGTGAAACCCTGTCTCTACTAAAACTACAAAAAATTAGCTGGGCATGGTGGCGCGTGCCTGTAATCCCAGCTACTCAGGAGGCTGAAGCAGGAGAATTGCCTGAACCCAGGAGGCGGAGGTTGCGGTGAGCCGAGATCGCGCCATTGCACTCCAGCCTGGGTAACAAGAGCGAAACTCCGTCTCAAAAAAAAAAAAAAAGAAATATCATGTATTTATTATTTTTTATTCATAGATTATTAACTTAAACTAATACAACTCAATCATGTGTAAAGATGACCAAATTTTTTGAATTACTCTGATGTCTCTGATAGATATTTTTTTCTTAGTTTCAGTTAATAATTCAAATGTTTAAGACCTGTAGTATACACTATTGAGAAAATCTATATTTTATGAAAATAAAACCCTTAAAAAACAAAAAATAAATCACTAGCTGTATAGACATGCAGAAAGTGCCCTTAAAAGGATTAAGATCCAGTTCCATTCATAGGAAAAGCCTTTGACAAGGCAAAAGTTATGCTATTCTTCTGAAAACTGTACCTTAATTTACTTATGTTTATTATCCTTTCCATTCAAATACTGCATCAAGCAGAAGCTATTTTAAAACACTGAAAATATTGCTTTAGGTTAAGAAGAGATAAGGGACTTAGCTGTTACTGTCAGTTGTTTGTTTATTACTTTGACATTTTACAAGACAAGGTATTTGACCATCTCTTGTTGTCTACATCTGCAGTGAATGTATTTCAATGAACACCAAATTCAAAGAAAATTTACTGAGTTTCTAGTATGTAGCCATTTCAACAATATCATTGTTTGTTGCACATAAGAAATTAACAATCCAGTAGGAGTTCTATTTATATAATGAACCACAATTAAGGCGGAATATGCTATGTGCCATGATAGAGATAAAATTCAGGGTCTAAAGTGTTTCAAAGAATAAAGATACCTTTTATTTTTCACTAAGATGATTGACCAAGACTTTATAAGAGAAGTGACACTTAAATCGATTCTTGAAAAACAATAGAATTTTGACAAGTCAAAATTATAAGTAGAGATCCATGATCTGAGAAAAAAAACAAGATGAGGAAAGGAGAGATGAAGATTTACATTCAACCAGTTTGAATATATAATAAGGTACATGTGCAGAAAGGTGGATGATGCTGTAATGAGGTACCCGGATTGCCCTCAGGAATGAAGGACCTATATTCTAGCTTCTGGAAATTCTGCGAACTTAGATGTTACCCCTCTCCAGAAATATCCTATGCCTAAAAAGAGCCACCTGAATCAAGGTCACTGACCCATCATGGGCCAGCCCACAATTAATGATTGACTGATGCATAAGTACAAAGGCAATCACTGCAATATAGGACAACTCTGAAGGCCATCCCAGCTTCAGAACTCCCAGGTCAGCTGAAGCATTCATTGAGACTACATCACATCCCATCTTCTACTTCTGCCAAACTGTTTCATTTACTTCTCTTCCCTCCACAGAAGTTGATCCCAACAGTGCTTCCTAATAAACTCCCTGCACATTAATATCCATCAGAGTCCTTATTTGGGAAGTCAACCTACAACAAGAAGCATTGGTAGAGATTTATGACTTTTAAGATGAAGAGCAGAAAGCATTCTACTGTATTTATTTTTGTCCTCCAAGATAGTTCCCAAAACTCACAAGTAGACAAAAAAAAATAGAAATTCCATGTTCAATAAAACCAGGAGATATATTCAAACCCAAAATATAACATGGAAAGAAGGAAAATAGAGACCCGTGCATTTAGCAAAATATTGGCTGATTAGACTTCAAAGCACTCAGACAAGAATCACTAGAAAACAGTTTTCCCCACACATCCATGAAGATTGTTTAGGGACTGAACTTTGCCCCCCAAATCCACATGTGAAAGTCTTAAATGCCCATCCCCCAACCCAGTACCATAGAATGTAACTGTATTTGGAGATGGAATCTTTATAGAGGTAATTAAGTTAAAATGAAGTCCTAGGTGTACCTTAATACAATATGACTGGTGTGCTTAGAAGAGGAAATTAGGACACAGAAACACAGAGGGAAGATTATGTAAAGACCCAGAAAGAAGATAGTGATTTACAAGCCAAGAGGTGAGGCCTTCAGAAGAAACTAAACCTGCCAACACCTTGATCTTGAACTTGACTCAAGAACTATGAAAAAATAAATTCTGTTGTTCATGTCGCCCTGTCTATTGTGCTTTGTTTTGGAGGCCTAGGAAGACTGTGGGTCATATCTAATACCTCATGCCTAAAGATCTTAAGCTATTTGAGAAAACTCAAAGGAACAATTAAAGCAAGAGAATACAAAGGAAACACAACCAGCATAGAATATAACAGGAAGCTTCAAAGTAATCATCTTCAAGATCCTAAGAGAGATAAGATAATAAATTATATCATGAAACAAGATATAGGCTCCTTAAAAATAATGGAAAAAAAATCCAAACAGTTTCTTTTAAATTAAAAATGTAACAGATAGAAATAGAAAAAATTAATAGCATATTCAAAAATAAATTTAGAAATTAGAAAATTTCCCCAAAAATTGAATGAAAAGAGTTAGAGAATAGGAAAGGAAAGAAAATTTAAAAAACAGTTGAAGAAGGCCAATATTCAGCTAAAAGGGAGACCATGTGACATTAGTCTAGCTAATAAGATGTAAATTAAATTCATTATTAGGTAGAGCTTCTAGGAAAATATTTTAAAAGAAAAAGGACTCAGAGGGCACTGCTTTCTGCCTGTTTTTATTCCTTCTTCCTGTCTAAAATATAGATGAATGCTGAAAATAAAGAATTAATCTTGCGACCTAGAAGTGACCTGCATGACATAAATACCCTGATGAGAAGAACTGGAAAGTCAGAATGGAACTTGTGTCCCAAATGGTATAGTGAAGCCTATTCATCAGCATTGAGCTGCCTATCTCTAGGCTTCTTACTATGTGGGTAACATTGAACTCCTTTATTTATAAGGCACAGTGTAGCCAAGTCTTCTGTAATCAGCCAATACAGTACTACATCATTATTATAGTATATTATTTGACTTAGCAGATATTTAAAACATTATAAAAACTCTAAATATTAACTTTAAAAAAACTACAATATAACCAAAAATAGTATATATTGGAAATAGGGGGGTGTATTAGAGTCCTCCAGAGAAACAAAACCAATAGGAAATCAGTATAATAGATAGATAGATGATAGGTAGGTAGGTAGATAGATGATTGATTGATTGATGTGGAGAGAGAGATTGTGAGAAACTGGCTCACATAATTTTGGAGGATAAGAAGTCCCATGATCTACCATCTGCATGTAAGTAAATTCCAGGCTGAGGGCAGGAGAAGATGCAATGAGAAATTCCAGCTCATATAGCGAAGGAGGAAAAAAAAGAGGGCAAATTCCTTCTTCCCCTGTCTTTTGCTCTGTTCAGGTCCTCAACCCTGAAGAGATTAAATCATGCCCACTCACATTGTGGAAGAGTATCTGCTTTACTCAGGCCACTGGTTCAAATACAAATCTCATCCAGAAACCCCCAGAAATACACTCAAAATGTTTAACCCGGATACCCCTTGGTCCAGTCAATTTGACACATAACACTAATCATCACAAGAGAGCTGCAAGGTAGCATAAATCCCGATTTGTGACATTCAAGCTTAAATAAATGCCTTAAACTAATGAATTGAGAGAGAGCAGTGTAACTTAAAAATATGAACTATTATGAACACCTAAAAGACTGAAAGTGGCTGTCAAAGGAAGCTGTGGTTTGAAGATAAGAAGACATGAAGCAGGAGAATGAATTTTTAATTGTAATCCTTTTAACACTATTAGACTTTATTAAATGTTCTGCATGTATATTTTTAATTTAGAAAATATTTGAAGATGAGAAGTGGATTCCAGTAGTCCTTAACTATGCCCTTATCTATCCTTCATACTTAAAAAATTTAATAAAGGGCACTCTCATTTTGTTAAGTGGCCTATGAGAATTTTAAGTCAGCACTTCAAGCGACTTCACATATAAAATCAGAAAAGTACAAACTATTTTAAATTTCACAGTACTCTTTTAGGATGGTTGGTATTCAAACATCTACGTGTTCCACATTTTAACTACCCAGTGTCCTGGTGATGGATTTCCAGTTTGATCTTCCCACTGTCCCAGTGATGGATTTTCGGGCTTACTTTCCCAGTGTCCCAGTGATGGGAATCTAGGATTATCTACCTATTGGCCCAGCTCATCTATTCCCGTCCAGGTGGCAGACATCCTGGCTGTCTTCAACTCTTGCCTTGACAAACATTTCTGCAGAGAAAATCCTAAATCCTCCATGTGTCCCCTCAAGTTCCCTGAAATATGTACTCAGAAGCAGAAAGGTAGGGTTGTAGGATATACTTATACTTAACCTGAATAAGTCATGTCAGCTCCACTACAGTGCAGTAGAGTTGCCACTACCACTAGAGGGCAACAGAGTTCTTAGGCCTTCATATCTCAGTTGCTATTACCTAAATTTCAAATGTCTGCCAGTCTAATCATTTACAAGTATAGCTCAATGATGCTTGAATTTGATTTTCTTAAATTACTCACCATTCTGACCATCTTATCACATGCCTCTTAGTTTTCTAAGTTTGCTCTTCTGTAATTTCATGTTCATCTATTTTGGTCTGTTCCCTGGAGTGCCTTTTTCTAACTGATTTGTAGGAGTTACTTGTGTAGTTTATATATTAAGCACTAATTGCTGTTAGATTTTGAAACTCTATTTCCACTTATTATCAGTTAATTTTATTCAATGAGTTCTATATTGAACAGAATGTTTAATTTTGATGTAATGTTATCAATTTGCAATTTAATTTTTTTTTAATTTTTCAACTTTTAAATTCAAGGGGTATATGTGAAGGCTTGTTACCTGGGTATATTGTGTGATGCTAAAGTTTAGGGTATAAATGATCCCATCACCCAGGTACTGGGCATAGTACCAACAGTTTTTCCATACCTGTTCCCTTCCTTCCTCTCCACTTTAGTAGTCCCTAGTGTCTATTGTTGTCATCTTTATGTCCATAAGTAACCAATGGTTAGCTTTCACTTATAAGTAAGAACATGCAATATTGGGTTTTCTGTTCTTGCATTAATTTGCTTAGGATAATGGCCTCCAGCTGCATCCATATTGCTGCAAAGATATTTCATTCTTTTGTATGGCTTTCTAATATTCCATGGTATATATGTACCACATTTTCTTTATTCAATCCACTGTTGATAGGCACCTAGGTTGATTCCACATCTTTGTTATTGTGAATAGTGCTGCAATAAACATGTGCGTGCATGTGTCTTTTCAGTAGAATGATTTGTTTTCTTTTGGTTATATACACAGTAATGGATTGCTGGGCCAAACGGTAGTCTGTTCTTAAGTTCATTGAGAAACCTCCAATCTGATTTCTACAGTGGCTGAAATAATTTATATTTCTACCAACAGCGTAGAAGTGTTCCCTTTTCTCTGCAGCCCCACCAATATCTGCTGTTTTTTGACTTTTTATTAATAGCTATTCTGGCTGGTGTGAGATGCTACCTCATTGCAGTGCTTTGTTGTTGTTGTAGTTATTGAGGCAGAGTCTTGCTCTATGGCCCTACAAATTTTTGTATTTTTAGTAGAGATGGGGTTTCACCATGTTGTCCAAGCTGGTCTTGAAGTCCTGACCTCTAGTGTTCTGCCCACACAGGCCTCCCAAAGTGCTGGAATGACATCGTGTTTTTGATTTGTATTTCTCTAATTAGTGATATGGGGCAATTTTTCTAATTTTTAAAGTTCTGGGGTACATATGCAGGATGTACAGGTTTGTAACATAGGTGAACAAGTGCCATGGTGGTTTGTTGCACCCATCAACCCATAACTTAGGTATTAAGCTCAGCATGCATTAGTTATTTTTCCTAATGCTCTCTCTCCCTCCACCCCAACCCCTGAGAGGCCCCAGTGTGTGTTGTTCCCCTCTCTATGTCCATGTTCTTTGTTCAGCTCCCACTTGTAACTGAGAACATGCTGTATTTGGTTTTTCTGTTCCAGCATTAGTTTCCTGAGGATAACGGCTTCCAGCTCATCCATGTTTGTTGGTAGCTTATATGTCTTCTTTTGAGAAGTGTCTATTCATGTTTTCTTTTTTTTT